>NW_026047583.1:19401304-19744951 GCF_023864345.2 Schistocerca serialis cubense | reverse complement strand
GGAATACAGTAAACCTGAAGTTAAGCATCCGAATCTAGAACTGGACTCACAGGAGAGGTTCAAATCATGGAAAGTGAGAGTGTCAGTCCTCTTGTACTTAAGTCGGCTATGTGCCTTTTGTATTAGGTTCGGTTGCAATTTCTGTGATTCATCGTCAATAAGAAGGTCCAAGGGATACAGTAAACCTGAAGTGAAGCATCGGAATCGAAAACTGGACTCACAGGAGAGGTTCTAATCATAGAATGTCAGAGTGTCAGTCCTCTTGTACTTAAGTCGGCATTGTGCCTGTTGTATTAAATTCGGATGCAATTTCTGTGTTTCATCGTCAATAGGAAGGTCCAAGGAATACAGTAAACCAGAAGTGAAGCATCGGAATCTAAAACTGGACTCACAGGAGAGATTCAAATCATAGAAAGTTAGAGTGTCAGTCCTCTTGTACTTACGTCGGCATTGTGCCTTTTGAATTTAATTCCGATGCAATTTCTGTGTTTCATCGTCAATAAGAAGTTCCGAGGTATACAGTATACCTGAAGTGAAGCATCAAAATCTAAAACTGGACTCACAGGAGAGGTTCAAATCATAGAAAGTTGGTGTGTCAGTCCTCTTGTACTTAAGTCGGCATTGTGCCTTTTGTATTAAATTCGGAAGCAATTTCTGTGTTTCATTGTCAATAAGAAGGTCCAAGGGATACTGTGACCCTGAAGTGAAGCATCGGAATCTAAAACTGGACTCACAGGAGAGGTTCAAATCATAGAATGTGAGAGTGTCAGTCCTCTTGTACTTAAGTCGGCATTGTGCCTTTTGTATTAAATTCGGCTGCAATTTCTGTGATTCGTCGTCAAAAAGAAGGTCCAAGGGATACAGTAAACCTGAAGTGAAGCATCTGATTCTAAAGCTGGACTCACACAAGAGGTTCAAATCATAGAAAGTGAGAGTGTCAGTCCTCTTGTACTTAGGTCGGCATTGTGCCTTTTGAATTTAAATCCGATGCAATTTCTGTGTTTCATCGTGAATAAGAAGTTCCGAGGTGTACAGTAAACCTGAAGTGAAGCATCGGAATCAAAAACTGGACTCACAGGAGAGGTACAAATCATAGAAAGTTAGAGTGTCTGTCCTCTTGTATTTAAGGCGGCATTGTGCCTTTTGTATTAAATTCGGAAGCAATTTCTGTGTTTCATTGTCAATAAGAAGGTCCAAGGGATTCAGTAACCCTGAAGTGAAGCGTCGGAATCTAAAACTGGACTCACAGGAGGGGTTCAAATCATAGAAAGTGAGAGTGTCAGTCCTCTTGTACTTAAGTCGGCACTGTGCCTTTTGTATTAAAATCGGCTGCAATTTCTGTGATTCGTCGTCAAAAAGAAGGTCCAAGGGATACAGTAAACCTGAAGTGAAGCATCTGATTCTAAAACTGGATTCACAGAAGAGGTTCAAATCATAGAAAGTTAAAGTGTCAGTCCTCTTGTACTTAAGTAGGCATTGTGCATTTTGAATTTAATTCCGATGCAATTTCTGTGTTTCATCGTCAATAAGAATTTCCGAGGTATAAAGTAAACCTGAAGTGGTGCATCGGAATCTAAAACTGGACTCACAGGACAGGTTCAAATCATAGAAAGTGAGAGTGACAGTCCTCCTGTACTTAAGTCGGCATTGTGCCTTTTGTATTGAATTCGGATGCAATTTCTGTGTTTCATCGTCAATAAGAAGGTCCTAGGGATACAGTAAACCTGAAGTGAAGCATCAGAATCTAAAACTGGACTCACAGGAGAGGTTCAAATCATAGAAAGTGAGAGTGACAGTCCTCCTGTACTTAAGTCGGCATTGTGCCTTTTGTATTGAATTCGGATGCAATTTCTGTGTTTCATCGTCAATAAGAAGGTCCAAGGGATACAGTAAACCTGAAGTGAAGCATCGGATTCTAAAACTGGACTCACAATAGAGGTTCAAATCATGGAAAGTGAGAGTGTCAGTCCTCTTGTACTTAAGTCGGCATTGTGCCTTTTGTATTAAATTCGGATGCAATTTCTGTGATTCATCGACAATAAGAAGGTCCAAGGGATACAGTAAACCTGAAGTGAAGCATTGGAATCTAAAACTGGACTCACAAGAGAGGTTCTAATCATAGAAAGTTAGAGTGTCAGTCCTCTTGTGCCTAAGTCGGCATTGTGCCTGTTGTATTAAATTCGGATGCAATTTCTGTGTTTCATCGTCAATAGGAAGGTCCAAGGGATACAGTAAACCTGAAGTGAAGCATCGGAATCTAAAACTGTACTCACAGGAGAGGTTCAAATTATAGAAAGTGAGAGTGCCAGTCCTCTTGTACTTAGGTCGGCATTGTGCCTTTTGAATTTAATTCCGATGCAATTTCTGTGTTTCATCGTGGATAAGAAGTTCCGAGGTGTACAGTAAACCTGAAGTGAAGCATCGGAATCCAAAACTGGACTCACAGGAGAGGTTCAAATCATAGAAAGTTAGAGTGTCTGTCCTCTTGTATTTAATGCGGCATTGTGCCTTTTGTATTAAATTCGGAAGCAATTTCTGTGTTTCATTGTCAATAAGAAGGACCAAGGGATACAGTAACTCTGAAGTGATGCGTCGGAATCTGAAACTATACTCACAGGAGAGGTTCAAATCATAGAAAGTGAGAGTGTCAGTCCTCTTGTACTTAAGTCGGCATTGTGCCTTTTGTATTAAATTCCGATGCAATTTCTGTGCTTCATCGTCAATAAGAAGGTCCTAGGGATACAGCAAACCTGAAGTTAAGCATCGGATTCTAAAACTGGACTCACAAGAGAGGTTCACATCACGGAAAGTGAGAGTGTCAGACCTCTTGTACTTAAGTCGGCATTGTGCCTTTTGTATTAAATTCGGATGCAATATCTGTGATTCATCGTCAATAAGAAGGTCCAAGGGATACAGTAAACCTGAAGTGAAGCATCGGAATCTAAAACTGGACTCACAGGAGAGGCTCTAATCATAGAAAGTAGGAGTGTCAGTCCTCTTGTTCTTAAGTCGGCATTGTGCCTTTTGAATTTAATTCCGATGCAATTTCTGTGTTTCATCGTCAATAAGAAATTCTGAGGTATACAGTATAACTGAAGTGAAGCATCGGAATCTAAAACTAGACTCACAGGAGAGGTTCAAATCATGGAAAGTGAGAGTGTCTGTCCTCTTGTACTTAAGTTGGCATTGTGCCTTTTTTATTAAATTCGAATGCAATTTCTGTGATTCGTCGTCAAAAAGAAGGTCCAAGAGATACAGTAAACCTGAAGTGAAGCATCTGATTCTAAAGCTGGATTCACAGAAGAGGTTCAAATCATAGAAAGTTAGAGTGTCAGTCCGCTTGTACTTAAGTCGGCATTGTGCCTTTTGAATTTAATTCCGATGCAATTCCTGTGATACATCGTCAAAAAGAAGGTCTAAGGGATACAGTAAACCTGAAGTGAAGCATCGGAATCTAAAACTGGACTCACAGGAGAGGTTCTAATCATAGAAAGTTAGAGTGTCAGTCCTCTTGTTCTTAAGTCGGCATTGTGCCTTTTGAATTTAATTCCGATGCAATTTCTGTGTTTCATCGTCAATAAGAAATTCTGAGGTATACAGTATAACTGAAGTGAAGCATCGGAATCTAAAACTAGACTCACAGGAGAGGTTCAAATCATAGAAAGTTAGAGTGTCAGTCCTCTTGTACTTAAGTCGGCATTGTGCATTTTGAATTTAATTCCGATGCAATTTCTGTGTTTCATCGTCAATAAGAAGTTCCGAGGTATAAAGTAAACCTGAAGTGAAGCATGGGAATCTAAAACTGGACTCACAGGAGAGGTTCAAATCATAGAAAATTAGAGTGTCAGTCCTCTTGTACTTAAGTCGGCAATGTGCCTTTTGTATTAAATTCGGATGCAAAGTCTGTGTTTCATTGTCAATAAGAAGGTCCTAGGGATACAGTAAACCTGAAGTGAAGCATCGGAATCTTAAACTGGACTCACAGGAGAGGTTCAAATCATAGAAAGTGAGAGTGACAGTCCACCTGTACTTAAGTCGGCATTGTGCCTTTTGTATTATATTCGGATGCAATTACTGTGTTCCATCGTCAATAAGAAGGTCCTAGGGATACAGTAAACCTGAAGTGAAGCATCAGAATCTAAGACTGGACTCACAGGAGAGGTTCAGATCATAGAAAGTGAGAGTGACAGTCCTCCTGTACTTAAGTCGGCATTGTGCCTTTTGTATTACGTTCGGATGCAATTTCTGTGATTCATCGGCAATAAGAAGGTCCAAGGGATACAGTAGACCTGAAGTGAAGCATCGGAACCTAAAACTGGACTCACAGGAGAGGTTCTAATCATAGAAAGTTAGAGTGTCAGTCCCCTTGTGCTTAAGTCGGCATTGTGCCTGTTGTATTAAATTCGGATACAATTTCTGTGTTTCATCGTCAATAGGAAGGTCCAAGGGATATAGTAAACCTGAAGTGAAGCATCGGAATCTAAAACTGGACTCACAGGAGAGGTTCAAATTATAGAAAGTTAGAGTGTCAGTCCTCTTGTACTTAAGTCGGCATTGTGCCTTTTGAATTTAAATCCGATGCAATCTCTGTGCCTCATCGTCAATAAGAACGTCCAAGGTACACAGTAAACCTGAAGTGAAGCATCGGAATCTAAAACTGGACTCACAGGAGAGGTTCAAATCATAGAAAATTAGAGTGTTAGTCCTCTTGTACTTAAGTCGGCATTGTGCCTTTTGTATTAAATTTGGATGCAATTTCTGTGTTTCATCATCATTAAGAAGGTCCTAGGGATACAGTAAAACTGAAGTGAAGCATCGGAATCTTAAACTGGACTCACATGAGAGGTTCAAATGATAGAAAGTGAGAGTGACAGTCCACCTGTACTTAAGTCGGCATTGTGAATTTTGTATTAAATTCGGATGCAATTTCTGTGTTTCATCGTCAATAAGAAGGTCCAAGGGATACAGTAAACCTGAAGTGAAGCATCTGATTCTAAAGCTGGACTCACACAAGAGGTTCAAATCATAGAAAGTGAGAGTGTCAGTCCTCTTGTACTTAGGTCGGCATTGTGCCTTTTGAATTTAAATCCGATGCAATTTCTGTGTTTCATCGTGAATAAGAAGTTCCGAGGTATAAAGTAAACCTGAAGTGAAGCATCGGATTCTAAAACTGGACTCACAATAGAGGTTCAAATCATGGAAATTGAGAGTGTCAGTCCTCTTGTACTGAAGTCGGCATTGTGCCTTTTGTATTAAATTCGGATGCAATTTCTATGATTCATCGTCAATAAGAAGGTCCAAGGGATACAGTAAACCTGAAGTGAAGCATCGGAATCTAAAACTGGACTCACAAGAGAGGTTCTAATCATAGAAAGTTAGAGTGTCAGTCCTCTTGTGCCTAAGTCGGCATTGTGCCTGTTGTATTAAATTCGGATGCAATTTCTGTGTTTCATCGTCAATAGGAAGGTCCAAGGGATACAGTAAACCTGAAGTGAAGCATCGGAATCTAAAACTGTACTCACAGGAGTGGTTCAAATTATAGAAAGTTAGTGTGTCAGTCCTCTTGTACATAAGTCGGCATTGTGCCTTTTGAATTTAAATCCGATGCAATTTCTGTGCATCATCGTCAATAAGAACGTCCAAGGTACACAGTAAACCTGAAGTGAAGCATCGGAATCTTAAACTGGACTCACAGGAGAGGTTCAAATCATAGAAAGTGAGAGTGACAGTCCACCTATACTTAAGTCGGCATTGTGCCTTTTATATTATATTCGGATGTAATTTCTGTGTTTCATCGTCAATAAGAAAGTCCAAGGAATACAGTAAACCTGAAGTTAAGCATCCGAATCTAGAACTGGACTCACAGGAGAGGTTCAAATCATGGAAAGTGAGAGTGTCAGTCCTCTTGTACTTAAGTCGGCTATGTGCCTTTTGTATTAGGTTCGGTTGCAATTTCTGTGATTCATCGTCAATAAGAAGGTCCAAGGGATACAGTAAACCTGAAGTGAAGCATCGGAATCGAAAACTGGACTCACAGGAGAGGTTCTAATCATAGAATGTCAGAGTGTCAGTCCTCTTGTACTTAAGTCGGCATTGTGCCTGTTGTATTAAATTCGGATGCAATTTCTGTGTTTCATCGTCAATAGGAAGGTCCAAGGAATACAGTAAACCAGAAGTGAAGCATCGGAATCTAAAACTGGACTCACAGGAGAGATTCAAATCATAGAAAGTTAGAGTGTCAGTCCTCTTGTACTTACGTCGGCATTGTGCCTTTTGAATTTAATTCCGATGCAATTTCTGTGTTTCATCGTCAATAAGAAGTTCCGAGGTATACAGTATACCTGAAGTGAAGCATCAAAATCTAAAACTGGACTCACAGGAGAGGTTCAAATCATAGAAAGTTGGTGTGTCAGTCCTCTTGTACTTAAGTCGGCATTGTGCCTTTTGTATTAAATTCGGAAGCAATTTCTGTGTTTCATTGTCAATAAGAAGGTCCAGGGGATACTGTGACCCTGAAGTGAAGCATCGGAATCTAAAACTGGACTCACAGGAGAGCTTCAAATCATAGAATGTGAGAGTGTCAGTCCTCTTGTACTTAAGTCGGCATTGTGCCTTTTGTATTAAATTCGGCTGCAATTTCTGTGATTCGTCGTCAAAAAGAAGGTCCAAGGTATACAGTAAACCTGAAGTGAAGCATCTGATTCTAAAGCTGGACTCACACAAGAGGTTCAAATCATAGAAAGTGAGAGTGTCAGTCCTCTTGTACTTAGGTCGGCATTGTGCCTTTTGAATTTAAATCCGATGCAATTTCTGTGTTTCATCGTGAATAAGAAGTTCCGAGGTGTACAGTAAACCTGAAGTGAAGCATCGGAATCAAAAACTGGACTCACAGGAGAGGTACAAATCATAGAAAGTTAGAGTGTCTGTCCTCTTGTATTTAAGGCGGCATTGTGCCTTTTGTATTAAATTCGGAAGCAATTTCTGTGTTTCATTGTCAATAAGAAGGTCCAAGGGATTCAGTAACCCTGAAGTGAAGCGTCGGAATCTAAAACTGGACTCACAGGAGGGGTTCAAATCATAGAAAGTGAGAGTGTCAGTCCTCTTGTACTTAAGCCGGCACTGTGCCTTTTGTATTAAAATCGGCTGCAATTTCTGTGATTCGTCGTCAAAAAGAAGGTCCAAGGGATACAGTAAACCTGAAGTGAAGCATCTGATTCTAAAACTGGATTCACAGAAGAGGTTCAAATCATAGAAAGTTAAAGTGTCAGTCCTCTTGTACTTAAGTAGGCATTGTGCATTTTGAATTTAATTCCGATGCAATTTCTGTGTTTCATCGTCAATAAGAATTTCCGAGGTATAAAGTAAACCTGAAGTGGTGCATCGGAATCTAAAACTGGACTCACAGGACAGGTTCAAATCATAGAAAGTGAGAGTGACAGTCCTCCTGTACTTAAGTCGGCATTGTGCCTTTTGTATTGAATTCGGATGCAATTTCTGTGTTTCATCGTCAATAAGAAGGTCCTAGGGATACAGTAAACCTGAAGTGAAGCATCAGAATCTAAAACTGGACTCACAGGAGAGGTTCAAATCATAGAAAGTGAGAGTGACAGTCCTCCTGTACTTAAGTCGGCATTGTGCCTTTTGTATTGAATTCGGATGCAATTTCTGTGTTTCATCGTCAATAAGAAGGTCCAAGGGATACAGTAAACCTGAAGTGAAGCATCGGATTCTAAAACTGGACTCACAATAGAGGTTCAAATCATGGAAAGTGAGAGTGTCAGTCCTCTTGTACTTAAGTCGGCATTGTGCCTTTTGTATTAAATTCGGATGCAATTTCTGTGATTCATCGACAATAAGAAGGTCCAAGGGATACAGTAAACCTGAAGTGAAGCATTGGAATCTAAAACTGGACTCACAAGAGAGGTTCTAATCATAGAAAGTTAGAGTGTCAGTCCTCTTGTGCCTAAGTCGGCATTGTGCCTGTTGTATTAAATTCGGATGCAATTTCTGTGTTTCATCGTCAATAGGAAGGTCCAAGGGATACAGTAAACCTGAAGTGAAGCATCGGAATCTAAAACTGTACTCACAGGAGAGGTTCAAATTATAGAAAGTGAGAGTGCCAGTCCTCTTGTACTTAGGTCGGCATTGTGCCTTTTGAATTTAATTCCGATGCAATTTCTGTGTTTCATCGTGGATAAGAAGTTCCGAGGTGTACAGTAAACCTGAAGTGAAGCATCGGAATCCAAAACTGGACTCACAGGAGAGGTTCAAATCATAGAAAGTTAGAGTGTCTGTCCTCTTGTATTTAATGCGGCATTGTGCCTTTTGTATTAAATTCGGAAGCAATTTCTGTGTTTCATTGTCAATAAGAAGGACCAAGGGATACAGTAACTCTGAAGTGATGCGTCGGAATCTGAAACTATACTCACAGGAGAGGTTCAAATCATAGAAAGTGAGAGTGTCAGTCCTCTTGTACTTAAGTCGGCATTGTGCCTTTTGTATTAAATTCCGATGCAATTTCTGTGCTTCATCGTCAATAAGAAGGTCCTAGGGATACAGCAAACCTGAAGTTAAGCATCGGATTCTAAAACTGGACTCACAAGAGAGGTTCACATCACGGAAAGTGAGAGTGTCAGACCTCTTGTACTTAAGTCGGCATTGTGCCTTTTGTATTAAATTCGGATGCAATATCTGTGATTCATCGTCAATAAGAAGGTCCAAGGGATACAGTAAACCTGAAGTGAAGCATCGGAATCTAAAACTGGACTCACAGGAGAGGCTCTAATCATAGAAAGTAGGAGTGTCAGTCCTCTTGTTCTTAAGTCGGCATTGTGCCTTTTGAATTTAATTCCGATGCAATTTCTGTGTTTCATCGTCAATAAGAAATTCTGAGGTATACAGTATAACTGAAGTGAAGCATCGGAATCTAAAACTAGACTCACAGGAGAGGTTCAAATCATGGAAAGTGAGAGTGTCTGTCCTCTTGTACTTAAGTTGGCATTGTGCCTTTTTTATTAAATTCGAATGCAATTTCTGTGATTCGTCGTCAAAAAGAAGGTCCAAGAGATACAGTAAACCTGAAGTGAAGCATCTGATTCTAAAGCTGGATTCACAGAAGAGGTTCAAATCATAGAAAGTTAGAGTGTCAGTCCGCTTGTACTTAAGTCGGCATTGTGCCTTTTGAATTTAATTCCGATGCAATTCCTGTGATACATCGTCAAAAAGAAGGTCTAAGGGATACAGTAAACCTGAAGTGAAGCATCGGAATCTAAAACTGGACTCACAGGAGAGGTTCTAATCATAGAAAGTTAGAGTGTCAGTCCTCTTTTTCTTAAGTCGGCATTGTGCCTTTTGAATTTAATTCCGATGCAATTTCTGTGTTTCATCGTCAATAAGAAATTCTGAGGTATACAGTATAACTGAAGTGAAGCATCGGAATCTAAAACTAGACTCACAGGAGAGGTTCAAATCATAGAAAGTTAGAGTGTCAGTCCTCTTGTACTTAAGTCGGCATTGTGCATTTTGAATTTAATTCCGATGCAATTTCTGTGTTTCATCGTCAATAAGAAGTTCCGAGGTATAAAGTAAACCTGAAGTGAAGCATGGGAATCTAAAACTGGACTCACAGGAGAGGTTCAAATCATAGAAAATTAGAGTGTCAGTCCTCTTGTACTTAAGTCGGCAATGTGCCTTTTGTATTAAATTCGGATGCAAAGTCTGTGTTTCATTGTCAATAAGAAGGTCCTAGGGATACAGTAAACCTGAAGTGAAGCATCGGAATCTTAAACTGGACTCACAGGAGAGGTTCAAATCATAGAAAGTGAGAGTGACAGTCCACCTGTACTTAAGTCGGCATTGTGCCTTTTGTATTATATTCGGATGCAATTACTGTGTTCCATCGTCAATAAGAAGGTCCTAGGGATACAGTAAACCTGAAGTGAAGCATCAGAATCTAAGACTGGACTCACAGGAGAGGTTCAGATCATAGAAAGTGAGAGTGACAGTCCTCCTGTACTTAAGTCGGCATTGTGCCTTTTGTATTACGTTCGGATGCAATTTCTGTGATTCATCGGCAATAAGAAGGTCCAAGGGATACAGTAGACCTGAAGTGAAGCATCGGAACCTAAAACTGGACTCACAGGAGAGGTTCTAATCATAGAAAGTTAGAGTGTCAGTCCCCTTGTGCTTAAGTCGGCATTGTGCCTGTTGTATTAAATTCGGATACAATTTCTGTGTTTCATCGTCAATAGGAAGGTCCAAGGGATATAGTAAACCTGAAGTGAAGCATCGGAATCTAAAACTGGACTCACAGGAGAGGTTCAAATTATAGAAAGTTAGAGTGTCAGTCCTCTTGTACTTAAGTCGGCATTGTGCCTTTTGAATTTAAATCCGATGCAATCTCTGTGCCTCATCGTCAATAAGAACGTCCAAGGTACACAGTAAACCTGAAGTGAAGCATCGGAATCTAAAACTGGACTCACAGGAGAGGTTCAAATCATAGAAAATTAGAGTGTTAGTCCTCTTGTACTTAAGTCGGCATTGTGCCTTTTGTATTAAATTTGGATGCAATTTCTGTGCTTCATCATCATTAAGAAGGTCCTAGGGATACAGTAAAACTGAAGTGAAGCATCGGAATCTTAAACTGGACTCACATGAGAGGTTCAAATGATAGAAAGTGAGAGTGACAGTCCACCTGTACTTAAGTCGGCATTGTGAATTTTGTATTAAATTCGGATGCAATTTCTGTGTTTCATCGTCAATAAGAAGGTCCAAAGGGATACAGCAAACCTGAAGTTAAGCATCGGATTCTAAAACTGGACTCACAAGAGAGGTTCAAATCATGGAAAGTGAGAGTGTCAGTCCTCTTGTACTTAAGTCGGCATTGTGCCTTTTGTATTAAATTCGGATGCAATTTCTGTGATTCATCGTCAATAAGAAGGTCCAAGGGATACAGTAAACCTGAAGTGAAGCATCGGAATCTAAAACTGGACTCACAGGAGAGGTTCTAATCATAGAAAGTTAGAGTGTCAGTCCTCTTGTTCTTAAGTCGGCATTGTGCCTTTTTAATTTAATTCCGATGCAATTTCTGTGTTTCATCGTCAATAAGAAGTTCCGAGGTATACAGTATACCTGAAGTGAAGCGTCGGAATCTAAAACTGGACTCACAGGAGAGGTTCAAATCATAGAAAGTGAGAGTGTCAGTCCTCTTGTACTTAAGTCGGCATTGTGCCTTTTGTATTAAATTCAGCTGCAATTACTGTGATTCAGCGTCAAAAAGAAGGTCCTAGGGATACAGTAAACCTGAAGTGAAGCATCTGATTCTAAAACTGGATTCACAGAAGAGGTTCAAATCTTAGAAAGTTAGAGTGTCAGTCCTCTTGTCCTTAAGTCGGCATTGTGCCTTTTGAATGTAATTCCGATGCAATTTCTGTGTTTCATCGTCAATAAGAAGTTCCGAGGTATAAAGTAAACCTGAAGTGAAGCATCGGAATCTAAAACTGGACTCACAGGAGAGGTTCAAATCATAGAAAATTAGAGTGTCAGTCCTCTTGTACTTAAGTCGGCATTGTGCCTTTTGTATTAAATTCGGATGCAATTTCTGTGTTTCTTCGTCAATAAGAAGGTCCTAGGGATACAGTAAAACTGAAGTGAAGCATCGGAATCTTAAACTGGACTCACAGGAGAAGTTCAAATGATAGAAAGTGAGAGTGACAGTCCACCTGTACTTACGTCAGCATTGTGCCTTTTGTATTAAATTCGGATGCAATTTCTGTGTTTCACCGTCAATAAGAAGGTCCAAGGGATACAGCAAACCTGAAGTTAAGCATCGGATTCTAAAACTGGACTCACAAGAGAGGTTCAAATCATGGAAAGTGAGAGTGTCAGTCCTCTTGTTCTTAGGTCGGCATTGTGCCTTTTGAATTTAATTCCGATGCAATTTCTGTGTTTCATCGTCAATAAGAAGTTCCGAGGTATACAGTATACCTGAAGTGAAGCATCAGAATCTAAAACTAGACTCACAGGAGAGGTTCAAATCATGGAAAGTGAGAGTGTCTGTCCTCTTGTACTTAAGTCGGCATTGTGCTTTTTGTATTAAATTCGGATGCAATTTCTGTGATTCGTCGTCAAAAAGAAGGTCTAAGGGATACAGTAAACGGAAGTGAAGCATCTGATTCTAAAGCTGGATTCACAGAAGAGGTTCAAATCATAGAAAGTTAGAGTGTCAGTCCGCTTGTACTTAAGTCGGCATTGTGCCTTTTGAATTAAATTCCGATGCAATTTCTGTGTTTTATCGTCAATAAGAAGTTCCGAGGTATAAAGTAAACCTGAAGTGAAGCATCGGAATCTAAAACTGGACTCACAGGAGAGGTTCAAATCATAGAAAATTAGAGTGTCAGTCCTCTTGTATTTAAGTCGGCATTGTGCCTTTTGTATTATATTCGGATGCAATTACTGTGTTTCATCGTCAATAAGAAGGTCCTAGGGATACAGTAAACCTGAAGTGAAACATCGGAATCTAAAACTGGACTCACAGGAGAGGTCCAAATCATAGAACGTGAGAGTGTCAGTCCTCCTGTACTTAAGTCGGCATTGTGAATTTTATATTAAATTCGGATGCAATTTCTGTTTTTCATCGTCAATAAGAAGGTCCAAGGGATACAGTGACCCTGAAGTGAAGCATCGGGATCTAAAACTGGACTCACAGGAGAGGTTCAAATCATAGAAAGTGAGAGTGTCAGTCCTCTTGTACTTAGGTCGTTATTGTGCCTTTTGAAGTTAATTCCGATACAATTCCTGTGTTTCATCCTGAATAAGAAGTTCCAAGGTGTACAGTAAACCTGAAGTGAAGCATCGGAATCAAAAACTGGACTCACAGGAGAGGTACAAATCATAGAAAGTTAGAGTGTTTGTCCTCTTGTATTTAAGGCGGCATTGTGCCTTTTGTATTATATTCGGAAGCAATTTCTGTGTTTCATTGTCAATAAGAATGTCCAAGGGATTCAGTAACCCTGAAGTGAAGCGTCGGAATCTAAAACTGGACTCACAGGAGAGGTTCAAATCATAGAAAGTGAGAGTGTCAGTCCTCTTGTACTTAAGTCGGCATTGTGCATTTTGAATTTAATTCCGATGCAATTTCTGTGTTTCATCGTCAATAAGAGGTTCCGAGGTATAAAGTAAACCTGAAGTGAAGCATCGGAATCTAAAACTGGACTCACAGGAGAGGTTCAAATCATAGAAAATTAGAGTGTCAGTCCTCTTGTACTTAAGTCGGCAATGTGCCTTTTGTATTAAATTCGGATGCAGATTCTGTGTTTCATTGTCAATAAGAAGGTCCTAGGGATACAGTAAAACTGAAGTGAAGCATCGGAATCTTAAACTGGACTCACAGGAGAGGTTCAAATCATAGAAAGTGAGAGTGACAGTCCACCAGTACTTAAGTCGGCATTGTGCCTTTTGTATTATATTCGGATGCAATTACTGTGTTTCATCGTCAATGAGAAGGTCCTAGGGATACAGTAAACCTGAAGTGAAGCATCAGAATCTAAAACTGGACTCACAGGAGAGGTTCAGTTCATAGAAAGTGAGAGTGACAGTCCTCCTGTACTTAAGTCGGCATTGTGCCTTTTGTATTTAATTCGGATGCAATTTCTTTGTTTCATCGTCAATAAGAAGGTCCAAGGGATACAGTAAACCTGAAGTGAAACATCGGATTCTAAAACTGGACTCACAGGAGAGGTTCAAATCATGGAAAGTGAGAGTGTCAGTCCGCTTGTACTTAAGTCGGCATTGAGCCTTTTGTATTAAATTCGGATGCAATTTCTGTGATTCATCGTCAATAAGAAGGTCCAAGGGATACAGTGAACCTGAAGTGAAGCATCGGAATCTAAAACTGGACTCACAGGAGAGGTTCTAATCATAGAAAGTTAGAGCGACAGTCCTCTTGTGCTTAAGTCGGCATTGTGCCTGTTGTATTAAATTCGGATGCAATTTCTGTGTTTCATCGTCAATAGGAAGGTCCAAGGGATACAGTAAACCTGAAGTGAAGAATCGGAATCTAAAACTGGACTCACAGGCGAGGTTCAAATTATAGAAAGTTAGAGTGTCAGTCCTCTTGTACTTAAGTCGGCATTGTGCCTTTTGAATTTAAATCCGATGCAATTTCTGTGCCTCATCGTCAATAAGAACGTCCAAGGTACACAGTAAACCTGAAGTGAAGCATCGGAATCTAAAACTGGACTCACAGGAGAGGTTGAAATCATAGAAAATTAGAGGGTCAGTCCTCTTGTATTTAAGTCGGCATTGTGCCTTTTGTATTAAATTCGGATGCAATTTCTGTGTTTCATCGTCAATAAGAAGGTCCTAGGGATGCAGTAAAACTGAAGTGAGGCATCGGAATCTTAAACTGGACTCACAGGAGAGGTTCAAATGATAGAAAGTGAGAGTGACAGTCCACCTGTACTTAAGTCGGCATTGTGCCTTTTGTATTAAATTCGGATGCAATTTCTGTGATTCATCGTCAATAAGAAGGTCCAAGGGATACAGTAAACCTGAAGTGAAGCATCGGAATCTAAAACTGGACTCACAGGAGATGTTCTAATCATAGAAAGTTAGAGTGTCAGTCCTCTTGTACTTAAGTCGGCATTGTGCCTTTTGTATTAAATTCGGATGCAATTTCTGTGTTTCATCGTCAATAAGAAGGTCCAAGGGATACAGTAAACCTGAAGTGAAGCATCGGATTCTAAAACTGGACTCACAGGAGAGGTTCAAATCATGGAAAGTGAGAGTGTCAGTCCTCTTGTACTTAAGTCGGCATTGTGCCTTTTGTATTAAATTCGGATGCAATTTCTGTGATTCATCGTCAATAAGAAGGTCCAAGGGATACAGTAAACCTGAAGTGAAGCATCGGAATCTAAAACTGGACTCACAGGAGAGGTTCCAATCATAGAAAGTTAGAGTGTCAGTCCTCTTGTGCATAAGTCGGCATTGTGCCTGTTGTATTAAATTCGGATGCAATTTCTGTGTTTCATCGTCAATAGGAAGGTCCAAGGGATACAGTAAACCTGAAGTGAAGCATCGGAATCTAAAACTGGACTCACAGGAGAGGTTCAAATTATAGAAAGATAGAGTGTCAGTCCTCTTGTACTTAAGTCGGCATTGTGCCTTTTGAATTTAAATCCGATGCAATTTCTGTGCCTCATCGTCAATAAGAACGTCCAAGGTACAAGGTAAACCTGAAGTGAAGCATCGGAATCTAAAACTGGACTCACAGGAGAGGTTCAAATCATAGAAAATTAGAGTGTCAGTCCTCTTGTACTTAAGTCGGCATTGTGCCTTTTGTATTAAATTCGGATGCAATTTCTGTGTTTCATCGTCAATAAGAAGGTCCTAGGGGTACAGTAAAACTGAAGTGAAGCATCGGAATCTTAAACTGGACTCACAGGAGAGGTTCAAATTATAGAAAGATAGAGTGTCAGTCCTCTTGTACTTAAGTCGGCATTGTGCCTTTTGAATTTAAATCCGATGCAATTTCTGTGCCTCATCGTCAATAAGAACGTCCAAGGTACAAGGTAAACCTGAAGTGAAGCATCGGAATCTAAAACTGGACTCACAGGAGAGGTTCTAATCATAGAAAGCTAGAGTGTCAGTCGTCTTGTACTTATGTCGGCATTGCGCCTTTTGTATTAAATTGGGATGCAATTTCTGTGTTTCATCGTCAATTAGAAGGTCCAAGGGATACAGTAAACCTGAAGTGTAACATCGGAATCTAAAACTAAACTCACAGGAGAGGTTCAAATCATAGAAAGTTAGAGTGTCTGTCATCTTGTACTTAAGTCGGCATTGTGCCTTTTGTATTTAATTCGGATGCAATTTCTGTGTTTCATCGTCAATAAGAAGGTCCAAGGGATACAGTAAACCTGAAGTGAAGCATTGGAATCTAAAACTGGACTCACAGGAGAGGTTCAAGTCATAGAAAGTGAGAGTGTCAGTCCTCTTGTACTTCAGTCAGCATTGTGTTTTTTGTATTAAATTCGGATGCAATTTCTGTGTTTCATCGTCAATAAGAAAGTCCAAGGGATACAGTGAACCTGAAGTGAAGCATCGGAATCTAAAACTGGACTCACAGGAGAGGTTCATATCATAGAAAATGAGAGTGTCAGTCGTCTTGTACTTAAGTCGGCATTGTGCCTTTTGTATTAAATTCGGATGCAATTTCTGTGTCTCATCGTCAAAAAGAAGGTACAAGGGATACAGTAAACCTGAAGTGAAGCATCGGAATCTAAAACTGGTCTCACAGGAAAGGTTCAAATCATGGAAAATGAGAGTGTCAGTCGTCTTGTACTTAAGTCGGCATTGTGCCTGTTGTATTAAATTCGGACGCAATTTCTGTATTTCATCGTCAATAAGAAGGTCCAAGGGATATAGTAAACCAGAAGTGAAGCATCGGCATCTAAAACTGGAGTCACAGGAGAGGTTCAAATCATAGAAAGTTAGAGTGTCAGTCCTCTTGTACTTAAGTCGGCATTGCGCCTTTTGTATTAAATTGGGATGCAATTTCTGTGTTTCATCGACAATTAGAAGGTGCAAGGGATACAGTAAACCTGAAGTGTAGCATCGGAATCTAAAACTGGACTCACAGGAGAGGTTCAAATCATAGAAAGTTAGAGTGTCTGTCCTCTTGTACTTAAGTCGGCATTGTGCCTTTTGTATTTAATTCGGATGCAATTTCTGTGTTTCATCGTCAATAGGAAGGTCCAAGGGATACAGTAAACCTGAAGTGAAGCATTGGAATCTAAAACTGGACTCACAGGAGAGGTTCAAATCATTGAAAGTGAGAGTGTCAGACCTCTTGTACTTCAGTCAGCATTGTGCCTTTTGTATTAAATTCGGATGCAATTTCTGTGTTTCATCGTCAATAAGAAGGTCCAAGGGATTCAGTAACCCTGAAGTGAAGCGTCGGAATATAAAACTGGACTCACAGGAGTGGTTTAAATCACAGAAAGTTAGAGTGTCAGTCCTCTTGCACTTATGTCGGCATTCCGCCTTTTGTATTAAATTGGGATGCAATTTCTGTGTTTCATCGACAATTAGAAGGTGCAAGGGATACAGTAAACCTGAAGTGTAGCATCGGAATCTGAAACTGGACTCACAGGAGAGGTTCAAATCATAGAAAGTTAGAGTGTCTGTCCTCTTGTACTTAAGTCGGCATTGTGCCTTTTGTATTTAATTCGGAAGCAATTTCTGTGTTTCATCGTCAATAGGAAGGTCCAAGGGATACAGTAAACCTGAAGTGAAGCATTGGAATCTAAAACTGGACTCACAGGAGAGGTTCAAATCATAGAAAGTGAGAGTGTCAGACCTCTTGTACTTCAGTCAGCATTGTGCCTTTTGTATTAAATTCGGATGCAATTTCTGTGTTTCATCGTCAATAAGAAAGTCCAAGGGATAGAGTGAACCTGAAGTGAAACATCGGAATCTAAAACTGGACTCACAGGACAGGTTCATATCATAGAAAGTGAGAGTGTCAGTCGTCTTGTACTTAAGTCGGCATTGTGCCTTTTGTATTAAATTCGGATGCAATTTCTGTGATTCATCGTCAAAAAGAAGGTACAAGGGATACAGTAAACCTGAAGTGAAGCATCGGAATCTAAAACTGGTCTCACAGGAGGGGTTCAAATCATGGAAAGTGAGAGTGTCAGTCCTCTTGTACTTAAGTCGGCATTGTGCCTTTTGTATTAAATTCGTATGCAATTTCTGTGATTCATCGTCAATAAGAAGGTCCAAGGGATACAGAAAAACCTGAAGTGAAGCATCGGAATCTAAAACTGGACTCACAGGAGAGGTTCTAATCATAGAAAGTTAGAGTGTCAGTCCTCTTATACTTAAGTCGGCATTGTGCCTGTTGTATTAAATTCGGACGCAATTTCTGTGTTTCATCGTCATTAAGAAGGTCCAAGGGATACAGTAAACCAGAAGTGAAGCATCGAAATCTAAAACTGGTGTCAAACGAGAGGTTAAAATCATAGAAAGTTAGAGTGTCAGTCCTCTTGTACTTAAGTCGGCATTGTGCCTTTTGAATTTTATTCCGATGCAATTTCTGTGTTTCATCGTCAATAAGAAAGTCCAAGGTATACAGTAAACCTGAAGTGAAGCATCGGATTCTAAAACTGGACTCACAGGAGAGGTTCAAATCATAGAAAGTGAGAGTGTCAGTCCTCTTGTACTTAAGTCGGCATTGTGCCTTTTGTATTAAATTCGGATGCAATTTCTGTGTTTCATCGTCAATAAGAAGGTCCAAGGGATACAGTAACCCTGAAGTGAAGCGTCGGAATCTAAAACTGGACTAACAGGAGAGGTTCAAATCATAGAAAGTGAGAGTGTCAGTCCTCTTGTACTTAAGTCGGCATTGTGCCTTTTGTATTAAATTCGGCTGGAATTTCTGTGATTCATCGTCAAAAAGAAGGTCCAAGGGATACAGTAAACCTGAAGTGAAGCATCTGATTCTAAAACTGGATTCACAGAAGAGGTTCAAATCATAGGAAGTTAGAGTGTCAGTCCTCTTGTACTTAAGTCGGCATTGTGCCTTTTGTATTAAATTCGGATGCAATTTCCTTGCATCATCGTCAATAAGAAGTTCCAAGGTACACAGTAAACCTGAAGTGAAGCATCGGAATCTAAAACTGGAATCACAGGATAGGTTCAAATCATAGAAAATTAGAGTGTCAGTCCTCTTGTACTTAAGTCTGCATTGTGCCTTTTGTATTAAATTCGGATGCAATTTCCTTGCATCATCGTCAATAAGAAGTTCCAAGGTACACAGTAAACCTGGAGTGAAGCATCGGAATATAAAACTGGACTCACAGGAGAGGTTCGAATCATAGAAAGTTAGAGTGTCAGTCCTCTTGTACTTAAGTCGGCATTGTGCCTTTTGAATTTAATTCCGATGCAATATCTGTGTTTCATCGTCAATAGGAAAGTCCAAGGTATACAGTAAACCTGAAGTGAAGCATGGGATTCTAAAATTGGACTCACAGGAGAGGTTCTAATCATAGAAAGTTTGAGTGTCAGTCCTCTTGTACCTGAGTCGGCATTGTGCTTTTTGTATTAAATTCGGATGCTATTTCTGTTTTTCATCGTCAATAAGAAGGTCCAAAGTATACAGCAAACCTGAAGTGAAGCATCGGAATCTAAAACTCGACTCACAGGAGAGCTTCAAATCATAGAAAGTGATAGTGTCAGTCCTCTTGTACTTAAGTCGGCATTGTGCCTTTTGTATTAAATTCGGATGCAATTTCTGTGTTTCATCGTCAATAAGAAGGTCCAAGGGATACAGTAAACCTGAAGTGAAACTTCGGAATCTAAAACTGGACTCACAGGAGAGGTTCAAATCATAGAAAGGGAGAGTGTCAGTCGTCTTGTTCTTAAGTCGGCATTGTGCCTTTTGTGTTAAATTCGGATGCAATTTCTGTGTCTCATTCTCAATAAGAGGGTCCAAGGTATAAAGGACACCAGAAGTGAAGCATCGGAATCTAAAACTCGACTCACAGGAAAGGTTCAAATTATAGAAAGTTAGAGTGTCAGTCCTCTTGTACTGAAGTCGGCATTGTGCTTTTGTATTAAATTCGGATGCGATTTCTTTGTTTCATCGTCAATAAGATGGTACAAGGGATACAGTAACCCTGATGTGAAGCATCGGAATCTAAAACTGGACTCACAGGAGAGGTTCAAATCATAGAAAGTGAGAGTTTCAGTCCTCTTGTACTTAAGTCGGCATTGTGCCTATTGTATTAAATTCGGATGCAATTTCTGTGTCTCATGGTCAATAAGATGGTCCAAGGGATACGGTAAACCTGAAGTCAGGAATCGGAATCTAAAACTGGTCCCACAGGAGAGGTTCAAATCATAGAATGTTTGAGTGTCGGTCCTCTTGTGCTTAAGTCGGCATTGTGCGTTTTGTATTAATGTCGGATGCAATTTCTGTGTTTCATCGTCAATAAGAAGGTCCAAGGTATACAGTAAACCTGAAGTGAAGCATCGGAATCTAAAACTGGACTCACAGGAGAGGTTCAAATCATAGAACGTGAGTGTGTCGGTCCTCTTGTACTTAGGTCGGCATTGTGCCTTTTGTATTAAATTTGGATGCAATTTCTGTGTTTCATCGTCAATAAGATGGTCCAAGTGATACAGTAAACCTGAAGTGAAACATCGGAATCTAAAACTGTACTCACAGGAGAGGTTCAAATCATGGAAAGTGAGAGTGTCAGTCCTCTTGTACTTAAGTCGGCATTGTGCCTTTTGTATTGAATTCGGATGCAATTTCTGTGTTTCATCGTCAATAAGATGGTCCAAGTGATACAGTAAACCTGAAGCGAAGCGTCGGAATCTAAAACTGGACTCACAGGAGAGGTTCAATTTACAGAAAGTTAGAGTGTCAGTCCTCTTGTACTTAAGTCGGCATTGTGCCTTTTGAATTTAATTCCGATGCAATTTCTGTGCCTCATCGTCAATAAAAACGTCCAAGGTACACAGTAAACCTGAAGTGAAGCATCGGAATCTAAAACTGGACTCACAGGAGAGGTTCAAATCATAGAAAGTGAGAGTGTCAGTCCTCTTGTAATTAAGTCGGCATTGTGCCTTTTGAATTTAATTCCGATGGAATTTCTGTGTTTCCTCGTGAATAAGAAGTTCTGAGGTGTACAGTAAACCTGAAGTGAAGCATCGGAATCTAAAACTGGACTCACAGAAGAGGTTCAAATCATAGAAAGTTAGAGTGTCTGTCCTCTTGTATTTAAGGCGGCATTGTGCCTTTTGTATTAAATTCGGAAGCAATTTCTGTGTTTCATTGTCAATAAGATGGTCCAAGGGATACAGTAACCCTGAAGTGAAGCGTCGGAATCTAAAACTGGACTCACAGGAGAGGTTCAAATCATAGAAAGTGAGAGTGTTAGTCCTCTTGTACTTAAGTCGGCATTGTGCCTTTGTATTAAATTCGGCTGGAATTTCTGTGATTCATCGTCAA
Organism: Schistocerca serialis cubense; assembly: GCF_023864345.2. Taxonomy (NCBI): domain Eukaryota; kingdom Metazoa; phylum Arthropoda; class Insecta; order Orthoptera; family Acrididae; genus Schistocerca; species Schistocerca serialis. Next base: position 19,723,932 of record NW_026047583.1, on the reverse strand, counting down.
AAAGAAGGTCCAAGGGATACAGTAAACCTGAAGTGAAGCATCTGATTCTAAAACTTGATTCACAGAAGAGGTTCAAATCTTAGGAAGTTAGAGTGTCAGTCCTCTTGTACTTAAGTCGGCATTGTGCCTTTTGAATTTAATTCCGATGCTTTTTCTGTGTTTCATCGTCACTAAGAAGTTCCGAGGTATAAAGTAAACCTGAAGTGAAGCATCGGAATCTAAAAGTGGACTCACAGGAAAGGTTCAAATCATAGAAAATTAGAGTGTCAGTCCTCTTGTACTTAAGTCGGCATTGTGCCTTTTGTATTAAATTCGGATGCAATTTCTGTGTTTCATGGTCAATAAGAAGGTCCTAGGGATACAGTAAAACTGAAGTGAAGCATCGGAATCTTAAACAGGACTCACAGGAGAGGTTCAAATGAAAGAAAGTGAGAGTGACAGTCCACCTGTACTTAAGTCGGCATTGTGCCTTTTGTATTAAATTCGGATGCAATTTCTGTGTTTCATCGTCAATAAGAAGGTGCAAGGGATACAGTAAACCTGATGTTAAGCATCGGATTCTAAAACTGGACTCACAGGAGAGGTTCAAATCATGGAAAGTGAGAGTGTCAGTGCTCTTGTACTTAAATCGGCATTGTGCGTTTTATATTTAATTCGGATGCAATTTCTGTGATTCATCGTCAATAAGAAAGTCCAAGGGATACAGTAAACCTGCAGTGAAACATCGGAATCTAAAACTGTACTCACAGGAGTGGTTCAAATCATAGAATGTTAGAGTGTCAGTCCTCTTGTACTTAAGTCGGCATTGTGCCTTTTGTATTAAATTCCGATGCAATATCTGTGTTTCATCGTCAATAAGAAAGTCCAAGGTATACAGTAAACCTGAAGTGAAGCATCGGAATCAAAAACTGGACTCACAGGAGAGGTACAAATCATAGATAGTGAGAGTGTCAGTCCTCTTGTACTTAAGCCGGCATAGGGCTTTTTGTATTAAATTCCGATGCAATTTCCTTGTTTGTTCGTCAATAAGATGGTACAAGGGATACAGTAAACCTGAAGTGAAGCATCGGAATCTAAAACTGGACTCACAGGAGAGGTTCAAAACATAGAATGTGAGAGTGTCAGTCCTCTTGTACTTAAGTCGGCTTTGTGCCTTTTGTATAAAATTCGGCTGGAATTTCTGTGATTCATCGTCAATAAGAAGTTCCGAGGTATAAAGTAAACCTGAAGTGAAGCATCGGAATCTAAAACTGGACTCACAGGAAAGGTTCAAATCATAGAAAGTTAGAGTGTCAGTCCCCTTGTACTTAAGACGGCATTGTGCCTTTTGTATTAAATTCGAATGCAATTTCTGTGTTTCATCGTCAATAAGAAGGTCCTAGGGATACAGTAAAACTGAAGTGAAGTATCGGAATCTTTAACTGGACTCACAGGAGAGGTTCAAATGATAGAAAGTGAGAGTGGCAGTCCACCTGTACTTAAGTCGGCATTGTGCCTTTTTTATTAAATTCGGATGCAATTTCTGTGTTTCATCGTCAATAAGAAGGTCCAAGGGATACAGTAAACCTGATGTTAAGCATCGGATTCTAAAACTGGACTCACAGGAGAGGTTCAAATCATGGAAAGTGAGAATGTCAGTCCTCTTGTACTTAAGTCGGCATCGTGCCTTTTTTATTAAATTCGGATGCTATTTCTGTGTTTCATCGTCAATAGGAAGGTCGAAGGTATACAGCAAACCGGAAATGAAGCATCGGAATCTAAAACTGGACTCACAGGAGTGGTTCATATCATAGAAAGTTAGAGTGTCAGTCCTCTAGTACTTAAGTCGGCATTGTGCCTTTTGTATTAAATTCCGATGCAATTTCTGTGTTTCATCGTCAATAAGAAGGGGCAAGGTATACAGTAAACCTGAAGTGAAGCATCGGATTCAAAAACTGGACTCACAGGAGAGGTACAAATCATAGATAGTGAGAGTGTCAGTCCTCTTGTACTTAAGTCGGCTTTGTGCCTTTTGTATTAAATTCGGATGCAATTTCTGTGTTTCATCGTCAATAAGAAGGTCCAAGGGATACAGTAAACCTGAAGTGAAGCATCGAAATCTAAAACTGGACTCACAGGAGAGGTTCAAATCATGGAAAGTGAGAGTGTCAGTCCTCTTGTACTTAAGTCGGCATTGTGCCTTTTGTATAAAATTCGGCTGGAATTTCTGTGATTCATCGTCAATAAGAAGTTCCGAGGTATAAAGTAAACCTGAAGTGAAGCATCGGAATATAAAACTGGACTCACAGGAAAGGTTCAAATCATAGAAAGTTAGAGTGTCAGTCCACCCGTACTTAAGTCGGCATTGTGCCTTTTGTATTAAATTCGGATGTAATTTCTGTGTTTCATCGTCAATAAGAAGGTGCAAGGGATACAGTAAACCTGATGTTAAGCATCGGATTCTAAAACTGGACACACAGGAGAGGTTCAAATCATGGAAAGTGAGAGTGTCTGTGCTCTTGTACTTAAATCGGCATTGTGCCTTTTATATTTAATTTGGATGCAATTTCTGTGATTCATCGTCAATAAGAAGGTCCAAGGGATACAGTAAACCTGCAGTGAAGCATCGGAATCTAAGACTGGACTCACAGGAGAGGTTCAAATCATAGAAAGTTAGAGTGTCTGTCCTCTTGTACTTAAGTCGGCATTGTGCCTTTTGTAATTCGGATGCAATTTCTGTGTTTCATCGTCAATAAGATGGTCCAAGGGATACAGTAAACCTGAAGTGAAACATCGGAATCTGAAACTGTACTCACAGGAGTGGTTCAAATCATAGTAAGTTAGAGTGTCAGTCGTCTTGTACTTAAGGCGGCATTGTGCCTTTTGTATTAAATTCGGATGCTATTTCTGTGTTTCATCGTCAATAGGAAGGTAGAAGGTATACAGCAAACCGGAAATGAAGCATCGGAATCTGAAACTGGACTCACAGGAGTGGTTCATATCATAGAAAGTTAGAGTGTCAGTCCTCTTGTACTTAAGTCGGCATTGTGCCTTTTGTATTAAATTCCGATGCAATTTCTGTGTTTCATCGTCAATAAGAAGGTCCAAGGTATACAGTAAACCTGAAGTGAAGCATCGGAATCAAAACCTGGACTCACAGGAGAGGTACAAATCATAAATAGTGAGAGTGTCAGTCCTCTTGTACTTAAGTCGGCATAGGGCCTTTTGTATTAAATTCAGATGCAATTTCCTTGTTTGTTCGTCAATAAGATGGTACAAGGGATACAGTAAACCAGAAGTGAAGCATCGGAATCTAAAACTGGACTCACAGGAGAGGTTCAAAACATAGAATGTGAGAGTGTCAGTCCTCTTGTACTTAAGTCGGCTTTGTGCCTTTTGTATTAAATTCGGATGCAATTTCTGTGTTTCATCGTCAATAAGAAGGTCCAAGGGATACAGTAAACCTGAAGTGAAGCATCGAAATCTAAAACTGGACTCACAGGAGAGGTTCAAATCATGGAAAGTGAGAGTGTCAGTCCTCTTGTACTTAAGTCGGCATTGTTCCTTTTCTATAAAATTCGGCTGGAATTTCTGTGATTCATCGTCAATAAGAAGTTCCGAGGTATAAAGTAAACCTGAAGTGAAGCATCTGATTCTAAAACTTGATTCACAGAAGAGGTTCAAATCTTAGGAAGTTAGAGTGTCAGTCCTCTTGTACTTAAGTCGGCATTGTGCCTTTTGAATTTTATTCCGATGCAATTTCTGTGTTTCATCGTCAATAAGAAGTTCCGAGGTATAAAGTAAACCTGAAGTGAAGCATCGGAATCTAAAACTGGACTCACAGGAAAGGTTCAAATCATAGAAAATTAGAGTGTCAGTCCTCTTGTACTTAAGTCGGCATTGTGCCTTTTGTATTAAATTCGGATGCAATTTCTGTGTTTCATCGTCAATAAGAAGGTCCTAGGGATACAGTAAACCTGAAGTGAAACATCGGAATCTAAAACTGTACTCACAGGAGTGGTTCAAATCATAGTAAGTTAGAGTGTCAGTCGTCTTGTACTTAAGGCGGCATTGTGCCTTTTGTATTAAATTCGGATGCTATTTCTGTGTTTCATCGTCAGTAGGAAGGTCGAAGGTATACAGCAAACCGGAAATGAAGCATCGGAATCAAAAACTGGACTCACAGGAGAGGTACAAATCATAGATAGTGAGAGTGTCAGTCCTCTTGTACTTAAGTCGGCGTAGGGCCTTTTGTATTAAATTCCGATGCAATTTCCTTGTTTGTTCGTCAATAAGATGGTACAAGGGATACAGTAAATCTGAAGTGAAGCATCGGAATCTAAAACTGGACTCACAGGAGAGGTTCAAAACATAGAATGTGAGAGTGTCAGTCCTCTTGTACTTAAGTCGGCTTTATGCCTTTTGTATTAAATTCGGATGCAATTTTTGTGTTTCATCGTCAATAAGAAGGTGCTAGGGATACAGTAAACCTGAAGTGAAGCATCGAAATCTAAAACTGGACTCACAGGAGAGGTTCAAATCATGGAAAGTGAGAGTGTCAGTCCTCTTGTACTTAAGTCGGCATTGTGCCTTTTGTATAAAATTCGGCTGGAATTTCTGTGATTCATCGTCAATAAGAAGATCCAAGGTATAAAGTAAACCTGAAGTGAAGCATCGGAATCAAAACCTGGACTCACAGGAGAGGTACAAATCATAAATAGTGAGAGTGTCAGTCCTCTTGTACTTAAGTCGGCATAGGGCCTTTTGTATTAAATTCAGATGCAATTTCCTTGTTTGTTCGTCAATAAGATGGTACAAGGGATACAGTAAACCAGAAGTGAAGCATCGGAATCTAAAACTGGACTCACAGGAGAGGTTCAAAACATAGAATGTGAGAGTGTCAGTCCTCTTGTACTTAAGTCGGCTTTGTGCCTTTTGTATTAAATTCGGATGCAATTTCTGTGTTTCATCGTCAATAAGAAGGTCCAAGGGATACAGTAAACCTGAAGTGAAGCATCGAAATCTAAAACTGGACTCACAGGAGAGGTTCAAATCATGGAAAGTGAGAGTGTCAGTCCTCTTGTACTTAAGTCGGCATTGTTCCTTTTCTATAAAATTCGGCTGGAATTTCTGTGATTCATCGTCAATAAGAAGTTCCGAGGTATAAAGTAAACCTGAAGTGAAGCATCTGATTCTAAAACTTGATTCACAGAAGAGGTTCAAATCTTAGGAAGTTAGAGTGTCAGTCCTCTTGTACTTAAGTCGGCATTGTGCCTTTTGAATTTTATTCCGATGCAATTTCTGTGTTTCATCGTCAATAAGAAGTTCCGAGGTATAAAGTAAACCTGAAGTGAAGCATCGGAATCTAAAACTGGACTCACAGGAAAGGTTCAAATCATAGAAAATTAGAGTGTCAGTCCTCTTGTACTTAAGTCGGCATTGTGCCTTTTGTATTAAATTCGGATGCAATTTCTGTGTTTCATCGTCAATAAGAAGGTCCTAGGGATACAGTAAACCTGAAGTGAAACATCGGAATCTAAAACTGTACTCACAGGAGTGGTTCAAATCATAGTAAGTTAGAGTGTCAGTCGTCTTGTACTTAAGGCGGCATTGTGCCTTTTGTATTAAATTCGGATGCTATTTCTGTGTTTCATCGTCAGTAGGAAGGTCGAAGGTATACAGCAAACCGGAAATGAAGCATCGGAATCAAAAACTGGACTCACAGGAGAGGTACAAATCATAGATAGTGAGAGTGTCAGTCCTCTTGTACTTAAGTCGGCGTAGGGCCTTTTGTATTAAATTCCGATGCAATTTCCTTGTTTGTTCGTCAATAAGATGGTACAAGGGATACAGTAAATCTGAAGTGAAGCATCGGAATCTAAAACTGGACTCACAGGAGAGGTTCAAAACATAGAATGTGAGAGTGTCAGTCCTCTTGTACTTAAGTCGGCTTTATGCCTTTTGTATTAAATTCGGATGCAATTTTTGTGTTTCATCGTCAATAAGAAGGTGCTAGGGATACAGTAAACCTGAAGTGAAGCATCGAAATCTAAAACTGGACTCACAGGAGAGGTTCAAATCATGGAAAGTGAGAGTGTCAGTCCTCTTGTACTTAAGTCGGCATTGTGCCTTTTGTATAAAATTCGGCTGGAATTTCTGTGATTCATCGTCAATAAGAAGATCCAAGGTATAAAGTAAACCTGAAGTGAAGCATCGGAATCTAAAACTGGACTCACAGGAAAGGTTCAAATCATAGAAAGTTAGAGTGTCAGTCCCCTTGTACTTAAGTCGCCATTGTGCCTTTTGTATTAAATTCGGATGCAATTTCTGTGATTCATCGTCAATAAGAAGGTCCAAGGGATACAGTAAACCTGAAGTGAAGCATCGGAATCTAAAACTGGACTCACAGGAGGGGTTCAAATCATAGAAAGTGAGAGTGTCAGTCCTCTTGTACTTAAGTCGGCATTGTGCCTTTTGTATAAAATTCGGATTCAATTTCTGTGTTTCATCGTCAATAAGAAGGTCCAAGGGATACAGTAAACCTGAAGTGAAACATCGGAATTTAAAACTGGACTCACAGGAGAGGTTCAAATCATAGAAAGTGAGAGTGTCAGTCGTCTTGTTCTTAAGTCGGCATTGTTCCTTTTGTATTAAATTCGGATGCAGTTCCTGTGTTTCATTCTCAATAAGAGGGTCCAAGGTATAAAGGACACCTGAAGTGAAGCATCGGAATCTAAAACTCGACTCACAGGAAAGGTTCAAATCGTAGAAAGTTAGAGTGTCAGTCCTCTTGTACTTAAGTCGGCATTGTGCATTTGTATTAGATGCGGATGCGATTTCTTTGTTTCATCGTCAATAAGAAGGTACAAGGGATACAGTAAACCTGAAGTGAAGCATCGGAATCTAAAACTGGACTCACAGGAAAGGTTCAAATTATAGAAAATTAGAGTGTCAGTCCTCTTGTCCTTAAGTCGGCATTGTGCATTTTGTATTAAATTCGGATGCAATTTCCGTGTTTCATCGTCAATAAGAAGGTCCTAGGGATACAGTAAAACTGAAGTGTAGCATCGGAATCTTAAACTGGACTCACAGGAGAGGTTCAAATGATAGAAAGTGAGAGTGACAGTCCACCTGTACTTAAGTCGGCATTGTGCCTTTTGTATTAAATACGGATGCAATGTCTGTGTTTCATCGTCAATAAGAAGGTCCAAGGGATACAGTAAACCGGATGTTAAGCATCGGATTCTAAAACTGGACTCACAGGAGAGGTTCAAATCATGGAAAGTCAGAGTGTCAGTCCTCTTGTACTTAAGTCAGCATTGTGCCTTTTGTATTAAATTCGGATGCAATTCTGTGATTCATCGTCAATAAGAAGGTCCAAGGGATACAGTAAACCTGAAGTGAAGCATCGGAATCTAAAACTGGACTCACAGGAGAGGTTCTAATCATAGTAAGTTAGAGCGTCAGTCCTCTCGTACTTAAGTCGGCATTGTGCCTGTATTATTAAATTCGGACGCAATTTCTGTGTTTCATCGTCAGTAAGGGGGCCCAAGGAATACAGTAAACCTGAAGTGAAGCATCAGAATCTAAACCTGGACTCACACGAGAGGTTCAAATCATAGAAAGTTAGAGTGTCAGTCCTCTTGTACTTAAGTCGGCATTGTGCCTTTTGAATTTAATTCCGATGCAATTTCCTTGCCTCATCGACAATAAGAAGTTCTAAGGTACAGAGTAAACCTGAAGTGAAGCATCGGAATCTAAAACTGGACTCACAGGAGAGGTTCAAATCATAGAAAGTTAGAGTGTCAGTCCTCTTGTACCTAAGACGGCATTGTGCCTTTTGTATTAAATTCGGATGTAATTTCTGTGTTTCATCGTCAATAAGAAGGTCCAAGGTATACAGTAAACCTGAAGTGAAGCATCGGAATCTAAAACTGGACTCACAGGAGAGGTTCAAATCATAGAAAGTGAGAGTGTCTGTCCTCTTGTACTTAAGTCGGCATTGTGCCTTTTGTAATTCGGATGCAATTTCTGTGTTTCATCGTCAATAAGATGGTCCAAGGGATACAGTAAACCTGAAGTGAAACATCGGAATCTGAAACTGTACTCACAGGAGTGGTTCAAATCATAGTTAGTTAGAGTGTCAGTCGTCTTGTACTTAAGGCGGCATTGTGCCTTTTGTATTAAATTCGGATGCTATTTCTGTGTTTCATCGTCAATAGGAAGGTAGAAGGTATACAGCAAACCGGAAATGAAGCATCGGAATCTAAAACTGGACTCACAGGAGTGGTTCATATCATAGAAAGTTAGAGTGTCAGTCCTCTTGTACTTAAGTCGGCATTGTCCCTTTTGTATTAAATTCCGATGCAATTTCTGTGTTTCATCGTCAATAAGAAGGTCCAAGGTATACAGTAAACCTGAAGTGAAGCATCGGAATCAAAACCTGGACTCACAGGAGAGGTACAAATCATAAATAGTGAGAGTGTCAGTCCTCTTGTACTTAAGTCGGCATAGGGCCTTTTGTATTAAATTCAGATGCAATTTCCTTGTTTGTTCGTCAATAAGATGGTACAAGGGATACAGTAAACCTGAAGTGAAGCATCGGAATCTAAAACTGGACTCACAGGAGAGGTTCAAAACATAGAATGTGAGAGTGTCAGTCCTCTTGTACTTAAGTCGGCTTTGTGCCTTTTGTATTAAATTCGGATGCAATTTCTGTGTTTCATCGTCAATAAGAAGGTCCAAGGGATACAGTAAACCTGAAGTGAAGCATCGAAATCTAAAACTGGACTCACAGGAGAGGTTCAAATCATGGAAAGTGAGAGTGTCAGTCCTCTTGTACTTAAGTCGGCATTGTTCCTTTTCTATAAAATTCGGCTGGAATTTCTGTGATTCATCGTCAATAAGAAGTTCCGAGGTATAAGGTAAACCTGAAGTGAAGCATCTGATTCTAAAACTTGATTCACAGAAGAGGTTCAAATCTTAGGAAGTTAGAGTGTCAGTCCTCGTGTACTTAAGTCGGCATTGTGCCTTTTGAATTTTATTCCGATGCAATTTCTGTGTTTCATCGTCAATAAGAAGTTCTGAGGTATAAAGTAAACCTGAAGTGAAGCATCGGAATCTAAAACTGGACTCACAGGAAAGGTTCAAATCATAGAAAATTAGTGTGTCAGTCCTCTTGTACTTAAGTCGGCATTGTGCCTTTTGTATTAAATTCGGATGCAATTTCTGTGTTTCATCGTCAATAAGAAGGTCCTAGGGATACAGTAAACCTGAAGTGAAACATCGGAATCTAAAACTGTACTCACAGGAGTGGTTCAAATCATAGTAAGTTAGAGTGTCAGTCGTCTTGTACTTAAGGCGGCATTGTGCCTTTTGTATTAAATTCGGATGCTATTTCTGTGTTTCATCGTCAATAGGAAGGTCGAAGGTATACAGCAAACCGGAAATGAAGCATCGGAATCAAAAACTGGACTCACAGGAGTGGTACAAATCATAGATAGTGAGAGTGTCAGTCCTCTTGTACTTAAGTCGGCATAGGGCCTTTTGTATTAAATTCCGATGCAATTTCCTTGTTTGTTCGTCAATAAGATGGTACAAGGGATACAGTAAATCTGAAGTGAAGCATCGGAATCTAAAACTGGACTCACAGGAGAGGTTCAAAACATAGAATGTGAGAGTGTCAGTCCTCTTGTACTTAAGTCGGCTTTATGCCTTTTGTATTAAATTCGGATGCAATTTCTGTGTTTCATCGTCAATAAGAAGGTGCTAGGGATACAGTAAACCTGAAGTGAAGCATCGAAATCTAAAACTGGACTCACAGTAGAGGTTCAAATGATAGAAAGTGAGAGTGACAGTCCACCTGTACTTAAGTCGGCATTGTGCCTTTTGTATTAAATTCGGATGCAATTTCTGTGTTTCATCGTCAATAAGAAGGTCCAAGGGATACAGTAAACCTGATGTTAAGCATCGGATTCTAAAACTGGACTCACAGGAGAGGTTCAAATCATGGAAAGTGAGAGTGCCAGTCCTCTTGTACTTAAGTCGCCATTGTGCCTTTTGTATTAAATTCGGATGCAATTTCTGTGATTCATCGTCAATAAGAAGGTCCAAGGGATACAGTAAACCTGAAGTGAAGCATCGGAATCTAAAACTGTACTCACAGGAGGGGTTCAAATCATAGAAAGTGAGAGTGTCAGTCCTCTTGTACTTAAGTCGGCATTGTGCCTTTTGTATAAAATTCGGATTCAATTTCTGTGTTTCATCGTCAATAAGAAGGTCCAAGGGATACAGTAAACCTGAAGTGAAACATCGGAATTTAAAACTGGACTCACAGGAGAGGTTCAAATCATAGAAAGTGAGAGTGTCAGTCGTCTTGTTCTTAAGTCGGCATTGTTCCTTTTGTATTAAATTCGGATGCAATTCCTGTGTTTCATTCTCAATAAGAGGGTCCAAGGTATAAAGGACACCTGAAGTGAAGCATCGGAATCTAAAACTCGACTCACAGGAAAGGTTCAAATCATAGAAAGTTAGAGTGTCAGTCCTCTTGTACTTAAGTCGGCATTGTGCATTTGTATTAGATGCGGATGCGATTTCTTTGTTTCATCGTCAATAAGAAGGTACAAGGGATACAGTAAACCTGAAGTGAAGCATCGGAATCTAAAACTGGACTCACAGGAAAGGTTCAAATTATAGAAAATTAGAGTGTCAGTCCTCTTGTCCTTAAGTCGGCATTGTGCATTTTGTATTAAATTCGGATGCAATTTCCGTGTTTCATCGTCAATAAGAAGGTCCTAGGGATACAGTAAAACTGAAGTGTAGCATCGGAATCTTAAACTGGACTCACAGGAGAGGTTCAAATGATAGAAAGTGAGAGTGACAGTCCACCTGTACTTAAGTCGGCATTGTGCCTTTTGTATTAAATACGGATGCAATATCTGTGTTTCATCGTCAATAAGAAGGTCCAAGGGATACAGTAAACCGGATGTTAAGCATCGGATTCTAAAACTGGACTCACAGGAGAGGTTCAAATCATGGAAAGTCAGAGTGTCAGTCCTCTTGTACTTAAGTCAGCATTGTGCCTTTTGTATTAAATTCGGATGCAATTCTGTGATTCATCGTCAATAAGAAGGTCCAAGGGATACAGTAAACCTGAAGTGAAGCATCGGAATCTAAAACTGGACTCACAGGAGAGGTTCTAATCAAAGTAAGTTAGAGTGTCAGTCCTCTTGTACTTAAGTCGGCATTGTGCCTGTATTATTAAATTCGGACGCAATTTCTGTGTTTCATCGTCAGTAAGGGGGCCCAAGGAATACAGTAAACCTGAAGTGAAGCATCAGAATCTAAACCTGGACTCACACGAGAGGTTCAAATCATAGAAAGTTAGAGTGTCAGTCCTCTTGTACTTAAGTCGGCATTGTGCCTTTTGAATTTAATTCCGATGCAATTTCCTTGCCTCATCGACAATAAGAAGTTCCAAGGTACAGAGTAAACCTGAAGTGAAGCATCGGAATCTAAAACTGGATTCACAGGAGAGGTTCAAATCATAGAAAGTTAGAGTGTCAGTCCTCTTGTACCTAAGACGGCATTGTGCCTTTTGTATTAAATTCGGATGTAATTTCTGTGTTTCATCGTCAATAAGAAGGTCCAAGGTATACAGTAAACCTGAAGTGAAGCATCGGAATCTAAAACTGGACTCACAGGAGAGGTTCAAATCATAGAAAGTGAGAGTGTCAGCCCTCTTGTACTTAAGTCGGCACTGTGCCTTTTGTATTAAATTCGGATTCAATTTCTGTGTTTCATCGTCAATAAGAAGGTCCATGGGATACAGTAAACCTGAAGTGAAACATCGGAATCTAAAACTGGACTCACAGGAGAGGTTCAAATCATAGAAAGTGAGAGTGTCAGTCGTCTTGTTCTTAAGTCGGCATTGTGCCTTTTGTATTAAAGTCGGATGCAATTCCTGTGTTTCATCGTCAATAGGAAGGTCGAAGGTATACAGTAAATCTGAACTGAAGCATCGGAATCTAAAACTGGACTCACAGGAGAGGTTCAAATCATAGAAAGTTAGAATGTCAGTCCTCTTGTACTTAAGTCGGCATTGTGCTTTTGTATTAAATTCGGATGCGATTTCTTTGTTTCATCGTCTATAAGAAGGTACAAGGGTTACAGTAAACCCGATGTGAAGCATCGGAATCTAAAACTGGACTCACAGGAGAGGTTCAAATCATAGAACGTGAGTGTGTCGGTCCTCTTGTACCTAAGTCGGCATTGTACTTTTTGTATTAAATTTGGATGCAATAACTGTGTTTCATCGTCAATAAGATGGTCCAAGGGATACAGTAAACCTGAAGTGAAACATCGGAATTTAAAACTGTACTCACAGGAGGGGTTCAAATCATGGAAAGTTAGAGTGTCAGACGTCTTGTACTTAAGGCGGCATTGTGCCTTTTGTATTAAATTCGGATGCTATTTCTGTGTTTCATCGTCAATAGGAAGGTCGAAGGTATACAGCAAACCGGAAATGAAGCATCGGAATCTAAAACTAGACTCACAGGAGCGGTTCATATCATAGAAAGTTAGAGTGTCAGTCCTCTTGTACTTAAGTCGGCATTGTGCCTTTTGTATTAAATTCCGATGCAATTTCTGTGTTTCATCGTCAATAAGAGAAGGTCCAAGGTATACAGTAAACCTGAAGTGAAGCATCGGAATCAAAAACTGGACTCACAGGAGAGGTTCAAATCATAGATAGTGAGAGTGTCAGTCCTCTTGTACTTAAGTCGGCACAGGGCCTTTTGTATTAAATTCCGATGCAATTTCCTTGTTTGTTCGTCAATAACATGGTACAAGGGATGCAGTAAACCTGAAGTGATGCATCGGAATCTAAAACTGGACTCACAGGAGAGGTTCAAAACATAGAATGTGAGAGTGTCAGTCCTCTTGTACTTAAGTCGGCATTGTGCCTTTTGTATAAAATTCGGATTCAATTTCTGTGTTTCATCGTCAATAAGAAGGTCCAAGGGGTACAGTAAACCTGAAGTGAAACATCGGAATTTAAAACTGGACTCACAGGAGAGGTTCAAATCATAGAAAGTGAGAGTGTCAGTCGTCTTGTTCTTAAGTCGGCATTGTTCCTTTTGTATTAAATTCGGATGCAATTCCTATGTTTCATTCTCAATAAGAGGGTCCAAGGTATAAAGGACACCTGAAGTGAAGCATCGGAATCTAAAACTCGACTCACAGGAAAGGTTCAAATCATAGAAAGTTAGAGTGTCAGTCCTCTCGTACTTAAGTCGGCATTGTGCCTGTATTATTAAATTCGGACGCAATTTCGGTGTTTCATCGTCAGTAAGGGGGCCCAAGGAATACAGTAAACCTGAAGTGAAGCATCAGAATCTAAACCTGGACTCACACGAGAGGTTCAAATCATAGAAAGTTAGAGTGTCAGTCCTCTTGTACTAAAGTCGGCATTGTGCCTTTTGAATTTAATTCCGATGCAATTTCCTTGCCTCATCGACAATAAGAAGATCCAAGGTACAGAGTAAACCTGAAGTGAAGCATCGGAATCTAAAACTGGACTCACAGGAGAGGTTCAAATCATAGAAAGTTAGAGTGTCAGTCCTCTTGTACCAAAGACGGCATTGTGCCTTTTGTATTAAATTCGGATGTAATTTCTGTGTTTCATCGTCAATAAGAAGGTCCAAGGTATACAGTAAACCTGAAGTGAAGCATCGGAATCTAAAACTGGACTCACAGGAGAGGTTCAAATCATAGAAAGTGAGAGTGTCAGTCCTCTTGTACTTAAGTCGGCACTGTGCCTTTTGTATTAAATTCGGATGCAATTTCTGTGTTTCATCGTCAATAAGAAGGTCCAAGGGATACAGTAAACCTGAAGTGAAACATCGGAATCTAAAACTGGACTCACAGGAGAGGTTCAAATCATAGAAAGTGAGAGTGTCAGTCGTCTTGTTCTTAAGTCGGCATTGTGCCTTTTGTATTAAATTCGGATGCAATTCCTGTGTTTCATCGTCAATAGGAAGGTCGAAGGTATACAGTAAATCTGAACTGAAGCATCGGAATTTAAAACTGGACTCACAGGAGAGGTTCAAAACATAGAAAGTTAGAATGACAGTCCTCTTGTACTTAAGTCGGCATTGTGCTTTTGTATTAAATTCGGATGCGATTTCTTTGTTTCATCGTCTATAAGAAGGTACAAGGGTTACAGTAAACCCGATGTGAAGCATCGGAATCTAAAACTGGACTCACAGGAGAGGTTCAAATCATAGAACGTGAGTGTGTCGGTCCTCTTGTACCTAAGTCGGCATTGTACTTTTTGTATTGAATTTGGATGCAATATCTGTGTTTCATCGTCAATAAGATGGTCCAAGGGATACAGTAAACCTGAAGTGAAACATCGGAATTTAAAACTGTACTCACAGGAGGGGTTCAAATCATAGAAAGTTAGAGTGTCAGACGTCTTGTACTTAGGGCGGCATTGTGCCTTTTGTATTAAATTCGGATGCTATTTCTGTGTTTCATCGTCAATAGGAAGGTCGAAGGTATACAGCAAACCGGAAATGAAGCATCGGAATCTAAAACTAGACTCACAGGAGTGGTTCATATCATAGAAAGTTAGAGTGTCAGTCCTCTTGTACTTAAGTCGGCATTGTGCCTTTTGTATTAAATTCCGATGCAATTTCCTTGTTTGTTCGTCAATAACATGGTACAAGGGATGCAGTAAACCTGAAGTGATGCATCGGAATCTAAAACTGGACTCACAGGAGAGGTTCAAAACATAGAATGTGAGAGTGTCAGTCCTCTTGTACTTAAGTCGGCATTGTGCCTTTTGTATTAAATTCGGATGCAATTTCTGTGTTTCATCGTCAATAAGAAGGTCCAAGGGATACAGCAAACCTGAAGTGAAGCATCGAAATCTAAAACTGGACTCACAGGAGAGGTTTAAATCACAGAAAGTTAGAGTGTCAGTCCTCTTGTACTTAAGTCGGCATTGCGCCTTTTGTATTAAATTGGGATGCAATTTCTGTGTTTCATCGTCAATTAGAAGGTCCAAGGGATACAGTAAACCTGAAGTGAAGCATCGGAATCTAAAACTGGACTCACAGGAGAGGTTCAAATCACTGAAAGTTAGAGTGTCTATCCTCTTGTACTTAAGTCGGCATTGTGCCTTTTGTATTTAATTCGGATGCAACTTCTGTGTTTCATCGTCAGTAAGAAGGTCCAAGGGATACAGTAAACCTGAAGTGTAGCAACGGAATCTAAAACTGGACTCACAGGAGAGGTTCAAATCATAGAAATTGAGAGTGTCAGTCCTCTTGTACTTCAGTCGGCATTGTGCCTTTTGTATTAAATTCGGATGCAATTTCTGTCTTTCATCGTCAATAAGAAGGTCCAAGGGATACAATCAACCTGAAGTGAAGCATCGGAATCTAAAACTGGAGTCACACGAGAGGTTCAAATCATAGAAAGTTAGAGTGTCAGTCCTCTTGTACTTAAGTCGGCATTGTGCCTTTTGAATTTAATTCCGATGCAATTTCCTTGCCTCATCGACAATAAGAAGTTCCAAGGTACAGAGTAAACCTGAAGTGAAGCATCGGAATCTAAAACTGGACTCACAGGAGAGGTTCAAATCATAGAAAGTTAGAGTGTCAGTCCTCTTGTACCTAAGACGGCATTGTGCCTTTTG
Source organism: Schistocerca serialis cubense (assembly GCF_023864345.2). Lineage (NCBI taxonomy): Eukaryota > Metazoa > Arthropoda > Insecta > Orthoptera > Acrididae > Schistocerca > Schistocerca serialis. The sequence goes on along the minus strand of NW_026047583.1, from coordinate 19,708,250 downwards.
TATTAAATTCGGATGTAATTTCTGTGTTTCATCGTCAATAAGAAGGTCCAAGGTATACAGTAAACCTGAAGTGAAGCATCGGAATCTAAAACTGGACTCACAGGAGAGGTTCAAATCATAGAAAGTGAGAGTGTCAGCCCTCTTGTACTTAAGTCGGCACTGTGCCTTTTGTATTAAATTCGGATTCAATTTCTGTGTTTCATCGTCAATACGAAGGTCCAAGGGATACGGTAAACCTGAAGTGAAACATCGGAATCTAAAACTGGACTCACAGGAGAGGTTCAAATCATAGAAAGTGAGAGTGTCAGTCGTCTTGTTCTTAAGTCGGCATTGTGCCTTTTGTATTAAATTCGGATGCAATTCCTGTGTTTCATCGTCAATAGGAAGGTCGAAGGTATACAGTAAATCTGAACTGAAGCATCGGAATCTAAAACTGGACTCACAGGAGAGGTTCAAATCATAGAAAGTTAGAATGTCAGTCCTCTTGTACTTAAGTCGGCATTGTGCTTTTGTATTAAATTCGGATGCGATTTCTTTGTTTCATCGTCTATAAGAAGGTACAAGGGTTACAGTAAACCCGATGTGAAGCATCGGAATCTAAAACTGGACTCACAGGAGAGGTTCAAATCATAGAACGTGAGTGTGTCGGTCCTCTTGTACCTAAGTCGGCATTGTACTTTTTGTATTAAATTTGGATGCAATATCTGTGTTTCATCGTCAATAAGATGGTCCAAGGGATACAGTAAACCTGAAGTGAAACATCGGAATTTAAAACTGTACTCACAGGAGGGGTTCAAATCATAGAAAGTTAGAGTGTCAGACGTCTTGTACTTAAGGCGGCATTGTGCCTTTTGTATTAAATTCGGATGCTATTTCTGTGTTTCATCGTCAATAGGAAGGTCGAAGGCATACAGCAAACCGGAAATGAAGCATCGGAATCTAAAACTAGACTCACAGGAGTGGTTCATATCATAGAAAGTTAGAGTGTCAGTCCTCTTGTACTTAAGTCGGCATTGTGCCTTTTGTATTAAATTCCGATGCAATTTCTGTGTTTCATCGTCAATAAGAGAAGGTCCAAGTTATACAGTAAACCTGAAGTGAAGCATCGGAATCAAAAACTGGACTCACAGGAGAGGTTCAAATCATAGATAGTGAGAGTGTCAGTCCTCTTGTACTTAAGTCGGCACAGTGCCTTTTGTATTAAATTCCGATGCAATTTCCTTGTTTGTTCGTCAATAACATGGTACAAGGGATGCAGTAAACCTGAAGTGATGCATCGGAATCTAAAACTGGACTCAAAGGAGAGGTTCAAAACATAGAATGTGAGAGTGTCAGTCCTCTTGTTCTTAAGTCGGCATTGTGCCTTTTGTATAAAATTTGGATTCAATTTCTGTGTTTCATCGTCAATAAGAAGGTCCAAGGGATACAGTAAACCTGAAGTGAAACATCGGAATTTAAAACTGGACTCACAGGAGAGGTTCAAATCATAGAAAGGGAGAGTGTCAGTCGTCTTGTTCTTAAGTCGGCATTGTTCCTTTTGTATTAAATTCGGATGCAATTCCTATGTTTCATTCTCAATAAGAGGGTCCAAGGTATAAAGGACACCTGAAGTGAAGCATCGGAATCTAAAACTCGACTCACAGGAAAGGTTCAAATCATAGAAAGTTAGAGTGTCAGTCCTCTTGTACTTAAGTCGGCATTGTGCATTTGTATTAGATGCGGATGCGATTTCTTTGTTTCATCGTCAATAAGAAGGTACAAGGGATACAGTAAACCTGAAGTGAAGCATCGGAATCTAAAACTGGACTCACAGGAAAGGTTCAAATTATAGAAAATTAGAGTGTCAGTCCTCTTGTCCTTAAGTCGGCATTGTGCATTTTGTATTAAATTCGGATGCAATTCTGTGATTCATCGTCAATAAGAAGGTCCAAGGGATACAGTAAACCTGAAGTGAAGCATCAGAATCTAAAACTGGACTCACAGGAGAGGTTCTAATCATAGTAAGTTAGAGTGTCAGTCCTCTCGTACTTAAGTCGGCATTGTGCCTGTATTATTAAATTCGGACGCAATTTCGGTGTTTCATCGTCAGTAAGGGGGCCCAAGGAATACAGTAAACCTGAAGTGAAGCATCAGAATCTAAACCTGGACTCACACGAGAGGTTCAAATCATAGAAAGTTAGAGTGTCAGTCCTCTTGTACTTAAGTCGGCATTGTGCCTTTTGAATTTAATTCCGATGCAATTTCCTTGCCTCATCGACAATAAGAAGTTCCAAGGTACAGAGTAAACCTGAAGTGAAGCATCGGAATCTAAAACTGGACTCACAGGAGAGGTTCAAATCATAGAAAGTTAGAGTGTCAGTCCTCTTGTACCTAAGACTGCATTGTGCCTTTTGTATTAAATTCGGATGTAATTTCTGTGTTTCATCGTCAATAAGAAGGTCCAAGGTATACAGTAAACCTGAAGTGAAGCATCGGAATCTAAAACTGGACTCACAGGAGAGGTTCAAATCATAGAAAGTGAGAGTGACAGTCCTCTTGTACTTAAGTCGGCACTGTGCCTTTTGTATTAAATTCGGATGCAATTTCTGTGTTTCATCGTCAATAAGAAGGTCCAAGGGATACAGTAAACCTGAAGTGAAACATCGGAATCTAAAACTGGACTCACAGGAGAGGTTCAAATCATAGAAAGTGAGAGTGTCAGTCGTCATGTTCTTAAGTCGGCATTGTGCCTTTTGTATTAAATTCGGATGCAATTCCTGTGTTTCATCGTCAATAGGAAGGTCGAAGGTATACAGTAAATCTGAACTGAAGCATCGGAATTTAAAACTGGACTCACAGGAGAGGTTCAAAACATAGAAAGTTAGAATGACAGTCCTCTTGTACTTAAGTCGGCATTGTGCTTTTGTATTAAATTCGGATGCGATTTCTTTGTTTCATCGTCTATAAGAAGGTACAAGGGTTACAGTAAACCCGATGTGAAGCATCGGAATCTAAAACTGGACTCACAGGAGAGGTTCAAATCATAGAACGTGAGTGTGTCGGTCCTCTTGTACCTAAGTCACCATTGTACTTTTTGTATTGAATTTGGATGCAATATCTGTGTTTCATCGTCAATAAGATGGTCCAAGGGATACAGTAAACCTGAAGTGAAACATCGGAATTTAAAACTGTACTCACAGGAGGTGTTCAAATCATAGAAAGTTAGAGTGTCAGACGTCTTGTACTTAAGGCGGCATTGTGCCTTTTGTATTAAATTCGGATGCTATTTCTGTGTTTCATCGTCAATAGGAAGCTCGAAGGTATACAGCAAACCGGAAATGAAGCATCGGAATCTAAAACTAGACTCACAGGAGTGGTTCATATCATAGAAAGTTAGAGTGTCAGCCCTCTTGTACTTAAGTCGGCATTGTGCCTTTTGTATTAAAATCCGATGCAATTTCCTTGTTTGTTCGTCAATAACATGGTACAAGGGATGCAGTAAACCTGAAGTGATGCATCGGAATCTAAAACTGGACTCACAGGAGCGGTTCAAAACATAGAATGTGAGAGTGTCAGTCCTCTTGTACTTAAGTCGGCATTGTGCCTTTTGTATTAAATTCGGATGCAATTTCTGTGTTTCATCGTCAATAAGAAGGTCCAAGGGATACAGCAAACCTGAAGTGAAGCATCGAAATCTAAAACTGGACTCACAGGAGAGGTTTAAATCACAGAAAGTTAGAGTGTCAGTCCTCTTGTACTTAAGTCGGCATTGCGCCTTTTGTATTAAATTGGGATGCAATTTCTGTGTTTCATCGTCAATTAGAAGGTCCAAGGGATACAGTAAACCTGAAGTGAAGCATCGGAATCTAAAACTGGACTCACAGGAGAGGTTCAAATCATTGAAAGTTAGAGTGTCTATCCTCTTGTACTTAAGTCGGCATTGTGCCTTTTGTATTTAATTCGGATGCAACTTCTGTGTTTCATCGTCAGTAAGAAGGTCCAAGGGATACAGTAAACCTGAAGTGTAGCAACGGAATCTAAAACTGGACTCACAGGAGAGGTTCAAATCATAGAAATTGAGAGTGTCAGTCCTCTTGTACTTCAGTCGGCATTGTGCCTTTTGTATTAAATTCGGATGCAATTTCTGTCTTTCATCGTCAATAAGAAGGTCCAAGGGATACAATCAACCTGAAGTGAAGCATCGGAATCTAAAACTGGAGTCACACGAGAGGTTCAAATCATAGAAAGTTAGAGTGTCAGTCCTCTTGTACTTAAGTCGGCATTGTGCCTTTTGAATTTAATTCCGATGCAATTTCTGTGCCTCATCGTCAATAAGAAGTTACAAGGTACACAGTAAACCTGAAGTGAAGCATCGGATTCTAAAACTGGACTCACAGGAGAGGTTCAAATCGTAGAAAGTTAGAGTGTCAGTCCTCTTGTACTTAAGTCGGCATTGTGCCTCTTGTATTAAATTCGGATGCAACTTCTGTGTTTCCTCGTCAATACGAAGGTCGAAGGTATACAGTAAACCTGAAGTGAAGCATCGGAATCTAAAACTGGACTCACAGGAGAGGTTCAAATCATAGAAAGTGAGAGTGTCAGTCCTCTTGTACTTAAGTCGGCATTGTGCCTTTTGTATTAAATTCGGATGCAATTTCCGTGTTTCATCGCCAATAAGAAGGTCCAAGGGATACAGTAAAACTGAAGAGAAACATCGGAATCTAAAACTGGACTCACAGGAGAGGTTTAAATCATAGAAAGTGAGAGTGTCAGTCATCTTGTTCTTAACTCGGCAATGTGCCTTTTGTATTAAATTCGGATGCTATTACTGTGTTTCATCGTCAATAGGAAGGTCGAAGGTATACAGTAAATCTGAACTGAAGCATCGGAATCTAAAACTTGACTCACAGGAGAGGTTCAAATCATAGAAAGTTATAGTGTCAGTCCTCTTGTACTTAAGTCGGCATTGTGCCTTTTGTATTAAATTCGGATGCAATATCTCTGTTTCATTCTCAATAAGAGGGTCCAAGGTATAAGGGACACCTGAAGTGAAGCATGGGAACCTAAAACCTTACTCACAGGAGAGGTTCAAATCATAGAAAGTTAGAGTGTCTGTCCTCTTGTACTTAAGTCATCATTGTGCCTTTTGTATTTGATTCGGATGCAATTTTTGTGTCTCATCGTCAATAAGATGGTTCAAGGTATACAGTAAACCTGAAGTGAAGCATCGGAATCTAAAACTGGACTCACAGGAGAGGTTCAAATCATAGAAAGTGAGAGTGTCAGTCCTCTTGTACTTCAGTCGGCATTGTGCCTTTTGTATTAAATTCGGATGCAATTTCTGTGTTTCATCGTCAATAAGAAGGTCCAAGGGATACAGTAAACCTGAAGTGAAGCATCGGAATCTAAAACTGGACTCACAGGAGAGGTTCATATCATAGAAAGTGAGAGTGTCAGTCGTCTTGTACTTAAGTCGGCATTGTGCCTTTTGTATTAAATTCGGATGCAATTTCTGTGTTTCATCGTCAATAAGAAGGTACAAGTGATACAGTAAACCTGAAGTGAAGCATCGGAATCTAAAACTGGACTCACAGGAGAGGTTCAAATCATAGAAAGTTAGTGTGTCAGTCCTCTTGTACTTAAGTCGGCATTGTGCCTTTTGAATTTAATTCCGATGCAATTTCTGTGTTTCATCGTCAATAAGATGGTCCAAGGTATACAGTAAACCTGAAGTGAAGCATCGGATCTAAAACTGGACTCACAGGAGAGGTTCAAATCATAGAAAGTTAGAGTGTCAGTCCTCTTGTACTAAGTCGGCATTGTGCCTTTTGTATTAAATTCGGATGCAATTTCGGTGTTCCATCGTCAATAAGAAGGTCCAAGGTATACAGTAAACCTGAAGTGAAGCATCGGAATCTAAAACTGGACTCACAGGAGAGGTTCTAATCATAGAAAGCGAGAGTGTCAGTCCTCTTGTACTTAATTCGGCTTTGTGCCTTTTGTATTAAATTCGGATGCAATTTCTGTGTTTCATCGTCAATAAGAAGGTACAAGTGATACAGTAAACCTGAAGTGAAGCATCGGAATCTAAAACTGGACTCACAGGAGAGGTTCAAATCATAGAAAGTTAGTGTGTCAGTCCTCTTGTACTTAAGTCGGCATTGTGCCTTTTGAATTTAATTCCGATGCAATTTCTGTGTTTCATCGTCAATAAGATGGTCCAAGGTATACAGTAAACCTGAAGTGAGGCATCGGATCTAAAACTGGACTCACAGGAGAGGTTCAAATCATAGAAAGTTAGAGTGTCAGTCCTCTTGTACTTAAGTCGGCATTGTGCCTTTTGTATTAAATTCGGATGCAATTTCGGTGTTCCATCGTCAATAAGAAGGTCCAAGGTATACAGTAAACCTGAAGTGAAGCATCGGAATCTAAAACGGGACTCACAGGAGAGGTTCTAATCATAGAAAGCGAGAGTGTCAGTCCTCTTGTACTTAATTCGGCTTTGTGCCTTTTGTATTAAATTCGGATTCAATTTCTGTGTTTCATCGTCAATAGGAAGGTCAAAGGTATACAGTAAATCTGAACTGAAGCAACGGAATCTAAAACTGGACTCACAGAAGAGGTTCAAATCATAGAAAGTAAGAGTGTCAGTCCTCCTGTACTTAAGTCGGCATTGTGCCTTTTTATTGAATTCGGATGAAGTTTCTGTGTTCATCGTCAATAAGAAGGTCAAGGGATACAGTAAACCTGAAGTGAAACATCGACATCTGAAACTGTACTCACAGGAGAGGATCAAATCATAGAACGTTAGAGTGTCATTCGTCTTGTACTTAAGGTGGCATTGTGCCTTTTGTATTAAATTCGGATGCTATTTCTGTGTTTCATCGTCAATAGGAAGGTCGAAGATATACAGCAAACCGGAAATGAAGCATCGGAATCTAAAACTGGACTCACAGGAGTGGTTCATATCATAGGAAGTTAGAGTGTCAATCCTCTTCTACTTATGTCGGCATCGTGCCTTTTGTATTAAATTCCGATGCAATTTCTGTGTTTCATCGTCAATAAGAAGGTCCAAGGTATACAGTAAACCTGAAGTGAAGCATCGGAATCAAAAACTGGACTCACAGGAGAGGTTCAAATCATAGATAGTGAGAGTGTCAGTCCTCTTGTACTTAAGTCATCATAGTACCTTTTGTATTAAATTCGGATTCAATTTCTGTGTTTCATCGTCAATAAGAAGGTAAAAGGTATAAAGGAAACCTGAAGTGAAGCATCGGAATCTAAAACTGGACTCACAGGAGAGAATCAAATCATAGAAAGTTAGAGTGTTATTCCTCTTGTACTTAAGTCGGCATGGTGCCTTTTGTATTAAATTTGGATGCAATTTCCTTGTTTCATCGTCAATAAGAAGGTACAAGTGATACAGTAAACCTGAAGTGAAGCATCGGAATCTAAAACTGGACACAAAGGATAGGATCAAATTATAGAAAGTGAGAGTGTCAGTCGCCTTGAACTCATGTCGGCATTGTGCCTTTTGTATTAAATTCGGATGCAATTTCTGTGTTTCATCGTCAATAAGAAGGTCTAAGGTATACAGTAAACCTGAAGTGAAGCACCGGAATCTAAATCTGGACTCACAGGAGAGGTTCAAATCATAGAAAGTTAGAGTGTCAGTCCTCTTGTACTTCAGTCGGCATTGTGCCTTTTGTATAAAATTCGGATGCAATTTCTGTGTTTCATCGTCAATAAGAAGGTCCAAGGTATACAGTAAACCTGAAGTGAAACATCGGAATCCAAAACAGGACTCACAGGAGAGGTTCAAATCATAGAAAGTAAGAGTGTCAGTCCTCTTGTACTTCAGTCGGCATTGTGCATTTTGTATTAAATTCGGATGCAATTTCTGTGTTTCATCGTCAATAAGAAGGTCCAAGGAATACAGTAATCCTGAAGTGAAGCATCGGAATCAAAAACTGGACTCACAGGAGAGGTTCATTTCATAGAAAATGAGAGTGTCAGTCGTCTTGTACTTATGTCTGCATTGTGCCTTTTGTATTAAATTCGGATGCAATTTCTGTGTTTCATCGGCAATAGGAAGAACGAAGGTATACAGTAAACCAGAAGTGAAGCATCGGAATCTAAACCTGGACTCACAGGAGAGGTTAACTCATAGAAAGTTGTAGTGTCAGTCCTCTTGTACTTAAGTCGGCATTGTGTCTTTTGTAATAAATTCCGATGCAATTTCTGTGTCTCATCGTCAATAAGAATGTCCAAGGTATACAGTAAACCTAAAGTGAAGCATCGGAACCTAAAACTGGACTCACAGGAGAGGTTCAAATAATGGAAAGTGAGAGTGTCAGTCCTCTTGTACTTAAGTCGGCTTTGTGCCTTTTGAATTTAATACCGAGGCAATTTCTGTGTTTCATCGTCAATACGAAGTTCCGAGGTATACAGTAAACCTAAAGTGAAGCATCGGAATCTAAAACTGGACTCACAGGAGAGGTTCAAATCATAGAAAATTAGAGTGTCGGTCCTCATGTTCTTAAGTCGGCATTGTGCCTTTTGTATTAAATTCGGATGCAATTTCTGTGTTTCAGCGTCAATAAGAGGGTCCAAGGGATACAGTAAACCTGAAGTGAAGCATCGGACAATAAAACTGGACTCACAGGAGAGGTTCAAATCATAGAAAGTGAGAGTGTCAGTCGTCTTGTTCTTAAGTGGGCATTGTGCCTTTTGTATTACATTCGGATGCAATTTCTGTGTTTCATCGTCAATAGGACGGTCGAAGGTATACAGTAAACCTGAACTAAAGCATCGGAATCTAAAACTGGACTCACAGGAGAGGTTAAAATCATAGAAAGTTATAGTGTCAGTCCTCTTGTACTTAAGTCGGCATTGGGCCTTTTGTATTAAATTCGGACGCAATTTCTGTGTTTTATCGTCAATAAGATGGTCCAAGGGATACAGTAAACCTGAAGTGAAGCGTCGGAATCTAAAACTGGACTCACAGGAGTGGTTCAAATCATAGAAAGTGAGAGTGTCAGTCCTCCTGTCCTTAAGTCGGCATTGTGCCTTTTTATTAAATTTGGATGAAGTTTCTGGTTCTCAACGTCAATATGAAGGTCCAAGGGATACAGTAAACATGAAGTCATGATTCGGAATCTAAAACTGGTCCCACAGGAGAGGTTCAAAACATAGAAAGTTAGAGTGTCGGTCCTCTTATGCTTAAGTCGGCATTGTGCGATTTGTATTAAATTCGGATGCAATTTCTGTGTTTCATCGTCAATCAGAAGGTTCAAGGTATACAGTAAACCTGAAGTGAAGCAGCGGAATCTAAAACTGGAATAACAGGAGAGGTTCAAATCATAGAAAGTGAGAGTGTCAGTCCTCTTGTACTTAAGTCGGCATTGTGCCTTTTGTATTACATTCGGATGCAATTTCTGTGTTTCATCGTCAATAAGATGGTCGAAGGGATACAGAAACCTGAAGTGAAACATCGGAATCTAAAACTGTACTTACAGGAGAGGTTCAAATCATAGAAAATTAGTGTGTCCGTCCTCTTGTTCCTAAGTCGGCATTGCGCCTTTTGTATTAAATTCGGATGCAATTTCTGTGTTTCATCGTCCATAGGAAGGTCGAAGGTATACAGTAAACCTGAAGTGAAGCATCGGAATCTAAATCTGGACTCACAGGAGAGGTTCAAATCATAGAAAGTTAGAGTGTCAGTCCTCTTGTACTTAAGTCGGCATTGTGCCTTTTGTATTACATTCGGATGCAATTTCTGTGTTTCATCGTCAATAAGAAGGTCCAAGGTATACAGTAAACCTGAAGTGACGCATTGGAATCTGAAACTGGACTCACAGGAGAGGTTCAAAAGATAGAAAGTGAGAGTGTCAGTCTACTTGTACTTCTGTCAGCATTGTGCCTTTTGTATTAATTTCGGATGCAATATCTGTGTTTCATCGTCAATAAGAAGGTCCAAGGGATACAGTAAACCTGAAGTGAAGCATCGGAATCTAAAACTGGACTCACGGGAGAGGTTCATATCATACAAAGTGAGAGTGTCAGTCGTCTTGTACTTAAGTCGGCATTGTGCCTTTTGTATTAAATTCGGATGTAATTTGTGTGTTTCATCGTCAATAGGACGGTCGAAGGTATACAGTAAACCTGAACTGAAGCATCGGAATCTAAAACTGGACTCACAGGAGAGGTTCAAATCATAGAAAGTTACAGTGTCAGTCCTCTTGTACTTATGACGGCATTGTGCCTTTTGTATTAAATTCGGATGCAACTTCTGTGCTTCCTCGTCAATATGAAGGTCCAAGGGATTAAGGCAACCTAAAGTGAAGCATCGGAATCTGACACTGGACTCACAGGAGAGGTTCAAATCATAGAAAGTTAGAGTGTCAGTCCTCATGTACTTAAGTCGGCATTGTGCCATTTGTATTAAATTCGAATGCAATTTCTGTGTTTCATCTTCAATAAGAAGGTCCAAGGGATACAGTAAACCTGAAGTGAAGCATCGGAATCTAAAATTGGACTCAAAGGAGAGGATCAAATTATAGAAAGTGAGAGTGTCAGTCGTCTTGAACTTAAGTCGGCATTGTGCCTTTTGTATTAAATTCGGATGCAATTTCTGTGTTTCATCGTCAATAGGAAGGTCGAAGGTATACAGTAAACCTGAAGTGAAGCATCGGAATCTAAATCTGGACTCACAGGAGAGGTTCAAATCATAGAAAGTTAGAGTGTCAGTCCTCTTGTACTTAAGTCGGCATTGTGCCTTTTGTATTAAATTCGGATGCAATTTCTGTGTTTCATCGTCAATAAGAAGTCCAAGGTATACAGTAAACCTGAAGTGAAGCATCGGAATCTGAAACTGGACTCACAGGAGAGGTTCAAATGATAGAAAGTGAGAGTGTCAGTCTACTTGTACTTCAGTCGGCATTGTGCTTTTGTATTAAATTCGGATGCAATATCTGTGTTTCATCGTATATAAGAAGGTCCAAGGGATACAGTAAACCTGAAGTGAAGCATCGGAATCTAAAACTGGACTCACGGGAGAGGTTCATATCATAGAAAGTGAGAGTGTCAGTCGTCTTCTACTTAAGTCGGCATTGTGCCTTTTGTATTAAATTCGGATGCAATTTCTGTGTTTCATCGTCAATAGGACGGTCGAAGGTATACAGTAAACCTGAACTGAAGCATCGGAATCTAAAACTGGACTCACAGGAGAGGTTCAAATCATAGAAAGTTATAGTGTCAGTCCTCTTGTACTTAAGACGGCATTGTGATTTTTGTATTAAATTCCGATGCAATTTCTGTGTCTCATCGTCAATAAGATGGTCCAAGGGATACAGAAACCTGAAGTGAAACTTCGGAATCTAAAACTGTACTCACAGGAGAAGTTCAAATCATAGAAAGTTAGAGTATCATTCCTCTTGTACTTAAGTCGGCATTGTGTCTTTTGTATTAAATTCGGATGCAATTTCCTTGTTTCATCGTCAATAAGAAGGTACAAGGGATACAGTAAACCTGAAGTGAAGCATCGGAATCTAAAACTGGACTCACAGGAGAGGTTCAAAACATAGTAAGTGAGAGTGTCAGTCCTCTTGTACTTAAGTCGGCTTTGTGCCTTTTGTATTAAATTCGGATGCAATTTCTGTGTTCCATCGTCAATAAGAAGGTCCAAGGGATACAGTAAACCTGAAGTGAAGCATCGAAATCTAAAACTGGACTCACAGGAGAGGTTCAAATCAAAGAAAGTTAGAGTATCAGTCCTCTTGTACTTAAGTCGGCATTGTGCAATTTGTATTAAATTCGAATACAATTTCTGGGTTTTCATCTTCAATAAGAAGGTCCAAGGTATACAGTAAATCTGAAGTGAAGCATCGGAATCTAAGACTCGACTCACAGGAGAGGTTCAAATCATAGAAAGTTAGAGTGTCTGTCCTCTTGTACTTAAGTCGGCATTGTGCTTTTGTATTAAATTCGGATGCGATTTCTTTGATTCATCGCCAATAAGAAGGTACAAGCGATACAGTAAACCTGAAGTGAAGCATCGGAATCTAAAACTGGACTCACAGGAGAGGTTCAAATCATAGAAAGTGAGAGTGTCAGTCCTCTTGTACTTGAGTCGGCATTGTGCCTTTTGTATTAAATTGGGATGCAATTTCTGTGTTTCATCGTCAATAAGATGGTCCAAGGGATACAGTAAACCTGAAGTGAAGCGTCGGAATCTAAAACTGGACTCACAGGAGAGGTTCAAATCATAGAAAGTGGAGTGTCAGTCCTCCTGTCCTTAAGTCGGCATTGTGCCTTTTTATTAAATTCGGATGAAGTTTCTAGTTTTCAACGTCAATATGAAGGTCCAAGGGATACAGTAAACCTGAAGTCATGATTCGGAATCTAAAACTGGTCTCACAGGAGAGGTTCAAAACATAGAAAGTTAGAGTGTCGGTCCTCTTGTGCTTAAGTCGGCATTGTGCGTTTTGTATTAAATTCGGATGCAATTTCTGTGTTTCATCGTCAATAAGAAGGTTCAAGGTATACAGTAAACCTGAAGTGAAGCAGCGGAATCTAAAACTGGAATAACAGGAGAGTTTCAAATCATAGAAAGTGAGAGTGTCAGTCCTCTTGTACTTAAGTCGGCATTGCGCCTTTTGTATTACATTCGGATGCAATTTCTGTGTTTCATCGTCAATAAGATGGTCCAAGGGATACAGAAACCTAAAGTGAAACGTCGGAATCTAAAACTGTACTCACAGGAGTGGTTCAAATTATAGAAAGTTAGAGTGCCGGTCGTCTTGTACTTAAAGCGGCATTGTGCCTTTTGTATTAAATTCGGATGCTATTACTGTGTTTCATCGTCAATAGGAAGGTCGAAGGTATACAGCAGACCTGAAATGAAGCATCGAAAACTAAAACTGGACTCACAGGAGAGGTTAAAATTATAGAAAGTTAGTGTGTCAGTCCTCTTGTATCTAAGTCGGCATTGCGCCTTTTGTATTAAATTCGGATGCAATTTCTGTGTTTCATCGTCAATAAGAAGGTCCAAGGGATACAGTAAACCTGAAGTGAAGCATCGGAATCGAAAACTGGACTCACGGGATAGGTTCAAATCAATGAAAGTTAGAGTATCAGTCCTCTTGTACTTACGTCGGCATTGTGCCTTTTGTATTAAATTCGGATGCAATTTCTGTGCTTCCTCGTCAATAAGAAGGTCCAAGGGATTAAGGAAACCTGAAGTGAAGCATCGGAATCTTACACTGGACTCACAGGAGAGGTTCAAATCATAGAAAATTAGAGTGTCAGTCCTCTTATACTTAAGTCGGCATTGTGCCATTTGTATTAAATTCGAATGCAATTTCTGGGTTTTCATCTTCAATAAGAAGGTCCAAGGTATACAGTAAACCTGAAGTGAAGCATCGGAATCTAAAACTGGACTCAAAGGAGAGGATCAAATTACAGAAAGTGAGAGTGTCAGTCGTCTTGAACTTAAGTCGGCATTGTGCCCTTTGTATTAAATTCGGATGCAATTTCTGTGTTTCATCGTCAATAGGAAGGTCGAAGGTATACAGTAAACCTGAAGTGAAGCATCGGAATCTAAATCTGGACTCACAGGAGAGGTTCAAATCATAGAAAGTTAGAGTGTCAGTCCTCTTGTACTTAAGTCGGCATTGTGCCTTTTGTATTAAATTCGGATGCATTTCTGTGTTTCATCGTCAATAAGAAGGTCCAAGGTATACAGTAAACCTGAATTGAAGCATCGGAATCTGAAACTGGACTCACAGGAGAGGTTCAAATGATAGAAAGTGAGAGTGTCAGTCTACTTGTACTTCAGTCGGCATTGTGCCTTTTGTATTAATTTCGGATGCAATATCTGTGTTTCATCGTCAATAAGAAGGTCCAAGGGATACAGTAAACCTGAAGTGAAGCATCGGAATCTAAAACTGGACTCACGGGAGAGGTTCATATCATAGAAAGTGAGAGTGTCAGTCGTCTTGTACTTAAGTCGGCATTGTGCCTTTTCTATTAAATTCGGATGCAATTTGTGTGTTTCATCGTCAATAGGACGGTCGAAGGTATACAGTAAACCTGAACTGAAGCATCGGAATCTAAAACTGGACTCACAGGAGAGGTTCAAATCATAGAAAGTTATAGTGTCAGTCCTCTTGTACTTAAGTCGGCATTGTGCCTTTTGTATTAAATTCCGATGCGATTTCTGTGTCTCATCATCACTAAGATGGTCCAAGGGATACAGAAACCTGAAGTGAAACATCGGAATCTAAAACTGTACTGACAGGAGAGGTTCAAATCACAGAAAAATAGAGTGTCAGTCATTTTGTACTTAAGGCGGCATTGTGCCTTTTGTATTAAATTCGGATGCTATTACTGTGTTTCATCGTCAATAGGAAGGACGAAGGTATACAGCAGACCTGAAATGAAGCATCGGAATCTAAAACTGGACTCACAGGAGAGGTTCATATAATAGAAAGTTAGAGTGTCAGTCCTCTTGTACTTAAGTCGGCATTGTGCCTCTTGTATTAAATTCCGATGCAATTTCTGTGTTTCATCGTCAATAAGAAGGTCCAAGGTATACAGTAAACCTGAAGTGAAGCATCGGAATCAAAAACTGGACTCAGAGGAGAGGTTCAAATCATAGATAGTGAGAGTGTCAGTCCTCTTGTACTTATGTCGGAATAGTGCCTTTTGTATTAAATTCGGATGCAATTTCTGTGTTTCATCGTGAACAAGAAAGTCCAAGGTATAAAGGAAACCTGAAGTGAAGCATCGGAATCTAAAACTGGCCTCACAGGACAGGTTCAAATCATAGAAAGATAAAGTGTCATTCCTCTTGTACTTAAGTCGGCATTGTGTCTTTTGTATTAAATTCGGATGCAATTTCCTTGTTTCATCGTCAATAAGAAGGTACAAGGGATACAGTAAACCTTAAGTGAAGCATCGGAATCTAAAACTGGACTCACATGGGAGGTTCAAAACATAGTAAGTGAGTGTGTCAGTCCTCTTGTACTTAAGTCGGCTTTGTGCCTTTTGTGTTAAATTCGGATGCAATTTCTGTGTTCCATCGTCAATAAGAAGGTCGAAGGGATACAGTAAACCTGAAGTGAAGCATCGAAATCTAAAACTGGACTCACAGGCGAGGTTCAAATCATAGAAAGTTAGTGTGTCAGTCCTCTTGTACCTAAGTCGGCATTGCGCCTTTTGTATTAAATTCGGATGCAATTTCTGTGTTTCATCGTCAATTAGAAGATCCAAGGGATACAGTAAACCTGAAGTGAAGCATCGGAATCGAAAACTGGACTCACGGGAGGGGTTCAAATCAAAGAAAGTTAAGGTATCAGTCCTCTTGTACTTAAGTCGGCATTGTGCCTTTTGTATTAAATTCGGATGCAATTTCTGTGCTTCCTCGTCAATATGAAGGTCCACGGGATTAAGGAAACCTGAAGTGAAGCATCGGAATCTGACACTGGAATCACAGGGAGGTTCAAATCATAGAAAGTTAGAGTGACAGTAATCTTATACTTAAGTCGGCATTGTGCCATTTGTATTAAATTCGAATGCAATTTCTGTGTTTCATCTTCAATTAGAAGGTCGAAGGGATACAGTAAACCTGAAGTGAAGCATCGAAATCTAAAACTGGACTCACTGGCGAGGTTCAAATCATAGAAAGTTAGTGTGTCAGTCCTCTTGTACCTAAGTCGGCATTGTGCCTTTTGTATTAAATTCGGATGCAATTTGTGTGTTTCATCGTCAATAGGACGGTCGAAGGTATACAGTAGACCCGAACTGAAGCATCGGAATCTAAAACTGGACTCACAGGAGAGGTTCAAATCATAGAAAGTTATAGTGTCAGTCCTCTTGTACTTAAGTCGGCATGGTGCCTTTTGTATTAAATTCCGATGCAATTTCTGTGTCTCATCGTCAATAAGATGGTCCAAGGGATACAGAAACCTGAAGTGAAACATCGGAATCGAAAACTGAACTCAAGGGAGAGGTTCAAATCAAAGAAAGTTAGAGTATCAGTCCTCTTGTACATAAGTCGGCATTGTGCCTTTTGTATTAAATTCGGATGCAATTTCTGTGCTTCCTCGTCAATAAGAAGGTCCAAGGAATTAAGGAAACCTGAAGTGAAGCATCGGAATCTGACACAGGACTCACAGGAGAGGTTCAAATCATAGAAAGTTAGAGTGTCAGTCCTCTTATACATAAGTCGGCATTGTGCCATTTCTATTAAATTCGAATGCAATATCTGTGTTTCATCGTCAATAAGAAGGTCCAAGGGATACAGTAACCCTGAAGTGAAGCATTGGCATCTAAAACTGGACTCACAGGAGAGGTTCAAATCATTGAAAGTGCGAGTGTCATTCCTCTTGTACTTAAGTCGGCATTGTGTCTTTTGTATTAAATTCGGATGCAATTTCCTTGTTTCATCGTCAATAAGAAGGTACAAGGGTTCCAGTAAACCTAGAGTGAAGCATCGGAATCTAAAGCTGGACTCACAGGAGAGGTTCAAAACATAGTAAGTGAGAGTGTCAGTCCTCTTGTACTTAATTCGGCTTTGTGCCTTTTGTATTAAATTCGGATGCAATTTCTGTGTTCCATCGTCAATAAGAAGGTCCAAGGGATACAGTAAACCTGAAGTGAAGCATCGAAATCTAAAACTGGACTCACAGGAGAGGTTCAAATCAAAGAAAGTTAGTGTGTCAGTCCTCTTGTACCTAAGTCGGCATTGCGCCTTTTGTATTAAATTCGGATGCAATTTCTGTGTTTCATCGTCAATTAGTAGGTCCAAGGGATACAGTTAACCTGAAGTGAAGCATCGGAATCGAAAACTGGACTCACAGGAGCGGTTCAAATCATAGAAAGTTATAGTGTCAGTCCTCTTGTACTTAAGTCGGCATTGTGCCTTTTGTATTAAATTCGGATGCACTTTCTGTGTTTCATCGTCAATAAGAAGGTCCAAGGGATACAGTAACCCTGAAGTGAAGCATTGGCATCTAAACCTGGACTCACAGGAGAGGTTCAAATCATTGAAGGTGCGAGTGTCAGTCCCCTTGTACTTAAGTAGGCATTGTGCCTTTTGTATTAAATTCGAATGCAATTTCTGTGTTTCATCGTCTATAAGAAGGTCCAAGGGATGCAGTAGACCTGAAGTGAAGCATCGGAATCTAAATCTGGACTTACAGGAGAGGTTCAAATCATAGAAAGTTAGTCAGTCTTCTTGTACTTAAGTCGGCATTGTGCTTTTTGAATTCAATTGCGATGCAATTTCTGTGCCTCATCGTCAATAAGAAGGTCCAAGGTACACAGTAAACCTGAAGTGAAGCATCGGAATCTAAAACTGGACTCACAGGAGAGGTTCAAATCATAGAAAGTTAGAGTGTCAGTCCTCTTGTACTTAAGTCGGCATTGTGCCATTTGTATTAAATTCGGATGCAATTTCTGTGTTTCATCGTCAATAAGAAGGTCCAAGGGATACAGTTAACCTGAAGTGAAGCGTCGGAATCTAAAACTGGACTCACAGGAGAGGTTCAAATCATAGAAAGTTAGAGTGTCATTCCTGTTGTACTTAAGTCGGCATTGTGTCTTTTGTATTAAATTCGGATGCAATTTACTTGTTTCATCGTCAATAAGAAGGTACAAGGAATACAGTAAACCTGAAGTGAAGCATCGGAATCTAAAACTGGACTCACAGGAGAGGTTCAAATCATAGAAAGTTAGAGTGTCAGTCCTCTTGTACTTAAGTCGGCATTGTGCCTTTGGTATTAAATTCGGATGCAATTTCTGTGTTTCATCGTCAATTAGAAGGTCCAAGGGATACAGTAAACCTGAAGTGAAGCATCGGAATCTAAAACTGGACTCACAGCAGAGGTTCAAATCATTGAAAGTGAGAGTGGCGGTCCTCTTGTACTTAAGTCAGAATTGTGCATTTTGTATTAAATGCGAATGCAATTTCTGTGTTTCATCGTCTATAAGAAGGTCCAAGGGATGCAGTAGACCTGAAGTGAAGCATCGGAATCTAAAACTGGACTCACAGGAGAGGTTCAAATCATAGAAAATTAGAGTGTCAGTCCTCATTTACTTAAGTCGGCATTGTGCCTTTTGAATTTATTTCCGATGCAATTTCTGTGTTTCATCGTAATAAGAAGTTCCGAGGTATACAGAAAAACCTGAAGTGAAGCATCGGAATCTAAAACTGGACTCACAGGAGCGGTTCAAATCATAGAAAGTTATAGTGTCAGTCCTCTTGTACTTAAGTTGGCATTGTGCCTTTTGTATTAAATTCGGATGCAATTTCTGTGTTTCATCGTCAATTAGAAGGTCCAAGGGGTACAGTAAACCAGAAGTGAAGCATTGGCATCTAAAACTGGACTCACGGGAGAGGTTCAAATCATTGAAAGTGCGAGTGTCAGTCCCCTTGTACTTAAGTCGGCATTGTGCCTTTTGTATTAAATTCGAATGCAATTTCTGTGTTTCATCGTCTATAAGAAGATCCATGGGATGCAGTAGACCTGAAGTGAAGCATCGTAATCTAAAACTGGACTCACAGGAGAGGTTCAAATCATAGAAAGTTAGAGTGTCAGTCGTCTTGTACTTAAGTCGGCATTGTGCCATTTGTATTAAATCCGGATGCAATTTCGGTGTTTCATCGTCAATAAGAAGGTCCAAGGGATACAGTTAACCTGAAGTGAAGCGTCGGAATCTAAAACTGGACTCACAGGAGAGGTTCAAATCATAGAAAGTTAGAGTGTCATTCCTCTTGTACATAAGTCGGCATTGTGTCTTTTGTATTAATTTCGGATGCAATTTCCTTGTTTCATCGTCAATAAGAAGGTACAAGGGATACAGTAAACCTGAAGTGAAGCATCGGAATCTAAAACTGGACTCACAGGAGAGGTTCAAATCACAGAAAGTTAGAGTGTCAGTCCTCTTGTACTTAAGTCGGCATTGTGCCTTTGGAATTTAATTCCGATGCAATTACTGTGTTTCATCGTCAATAAGAAGGTCCAAGGTATACAGTAAACCAGAAGCGAAGCATCGGAATCTAAAACTGGACTCACAGGAGAGGTTCAAATCATAGAAAGTTAGAGTGTCAGTCCTCTTGTACTTAAGTCGGCATTGTGCCTTTTGTATTAAATTCGGATGCAATTTCTTTGTTTCATCATCAATAAGATGGTGCGAGGGATACAGTAAACCTGAAGTGAAGCATCGGAATCTAAAACTGGACTCACAGGAGAGGTTCAAATCATAGAAAGTGAGAGTGTCAGTCGTCTTGTACTTAAGTCGGCATTGTGCCTTTTGTATTATATTCGGATGCAATTTCTGTGTTTCATCGTCAATAAGAGGGTCCAAGGGATACAGTAAACCTGAAGTGAAGCATCGGAATCTAAAACTGGACTCACGGGAGAGGTTCAAATCATAGAAAGTTAGTGTCAGTCCTCTTGTACTTAAGTCGGCATTGTGCATTTTGTATTAAATTCCGATGCAATATCTGTGCTTCCTCGTCAATAAGAAGGTCCAAGGGATTAAGGAAACCTGAAGTGAAGCATCGGAATCTGACACTGGACTCACAGGAGAGGATCAAATCATAGAAAGTTAGAGTGTCAGTCCGCTTATACTTAGGTCGGCATTGTGCCATTTGTATTACATTCGGATGCAATTTCTGTGTTTCATCGTCAATACGAAGGTCCAAGGGATACAGTAAACCTGAAGTGATGCATCGGAATCTAAAACTGGACTATAAGGAGAGGATCAAATTATAGAAAGTGAGAGTGTCAGTCGTCTTGAACTTATGTCGGCATTGTGCCTTTTGTATTAAATTCTGATGCAATTTCTGTGTTTCATCGTCAATAGGAAGGTCGAAGGTATACAGTAAACCTGAAGTGAAGCATCGGAATCTAAATCAGGACTCACGGGAGAGGTTCAAATCATAGAAAGTTAGTGTGTCAGTCCTCTTGTACTTAAGTCGTCATTGTGCCTTTTGTATTAAATTCCGATGCAATATCTGTGTTTCCTCGTCAATAAGAAGGTCCAAGGGATTAAGGAAACCTGAAGTGAAGCATCGGAATCTGACACTGGACTCACAGGAGAGGATCAAATCATAGAAAGTTAGAGTGTCAGTCCGCTTATACTTAAGTCGGCATTGTGCCATTTCTATTAAATTCGAATGCAATTTCTGTGTTTCATCTTCAATAAGAAGGTCCAAGGGATACAGTAAACCTGAAGTGAAGCATCGGAATCTGAAACTGGACTCACAGGAGAGGTTCAAATGATAGAAAGTGAGAGTGTCAGTCTACTTGTACTTCAGTCGGCATTGTGCCTTTTGTATTAAATTCGGATGCAATATCTGTGTTTCATCGTCAATAAGAAGGTCCAAGGGATACAGTAACCCTGAAGTGACGCATTGGCATCTTAAACTGGACTCACAGGAGAGGTTCAAATCATTGAAAGTGCGAGTGTCATTCCTCTTGTACTTAAGTCGGCATTGTGTCTTTTGTATTAAATTCGGATGCAATTTCCTTGTTTCATCTTCAATAAGAAGGTACAAGGGTTACAGTAAACCTGAAGTGAAGCATCGGAATCTAAAGCTGGACTCACAGGAGAGGTTCAAAACATAGTAAGTGAGAGTGTCAGTCCTCTTGTACTTAATTTGGCTTTGTGCCTTTTGTATTAAATTCGGATGCAATTTCTGTGTTCCATCGTCAATAAGAAGGTCCAAGGGATACAGTAAACCTGAAGTGAAGCATCGAAATCTAAAACTGGACTCACAGGAGAGGTTCAAATCAAAGAAAGTTAGTGTGTCAGTCCTCTTGTACCTAAGTCACCATTGCGCCTTTTGTATTAAATTCGGATGCAATTTCTGTGTTTCATCGTCAATTAGTAGGTCCAAGGGATACAGTTAACCTGAAGTGAAGCATCGGAATCGAAAACTGGACTCACAGGAGCGGTTCAAATCATAGAAAGTTATAGTGTCAGTCCTCTTGTACTTAAGTCGGCATTGTGCCTTTTGTATTAAATTCGGATGCAATTTCTGTGTTTCATCGTCAATAAGAAGGTCCAAGGGATACAGTAACATTGAAGTGAAGCATTGGCATCGAAAACTGGACTCACAGGAGAGGCTCAAATCATTGAAAGTGCGTGTGTCAGTCCCTTTGTACTTAAGTCGGCATTGTGCCTTTTGTATTAAATTCGAATGCAATTTCTGTGTTTCATCGTCTATAAGAAGGTCCAAGGGATGCAGTAGACCTGAAGTGAAGCATCGGAATCTAAATCTGGACTTACAGGAGAGGTACAAATCATAGAAAGTTAGTCAGTCTTCTTGTACTTAAGTCGGCATTGTGCTTTTTGAATTCAATTGCGATGCAATTTCAGTGCCTCATCGTCAATAAGAAGGTCCAAGGTACACAGTAAACCTGAAGTGAAGCATCGGAATCTAAAACTGGACTCACAGGAGAGGTTCAAACCATAGAAAGTTAGAGTGTCAGTCCTCTTGTACTTAAGTCGGCATTGTGCCATTTGTATTAAATTCGGATGCAATTTCTGTGTTTCATCGTCAATAAGAAGGTCCAAGGGATACAGTTAACCTGAAGTGAAGCGTCGGAATCTAAAACTGGACTCACAGGAGAGGTTCAAATCATAGAAAGTTAGAGTGTCATTCCTCTTGTACTTAAGTCGGCATTGTGTCTTTTGTATTAAATTCGGATGCAATTTCCTTGTTTCATCGTCAATAAGAAGGTACAAGGGATACAGTAAACCTGAAGTGAAGCATCGGAATCTAAAACTGGACTCACAGGAGAGGTTCAAATCATAGAAAGTTAGAGTGTCAGTTCTCTTGTACTTAAGTCGGCATTGTGCGTTTTGTATTAAATTCGGATGCAATTTCTGTGTTTCATCGTCAATTAGAAGGTCCAAGGGATACAGTAAACCTGAAGTGAAGCATCGGAATCTAAAACTGGACTCACAGCAGAGGTTCAAATCATTGAAAGTGAGAGTGGCAGTCCTCTTGTACTTAAGTCGGAATTGTGCATTTTGTATTAAATGCGAATGCAATTTCTGTGTTTCATCGTCTATAAGAACGTCCAAGGGATGCAGTAGACCTGAAGTGAAGCATCGGAATCCAAAACTGGACTCACAGGAGAGGTTCAAATCATAGAAAGTTATAGTGTCAGTCCTCTTGTGCTTAAGTTGGCATTGTGCCTTTTGGATTAAATTCGGATGCAATTTCTGTGTTTCATCGTCAATTAGAAGGTCCAAGGGATACAGTAAACCAGAAGTGAAGCATTGGCATCTAAAACTGGACTCACAGGAGAGGTTCAAATCATTGAAAGAGCGATGTGTCAGTCCCCTTGTACTTAAGTCGGCATTGTGCCTTTTGTATTAAATTCGAATGCAATTTCTGTGTTTCATCGTCTATAAGAAGGTCCATGGGATGCAGTAGACCTGAAGTGAAGCATCGGAATCTAAAACTGGACTCACAGGAGAGGTTCAAATCATAGAAAGTTAGTCAGTCTTCTTGTACTTAAGTCGGCATTGTGCTTTTCGAATTCAATTGCGATGCAATTTCTGTGCCTCATCGTCAATAAGAAGGTCCAAGGTACACAGTAGACCTGAAGTGAAGCATCGGAATCTAAAACTGGACTCACAGGAGAGGTTCAAATCATAGAAAGTTAGAGTGTCAGTCCTCTTGTACTTAAGTCGGCATTGTGCCTTTGGAATTTAATTCCGATGCAATTACTGTGTTTCATCGTCAATAAGAAGGTCCAAGGTATACAGTAAACCAGAAGCGAAGCATCGGAATCTAAAACTGGAATCACAGGAGAGGTTCAAATCATAGAAAGTTAGAGTGTCAGTCCTCTTGTACTTAAATCGGCATTGTGCCTTTTGTATTAAATTCGGATGCAATTTCTTTGTTTCATCATCAATAAGATGGTGCGAGGGATACAGTAAACCTGAAGTGAAGCATCGGAATCTAAAACTGGACTCACAGGAGAGGTTCAAATCATAGAAAGTGAGAGTGTCAGTCGTCTTGTACTTAAGTCGGCATGGTGCCTTTTGTATTATATTCGGATGCTATTTCTGTGTTTCATCGTCAATAAGAGGGTCCAAGGGATACAGTAAACCTGAAGTGAAGCATCGGAATCTAAAACTGGACTCACGGGGGAGGTTCAAATCATAGAAAGTTAGAGTGTCAGTCCTCTTGTACTTAAGTCGGCATTGTGCATTTTGTATTAAATTCCGATGCAATATCTGTGCTTCCTCGTCAATAAGAAGGTCCAAGGGATTAAGGAAACCTGAAGTGAAGCATCGCAATCTGATACTGGACTCACAGGAGAGGATCAAATCATAGAAAGTTAGAGTGTCAGTCCGCTTATACTTAAGTCGGCATTGTGCCATTTGTATTACATTCGGATGCAATTTCTGTGTTTCATCGTCAAGACGAAGGTCCAAGGGATACAGTAAACCTGAAGTGATGCATCGGAATCTAAAACTGGACTAAAAGGAGAGGATCAAATTATACAAAGTGAGAGTGTCAGTCGTCTTGATCTTATGTTGGCATTGTGCCTTTTGTATTAAATTCGGATGCAATTTCTGTGTTTCATCGTCAATAGGAAGGTCGAAGGTATACAGTAAACCTGAAGTGAAGCATCGGAATCTAAATCAGGACTCACGGGAGAGGTTCAAATCATAGAAAGTTAGTGTGTCAGTCCTCTTGTACTTAAGTCGTCATTGTGCATTTTGTATTAAATTCGGATGCTATTTCTGTGTTTCATCGTCAACAAGAAGGTCCAAGGTATACAGTAAACCTGAAGTGAAGCATCGGAATCTAGAAATGGACTCACAGGAGAGGTTCAAATCATAGAAAGTGAGAGTGTCAGTCCTCTTGTACTTCAGTCGGCATTGTGCCTTTTGTATTAAATTCGGATGCAATTTCTGTGATTCATCGTCAAAAAGAAGGTCCAAGGTATACAGTAAACCTGAAGTCAAGCATCTGATTCTAAAACTGGATTCACAGGAGCGGTTCAAATCATAGAAAGTGAGAGTGTCAGTCCTCTTGTACCTAAGTCGGCATTGTGCCTTTTGTACTAAATTCGGATGCAATTTCTGTGCGTCATCGTCAATAAGAAGGTCCAAGGGATACAGTAAACCTGAAGTGAAGCGTCGGAATCTAAAACTGGACTCACAGTAGCGGCTCAAATCATAGAAAGTTAGAGTGTCAGTCCTCTTGTACTTAAGTCGGCATTGTGCCATTAGTATTAATTTCAGATGCAATTTCTGTGTTTCATCGTCAATAAGAAGGTCCATGGGATACAGTAACCCTAAAGTGAAGCATTGGAATCTAAAACTGGACTCACAGGAGAGGTTCAAATCATTGAAAGTGCGAGTGTCAGTCCTCTTGTACTTAAGTCGGCATTGAGCCTTTTGTATTAAATTCGGATGCAATTTCTGCGGTTCACCGTCAATAAGTAGGTCCAAGGGATACAGTACACCTGAAGTGAAGCATCGGAATCTAAAACTGGACTCACAGGAATGGTTCAAATCATAGAAAGTTAGAGTGTCAGTCCTCTTGTACTTAAGTCGGCATTGTGCCTTTTGTATCAAATTCGGATGCAATTTCTGTGTTTCATTGTCAATTAGAAGGTCCAAGGGATACAGTAAACCTGAAGTGAAGCATCGGAATCTAAAACTGGACTCACAGGAGAGGTTCAAATCATAGAAAGTTAAAGAGTCAGTCCTCTTGCTCTTAAGTCGTCATTGTGCCTTTTGTATTAAATTCGGATTAAATTTCTGTGCTTCATCGTCAATAAGAAGGTCCAAGGGATTAAGGAAACCTGAAGTGAAGCATCGGAATCTAAAACTGGACTCAAAGGAGAGGATCAAATCATAGAAAATTAGAGTGTCAGTCATGTAGTACTTAAGTCGGCATTGTGCCTTTTGAATTTAATTCCGATGCAATTTCAGTATTTCATCGTAATAAGAATTTCCGAGGTATACAGTTAACCTGAAGTGAAGCATCGGAATCTAAAACTGGACTCACAGGAGCGGTTCAAATAATAGAAAGTTAGAGTGTCAGTTCTCCTGTACTTAAGTCTTCATTGTGCCTTTTGTATTAAGTTCGGATGCAATTTCTACATCTACATCTACATTGATACTCCGCAAGCCACCCAACGGTGTGTTTCATCGTCAATAAGAAGGTATAAGGGATACAGTAACCCTGAAGTGAAGCATTGGAATCTAAAACTGGACTCACAGGAGAGGTTCAAATCATTGAAAGTGCGAGTGTCAGTCCCCTTGTACTTAATTCGGCATTGTGCCTTTTGTATTAAATTCGGATGCAATTTCTGTGTTTCATCGTCAATACGAAGGTCCAAGGGATACAGTAGAACTGAAATGAAGCATCGGAATCTAAAACTGGACTCACAGGAAAGGTTCAAATCATAGAAAGTTTGTCAGTCTTATTGTACTTAAGTCGGCATTGTGCTTTTTGAATTCAATTGCGATGCAATTTCTGTGCCTCATCGTCACTAAGAAGGTCCAAGGTACACAGTAAACCTGAAGTGAAGCATCGGAATCTAAAACTGGACTCACGGGAGAGGTTCAAATCATAGAAAGTTAGAGTGTCAGTCCTCTTGTACTTAAGTCGGCATTGTGCCTTTTGTATTAAATTCGGATGCAATATCTGTGCTTCCTCGTCAATAAAAAGGTCCAAGGGATTAAGGAAACCTGAAGTGAAGCATCGGAATCTGACACTGGACTCACAGGAGAGGATCAAATCATAGAAAGTCAGAGTGTCAGTCCTCTTATACTTAAGTCGGCATTGTGCCATTTGTGTTCAATTCGGATGCAATTTCTGTGTTTCATCGTCAATAAGAAGGTCCAAGGGATACAGTAAACCTGAAGTGAAGCATCGGAATCTAAAACTGGACTAAAAGGAGAGGATCAAATTATAGAAAGTGAGAGTGTCAGTCGTCTTGAACTTATGTCGGCATTGTGCCTTTTGTATTAAATTCGGATGCAATTTCTGTGTTTCATCGTCAATAGGAAGGTCGAAGGTATACAGTAAACCTGAAGTGAAGCATCGGAATCTAAATCAGGACTCACGGGAGAGGTTCAAATCATAGAAAGTTAGTGTGTCAGTCCTCTTGTACTTAAGTCGTCATTGTGCCTTTTGTATTAAATTCGGATGCTATTTCTGTGTTTCATCGTCAACAAGAAGGTCCAAGGTATACAGTAAACCTGAAGTGAAGCATCGGAATCTAAAACTGGACTCACAGGAGAGGTTCAAATCATAGAAAGTGAGAGTGTCAGTCCTCTTGTACTTCAGTCGGCATTGTGCCTTTTTTATTAAATTCGGATGCAATTTCTGTGATTCATCGTCAAAAAGAAGGTCCAAGGTATACAGTAAACCTGAAGTCAAGCATCTGATTCTAAAACTGGATTCACAGGAGCGGTTTAAATCATAGAAAGTGAGAGTGGCAGTCCTCTTGTACCTAAGTCGGCATTGTGCCTTTTGTATTAAATTCGGATGCAATTTCTGTGCGTCATCGTCAATAAGAAGGTCCAAGGGATACAGTAAACCTGAAGTGAAGCGTCGGAATCTAAAACTGGACTCACAGTAGCGGTTGAAATCATAGAAAGTTAGAGTGTCAGTCCTCTTGTACTTAAGTCGGCATTGTGCCATTAGTATTAATTTCAGATGCAATTTCTGTGTTTCATCGTCAATAAGAAGGTCCATGGGATACATTAACCCTGAAGTGAATTATTGGAATCTAAAACTGGACTCACAGGAGAGGTTCAAATCATTGAAAGTGCGAGTGTCAGTCCTCTTGTACTTAAGTCGGCATTGTGCCTTTTGTACTAAATTCGGAAGCAATTTCTGTGGTTCATCGTCAATAAGTAGGTCCAAGGGATACAGTACACCTGAAGTGAAGCATCGGAATCTAAAACGGGACTCACAGGAATGGTTCAAATCATAGCAAGTTAGAGTGTCAGTCCTCTTGTACTTAAGTCGGCATTGTGCCTTTTGTATCAAATTCGGATGCAATTTCTGTGTTTCATTGTCAATTAGAAGGTCCAAGGGATACAGTAAACCTGAAGTGAAGCATCGGAAGCTAAAACTGGACTCACAGGAGAGGTTCAAATCATAGAAAGTTAAAGAGTCAGTCCTCTTGCACTTAAGTCGGCATTGTGCCTTTTGTATTAAATTCGGATGCATTTTCTGTGCTTCATCGTCAATAAGAAGGTCCAAGGGATTAAGGAAACCTGAAGTGAAGCATCGGAATCTAAAACTGGACTCAAAGGAGAGGATCAAATCATAGAAAATTAGAGTGTCAGTCCTGTTGTACTTAAGTCGGCATTGTGCCTTTTGAATTTAATTCCGATGCAATTACTGTGTTTCATCGTCAATAAGAAGGTCCAAGGTATACAGTAAACCAGAAGTAAAGAATCGGAATGTAAAACTGGACTCACAGGAGAGGTTCAAATCATAGAAAGTGAGAGTGTCAGTCCTCTTGTACTTAAGTCGGCATTGTGCCTTTTGTATTAAATTCGGATGCAATTTCTGTGTTTCATCGTCGATAAGAAGGTCCAAGGGATACAGTAAACCTGAAGTGAAGCGTCGGAATCTAAAACTGGACTAAAAGGAGAGGATCAAATTATAGAAAGTGAGAGTGTCAGTCGTCTTGAACTTATGTCGGCATTGTGCCTTTTGTATTAAATTCGGATGCAATTTCAGTGTTTCATCGTCAATAGGAAGGTCGAAGGTATACAGTAAACCTGAAGTGAAGCGTCGGAATATAAATCATGACTCACGGGAGAGGTTCAAATCATAGAAAGTTAGAGTGTCAGTCCTCTTGTACTTAAGTCGGCATTGTGCCATTAGTATTAAATTCAGATGCAATTTCTGTGTTTCATCGTCAATAAGAATGTCCATGGGATACAGTAACCCTGAAGTGAAGCATTGGAATCTAAAACTGGACTCACAGGAGAGGTTCAAATCATTGAAAGTGCGAGTGTCAGTCGTCTTGTACTTAAGTCGGCATTGTGCCTTTTGTATTAAATTCGGAAGCAATTTCTGTGGTTCATCGTCAATAAGTAGGTCCAAGGGATATAGTACACCTGAAGTGAAGCATCGGAATCTAAAACTGGACTCACAAAAGAGTTTCAAATCATAGAAAGTTAAAGAGTCAGTCCTCTTGCACTTAAGTCGGCATTGTGCCTTTTGTATTAAATTCGGATGCCATTTCTGTGCTTCATCGTCAATAAGAAGGTCCAAGGGATTAAGGAAACCTGAAGTGAAGCATCGGAATCTAAAACTGGACTCAAAGGAGAGGATCAAATCATAGAAAATTAGAGTGTCAGTCCTGTTGTACTTAAGTCGGCATTGTGCCTTTTGAATTTAATTCCGATGCAATTTCTGTGTTTCATCGTAATAAGAAGTTCCGAGGTATACAGTTAACCTGAAGTGAAGCATCGGAATCTAAAACTGGACTCACAGGAGCGGTTCAAATAATAGAAAGTTAGAGTGTCAGTCCTCCTGTACTTAAGTCTTCATTGTGCCTTTTGTATTAAGTTCGGATGTAATTTCTACATCTACATCTACATTGATACTCCGCAAGCCACCCAACGGTGTGTTTCATCGTCAATAAGAAGGTCCAAGGGATACAGTAACCCTGAAGTGAAGCATTGGAATCTAAAACTGGACTCACAGGAGAGGTTCAAATCATTGAAAGTGCGAGTGTCAGTCCCCTTGTACTTAATTCGGCATTGTGCCTTTTGTATTAAATTCGGACGCAATTTCTGTGTTTCATCGACAATAAGAAGGTCCAAGGAATACAGTAGACCTGAAATGAAGCATCGGAATCTGAAACTGGACTCACAGGAAAGGTTCAAATCATAGATAGTTTGTCAGTCTTATTGTACTTGAGTCGGCATTGTGCTTTTTGAATTCAATTGCGATGCAATTTCTGTGCCTCATCGTCACTAAGAAGGTCCAAGGTACACAGTAAATCTGAAGTGAAACATCGGAATCTAAAACTGGACTCTCTGGAGAGATTCAAATCATAGAAAGTTAGAGTGTCAGTCCTCTTGTACTTAAGTCGGCATTGTGCCTTTTGAATTTAATTCCGATGCAATTACTGTGTTTCATCGTCAATAAGAAGGTCCGAGGTATACAGTAAACCAGAAGTAAAGCATCGGAATCTAAAACTGGACTCACAGGAGAGGTTCAAATCATAGAAAGTGAGAGTGTCAGTCCTCTTGTACATATGTCGGCATTGTGCCTTTTGTATTAAATTCGGATGCAATTTCTGTGTTTCATCGTCGATAAGAAGGTGCAAGGGATACAGTAAACCTGAAGTGAAGCGTCGGAATCTAATACTGGACTCACAGGAGAGGTTCAAATCATAGAAAATTAGAGTGTCATTCCTCTTGTACTTAAGTCGTCATTGTGCCTTTTGTATTAAATTCGGATGCAATTTCTTTGTTTCATCGTCAATTAGAAGGTCCAAACGATACAGTAAACCAGAAGTGAAGCATCGGAATCTAAAACTAGACTCAGGGGATAGGTTCAAATCATAGAAAGTTAAAGTGTCAGTCCTCCTGTACTTAAGTCGGCATTGTGCCTTTTGTATTAAATTCGGATGCAACTTCTGTGCTTCATCGTCGATAAGAAGGTACAAGGGATTAAGGAAACCTGAAGTGAAGCATCTCAATCTGACACTGGACTCACAGGAGAGGTTCAAATCATAGAAAGTTAGAGTGTCAGTCCTCTTATACTTAAGTCGGCATTGTGCCATTTGTATTAAATTTGGATGCAATTTCTGTGTTTCATCGTCAATCAGATGGTCCTACGGTTACAGTAAACCAAGAAGTGAAGCATCGGAATCTAAAACTGGACTCAAAGGAGAGGATCAAATTATAGAAAGTGAGAGTGTCAGTCGTCTTGAACTTAAGTCGGCATTGTGACTTTTGTATTAAATTCGGATGCAATTTCTGAGTTTCATCGTCTATAAGAAGGTCCAAGGGATACAGTAAACTTGAAGTGAAGCATCGGAATCTAAAACTGGACTCACAGGAGAGGTTCATATCATAGAAAGTGAGAGTGTCAGTCGTCTTGTACTTAAGTTGGCATTGTGCCTTTTGTATTAAATTCGGATGCAATTTCTGTGTTTAATCGTCAATAGGAAGGTCGAAGGTAAACAGTAAACCTGAACTGAAGCATCGGGTCCTAAAACTGGACTCACAGGAGAGGTTCAAATAATAGAAAGTTATAGTGTCAGTCCTCTTGTACTTAAGTCGGCATTCTGCCTTTTGTATTAAATTCCGATGCAATTTCTGTGACTCATCGTCAATAAGAAGGTCCAAGGTATACAGTAAACCTGAAGTGAAGCAACGGAATCTAAAACTGGACTCACAGGAGTGGTTCAAAACATAGAAAGTGAGAGTGTCAGTCCTCTTGTACACAAGTCGGCATTGTGCCTTTTGTATTAAATTCGGATGCAATTTCTGTGTTTCATCGTCAATAAGAAGGTCCAAGGGATACAGTAAACCTGAAGTGAAGCGTCGGAATCTAAAACTGGACTCACGGGAGAGGTTCAAATCATAGAAAGTGAGAGTGTCAGTCCTCTTGTACATAAGTCGGCATTGTGCCTTTTGAATTAAAATCGGATATAATCTCTGTGTTTCATCGTCAACAAGAAGGTCCTAGGGATACAGTAAACATGAAGTGAAGCATCGGAATTTAAAACTCTACTCCCAGGAGAGGTTCAACTCATAGAAAATTAGAGTGTCAGTCCTCTTGTACTTAAGTCGGCATTGTGCCTTTGTATTAAATTCCGATGCAATATCTGTGTCACATCGTCAATACGAAGGTGCAAGGTATACAGTAAACCTGAAGTGAAGCATCGGAATCTGACACTGGACTCACAGGAGAGGTTCATATCATAGAAAGTGAGAGTGTCAGTCGTCTTGAACTTATGTCGGCACTGTGGCTTTTGTATTAAATTCGGATGCAATTTCAGTGTTTCATCGTCAATAGGAAGGTCGAAGGTATACAGTAAACCTGAAGTGAAGCATCGGAATCTAAATCAGGACTCACGGGAGAGGTGCAAATCATAGAAAGTTAGAGTGTCAGTCCTCTTGTACTTAAGTCGGCATTGTGCCATTAGTATTAAATTCAGATGCAATTTCTGTGTTTCATTGTCAATAAGAAGGTCCATGGGATACAGTAACCCTGAAGTGAAGCATTGGAATCTAAAACTGGACTCGCAGGAGAGGTTCAAATCATTGAAAGTGCGAGTGTCAGTCTTCTTGTACTTAAGTCGGCATTGTTCCTTTTGTATTAAATTCGGAAGCAATTTCTGTGGTTAATCGTCAATAAGTAGGTCCAAGGGATACAGTACACCTGAAGTGAAGCATCGGAATCGAAAACTGGACTCACAGGAGAGGTTCAAATCATAGAAAGTTAAAGAGTCAGTCCTCTTGCACTTAAGTCGGCATTGTGCCTTTTGTATTAAATTCGGATGCAATTTCTGTGCTTCATCGTCAATAAGAAGGTCCAAGGGATTAAGGAAACCTGAAGTGAAGCATCGGAATCTAAAACTGGAATCAAAGGAGAGGATCAAATCATAGAAAATTAGAGTGTCAGTCCTGTTGTACTTAAGTCGGCATTGTGCCTTTTGAATTTAATTCCGATGCAATTTCTGTGTTTCATCGTAATAAGAAGTTCCGAGGTATACAGTTAACCTGAAGTGAAGCATCGGAATCTAAAACTGGACTCACAGGAGCGGTTCAAAGAATAGAAAGTTAGAGTGTCAGTCCTCCTGTACTTAAGTCTTCATTGTGCCTTTTGTATTAAGTTCGGATGCAATTTCTACATCTACATCTACATTGATACTCCGCAAGCCACCCAACGGTGTGTTTCATCGTCAATAAGAAGGTCCAAGGGATACAGTAACCCTGAAGTGAAGCATTGGAATCTAAAACTGGACTCACAGGAGAGGTTCAAATCATTGAAAGTGCGAGTGTCAGTCCCCTTGTACTTAATTCGGCATTGTGCCTTTTGTATTAAATTCGGATGCAATTTCTGTGTTTCATCGTCAATAAGAAGGTCCAAGGGATACAGTAGACCTGAAATGAAGCATCGGAATCTAAAACTGGACTCACAGGAAAGGTTCAAATCATAGAAAGTTTGTCAGTCTTCTTGTACTTAATTCAGCATTGTGCTTTTTGAATTCAATTGCGATGCAATTTCTGTGCCTCATCGTCACTAAGAAGGTCCAAGGTACACAGTAAACCTGAAGCAAAGCATCGGAATCTAAAACTGGACTCTCTGGAGAGGTTCAAATCTTAGAAAGTTATTGTGTCAGTCCTCTTGTACTTAAGTCGGCATTGTGCCTTTTGAATTTAATTCCGATGCAATTACTGTGTTTCATCGTCAATAAGAAGGTCCGAGGTATACAGTAAACCAGAAGTAAAGCATCGGAATCTAAAACTGGACTCACAGGAGAGGTTCAAATCATAGAAAGTGAGAGTGTCAGTCCTCTTGTACTTATGTCGGCATTGTGCCTTTTGTATTAAATTCGGATGCAATTTCTGTGTTTCATCGTCGATAAGAAGGTCCAAACGATACAGTAAACCAGAAGTGAAGCATCGGAATCTAAAACTAGACTCACGGGATAGGTTCAAATCACAGAAAGTTAAAGTGTCAGTCCTCCTGTACATAAGTCGGCATTGTGCCTTTTGTATTAAATTCGGATGCAACTTCTGTGCTTCATCGTCGATAAGAAGGTACAAGGGATTAAGGAAACCTGAAGTGAAGCATCGGAATCTGACACTGGACTCACAGGAGAGGTTCAAATCATAGAAAGTTAGAGTGTCAGTCCTCTTATACTTAAGTCGGCATTGTGCCATTTGTATTAAATTCGGATGCAATTTCTGTGTTTCATCGTCAATCAGATGGTCCTACGGTTACAGTAAACCAAGAAGTGAAGCATCGGAATCTAAAACTGGACTCAAAGGAGAGGATCAAATTATAGAAATTGAGAGTGTCAGTCGTCTTGAACTTAAGTCGGCATTGTGACTTTTGTATTAAATTCGGTTGCAATTTCTGAGTTTCATCGTCTATAAGAAGGTCCAAGGGATACAGTAAACTTGAAGTTAAGCATCGGAATCTAAAACTTGACTCACAGGAGAGGTTCATATCATAGAAAGTGAGAGTGTCAGTCGTCTTGTACTTAAGTGGGCATTGTGACTTTTGTATTAATTTCGGATGCAATTTCTGTGTTTAATCGTCAATAGGAAGGTCGAAGGTAAACAGTAAACCTGAACTGAAGCATCGGGTCCTAAAACTGGACTCACAGGAGAGGTTCAAATAATAGAAAGTTATAGTGTCAGTCCTCTTGTACTTAAGTCGGCATTCTGCCTTTTGTATTAAATTCCGATGCAATTTCTGTGACTCATCGTCAATAAGAAGGTCCAAGGTATACAGAAAACCTGAAGTGAAGCAACGGAATCTAAAACTGGACTCACAGGAGTGGTTCAAAACATAGAAAGTGAGAGTGTCAGTCCTCTTGTACACAAGTCGGCATTGTGCCTTTTGTATTAAATTCGGATGCAATTTCTGCGTTTCATCGTCAATAAGAAGGTCCAAGGGATACAGTAAACCTGAAGTGAAGCGTCGGAATCTAAAACTGGACTCACGGGAGAGGTTCAAATCATAGAAAGTGAGAGTGTCAGTCCTCTTGTACATAAGTCGGCATTGTGCCTTTTGAATTAAAATCGGATATAATCTCTGTGTTTCATCGTCAACAAGAAGGTCCTAGGGATACAGTAAACATGAAGTGAAGCATCGGAATTTAAAACTCTACTCCCAGGAGAGGTTCAACTCATAGAAAATTAGAGTGTAGTCCTCTTGTACTTAAGTCGGCATTGTGCCTTTGTATTAAATTCGGATGCAATTTCTGTGCTTCATCGTCAATAAGAAGGTCCAAGGGATTACGGAAACCTGAAGTGAAGCATCGGAATCTGACACTTGACTCACAGGAGAGGTTCAAATCATAGAAAGTTATTGTGTCAGTCCTCTTGTACTTAAGTCGGCATTTTGCCTTTTGTATTAAATTCCGATGCAATATCTGTACACATCGTCAATACGAAGGTGCAAGGTATACAGTAAACCTGAAGTGAAGCATCGGAATCTGACACTGGACTCACAGGAGAGGTTCATATCATAGAAAGTGAGAGTGTCAGTCGTCTTGTAGTTTGGTCGGCATTGTGCCTTTCGTATTAAATTCGGATGCAATTTCTGTGTTTCATCGTCAATAGGAAGGTCGAAGGTATACAGTAAATCTGAACTGAAGGATCGGAATCTAAAACTGGACTCACAGGAGGGGTTCAAATCATAGAAAGTTATTGTGTCAGTCCTCTTGTACTTAAGTCGGCATTGTGCCTTTTTATTAAATTCCGATGCAATTTCTGTGTGTCATCGTCAATTAGAAGGTCCAAGGTACACAGTAAACCTGAAGTGAAGCATCGGAATCTAAAACTGGACTCACAGGAGAGGTTCAAATCATAGAAAGTTAGAGTGTCAGTCCTCTTGTACTTAAGTCGGCATTGTTTCTTTTGAATTTAATTCCGATGCAATTTCTGTGTTTCATCGTCAATAAGAAGGTCCAAGGTATACAGTAAAGCTAAAGTGAAGCATCGGAATATAAAACTGGACTCACAGGAGAGGTTCAAATCATAGAACGTTAGAGTGTCAGTCCTCTTGTACTTAAGTCGGCATTGTGCCTTTTGCATTAAATTCGGATGCAATTTCTTTGTTTCATCGTCAATAAGAAGGTACAAGGGATACAGTAACCCTGAAGTGAAGCATCGGAATCTAAAACTGGACTCACAGGTGAGGTTCATATCATAGAAAGTGAGAGTGTCAGTCGTCTTGAACTTATGTCGGCACTGTGGCTTTTGTATTAAATTCGGATGCAATTTCAGTGTTTCATCGTCAATAGGAAGGTCGAAGGTATACAGTAAACCTGAAGTGAAGCATCGGAATCTAAATCAGGACTCACGGGAGAGGTGCAAATCATAGAAAGTTAGAGTGTCAGTCCTCTTGTACTTAAGTCGGCATTGTGCCATTAGTATTAAATTCAGATGCAATTTCTGTGTTTCATCGTCAATAAGAAGGTCCATGGGATACAGTAACCCTGAAGTGAAGCATTGGAATCTAAAACTGGACTCACAGGAGAGGTTCAAATCATTGAAAGTGCGAGTGTCAGTCTTCTTGTACTTAATTCGGCATTGTTCCTTTTGTATTAAATTCGGAAGCAATTTCTGTGGTTAATCGTCAATAAGTAGGTCCAAGGGATACAGTACACCTGAAGTGAAGCATCGGAATCTAAAACTGGACTCACAGGAGAGGTTCAAATCATAGAAAGTTAAAGAGTCAGTCCTCTTGCACTTAAGTCGGCATTGTGCCTTTTGTATTAAATTCGGATGCAATTTCTGTGCTTCATCGTCAATAAGAAGGTCCAAGGGATTAAGGAAACCTGAAGTGAAGCATCGGAATCTAAAACTGGAATCAAGGGAGAGGATCAAATCATAGAAAATTAGAGTGTCAGTCCTGTTGTACTTAAGTCGGCATTGTGCCTTTTGAATTTAATTCCGATGCAATTTCTGTGTTTCATCGTAATAAGAAGTTCCGAGGTATACAGTTAACCTGAAGTGAAGCATCGGAATCTAAAACTGGACTCACAGGAGAGGTTCAAATCATAGAAAGTGAGAGTGTCAGTCCTCTTGTACTTAAGTCGGCATTTTGCCTTTTGTATTAAATTCGGATGCAATTTCTGTGTTTCATCGTCTATTAGAAGGTCCAAGGGATACAGTAAACCTGAAGTGAAGCATCGGAATCTAAAACTGGACTCTCGGGATAGGTTCAAATCATAGAAAATTAAAGTGTCAGTCCTCTTGTACTTAAGTCGGCATTGTGCCTTTGTATTAAATTCGAATGCGATTTCTTTGTTTCATCGGCAATAAGAAGGTACAAGGGATACAGTAAACCTGATGTGAAGCATCGGAATCTAAAACTGGACTCACAGGAGAGGTTCAAATCATAGAAAGTGAGAGTGTCAGTCCTCTTGTACTTAAGTCGGCACTGTGCCTTTTGTATTAAATTCGGATGCAATTTCTGTGTCTCATCGTCAATAAGATGGTCCAAGGGATACAGTAAACCTGAAGTCAGGAATCGGAATCTAAAACTGGTCCCACAGGAGATGTTCAAATCATAGAAAGTTAGAGTGTCGGTCCTCTTGTGCTTAAATCGGCATTGTGCGTTTTGTGTTAAATTCGGATGCAATTTCTGTGTTTCATCGTCAACAAGAAGGTCCAAGGTATACAATAAACCTGAAGTGAGGCAGCGGAATCTAAAACTGGACTCACAGGAGAGGTTCAAAGCATGGAATGTAAGAGTGTCAGTCCTCTTGTACTTAAGTCGGCTTTGTGCCTTTTGTATTAAATTCCGATGCAATTTCTGTGTTTCATCGTCAATAAGAAGGTCCTAGGGATACAGTAAACCTGAAGTGAAGCATCGAAATCGAAAACTAGATTCACAGGAGAGGTTCAAATCACAGAAAGTTAAAGTGTCAGTCCTCTTGATCTTAAGTCGGCATTGCGCCTTTTGTATTATATTGGGATGCAATTTCTGTGTTTCATCGTCAATTAGAAGGACCAAGGGATACAGTAAACATGAAGTGAAGCATCGGAACCTAAAACTTTACTCACAGGAGAGGTTCAAATCATAGAAAGTTAGAGCGTCTGTCCTCTTGTACTTAAGTCGGCATTGTGCCTTTTGTATTTAATTCGGATGCAATTTCTGTGTTTCATCGTCAATAAGAAGGTGCAAGGGATACAGTAAACCTGAAGTGAAGCATCGGAATCTAAAACTGGACTTACAGGAGAGGTTCATATCATCGAGAGTGAGAGTGTCAGTCCTCTTGTACTTCAGTCGGCATTGTGCCTTTTGTATTAAATTCGGATGCAATTTCTGTGTTTCATCGTCAATAAGAAGGTCCAAGGGATACAGTAAACCTGAAGTGAAGCATCGGAATCTAAAACTGGACTCACAGGATAGGTTCATATCATGGAAAGTGAGAGTGTCAGTCGTCTTGTACTTAAGTCGGCATTGTGCCTTTTGAATTAAATTCGGATGCAACTTCTGTGCTTCATCGTCAATAAGAAGGTACAAGGGATTAAGGAAACCTGAAGTGAAGCATCGGAATCTGACACTGGACTCACAGGAGAGGTTCAAATCATAGAAAGTTAGAGTGTCAGTCCTCTTATACTTAAGTCGGCATTGTGCCATTTGTATTAAATTCGGATGCAATTTCTGTGTTTCATCGTCAGTCAGATGGTCCAAGGGTTACAGTAAACCAAGAAGTGAAGCATGGGAATCTAAAACTGGACTCAAAGGAGAGGATCAAATTATTGAAAGTGAGAGTGTCAGTCGTCTTGAACTTAAGTCGGCATTGTGCCTTTTGTATTAAATTCGGATGCAATTTCTGAGTTTCATCGTCTATAAGAAGGTCCAAGGGAGACAGTAAAATTGAAGTGAAGCATCGGAATCTAAAACTGGACTCACAGGAGAGGTTCATATCATAGAAAGTGAGAGTGTCAGTCGTCTTGTACTTAAGTTGGCATTGTGCCTTTTGTATTAAATTCGGATGCAATTTCTGTGTTTCATCGTCAATAAGAAGGTCAAAAGGATACAGTCAACCTGAAGTGAAGCATCGTAATCTAAATCGGGACTCAAAGGAGAGGTTCAAATCATAGAAAGTGAGAGTGTCAGTCCTTTTGTACTTAAGTTGGCATTGTGCCTTTTGTATTAAATTCGGATGCAATTTCTGTGTTTCATCGTCAATAAGAAGGTCAAAAGGATACAGTCAACCTGAAGTGAAGCATCGTAATCTAAATCGGGACTCAAAGGAGAGGTTCAAATCATAGAAAGTTATTGTGTCAGTCCTCTTGTACTTAAGTCGGCATTGTGCCTTTTGTATTAAATTCCGATGCAATTTCTGTGTCACATCGTCAATACGAAGGTCCAAGGTATACAGTAAACCTGAAGTGAAGCATCGGATTCTGACACTGGACTCACAGGAGAGGTTCATATCATAGAAAGTGAGAGTGTCAGTCGTGTTGTAGTTTGGTCGGCATTGTGCCTTTCGTATTAAATTCGGATGCAATTTCTGTGTTTCATCGTCAATAGGAAGGTCGAAGGTATACAGTAAATCTGAACTGAAGCATCGGAATCTAAAACTGGACTCACAGGAGAGGTTCAAATCATAGAAAGTTATTGTGTCAGTCCTCTTGTACTTAAGTCGGCATTGTGCCTTTTGTATTAAATTCCGATGCAATTTCTGTGTCTCATCGTCAATACGAAGGTCCAAGGTATACAGTAATCTTGAAGTGAAGCATCGGAATCCAAATTTGGACTCACAGGAGAGGTTCAAATCATAGAAAGTGAGAGTGTCTGTCCTCTTGTACTTAAGTCGGCATTGTGCTTTTTGAATTCAACTGCGATGCAATTTCTTTGCCTCATCGTCAATTAGAAGGTCCAAGGTACACAGTAAACCTGAAGTGAAGCATCGGAATCTAAAACTGGACTCACAGGAGAGGTTCAAATCATAGAAAGTTAGAGTGTCTGTCCTCTTGTACTTAAGTCGGCATTGTTTCTTTTGAATTTAAATCCGATGCAATTTCTGTGTTTCATCGTCAATAAGAAGGTCCAAGGTATACAGTAAAGCTGAAGTGAAGCATCGGAATATAAAACTGGACTCACAGGAGAGGTTCAAATCATAGAACGTTAGAGTGTCAGTCCTCTTGTACTTAAGTCGGCATTGTGCCTTTTGTATTAAATTCGGATGCAATTTCTTTGTTTCATCGTCAATAAGAAGGTACAAGGGATACAGTAACCCTGAAGTGAAGCATCGGAATCTAAAACTGGACTCACAGGAGAGGTTCAAATCATAGAAAGTGAGAGTGTCAGTCCTCTTGTACTTAAGTCGGCATTTTGCCTTTTGCATTAAATTCGGATGCAATTTCTGTGTTTCACCGTCAATTAGAAGGTCCAAGGGATACAGTAAATCTGAAGTGAAGCATCGGAATCAAAAACTGGACTCACGGGATAGGTTCAAATCATAGAAAATTAAAGTGTCAGTCCTCTTGTACTTAAGTCGGCATTGTGCCTTTGTATTAAATTCGAATGCGATTTCTTTGTTTCATCGGCAATAAGAAGTTACAAGGGATACAGTAAACCTGATGTGAAGCATCGGAATCTAAAACTGGACTCACAGGAGAGGTTCAAATCATAGAAAGTGAGAGTGTCAGTCCTCTTGTACTTAAGTCGGCACTGTGCCTTTTGTATTAAATTCGGATGCAATTTCTGTGTCTCATCGTCAATACGATGGTCCAAGGGATACAGTAAACCTGAAGTCAGGAATCGGAATCTAAGACTGGTCCCACAGGAGAGGTTCAAATAATAGAAAGTTAGAGTGTCGGTCTTCTTGTGCTTAAGTGGGCATTGTGCGTTTTGTATTAAATTCGGTTGCAATTTCTGTCTTTCATCGTCAACAAGAAGGTCCAAGGTATACAATAAACCTGAAGTGAAGCAGCGGAATCTAAAACTGGACTCACAGGAGAGGTTCAAATCATAGAACGTGAGTGTGTCGGTCCTCTTGCACTTATGTCGGCCTTGTGCCTTTTGTATTAAATTCCGATGCAATATCTGTGTTTCATCGTCAATAAGAAGGTCCAAGGTATACAGTAAACCCGAAGTGAAGCATTGGAATCAAAAACTGGACTCACAGGAGAGGTTCAAATCATAGATAGTGAGACTGTCAGTCCTCTTGTACTTAAGTCGGCATAGTGCCTTTTGTATTAAATTCCGATGCAATTTCTGTGTTTTATCGTCAATAAGAAGGTCCAAGGTATAAAGGAAACCTGAAGTGAAGCATCGGAATCTAAAACTGGCCTCACAGGAGACAATCAAATCATAGAAAGTTAGAGTGTCAGTCCTCTTGTACTTAAGTCGGCATTGCGCCTTTTGTATTAAATTGGGATGCAATTTCTGTGTTTCATCGTCAATTAGAAGGACCAAGGGATACAGTAAACATGAAGTGAAGCATCGGAACCTAAAACTTTACTCACAGGGGAGGTTCAAATCATAGAAAGTTAGAGTGTCTGTGCTCTTATACTTAAGTCGGCATTGTTCCTTTTGTATTTAATTCGGATGCAATTTCTGTGTTTCATCGTCAATAAGAAGGTGCAAGGGATACAGCAAACCTGAAGTGAACATCGGAATCTAAAACTGGACTTACAGGAGAGGTTCAAATCATAAAAAGTGAGAGTGTCAGTCCTCTTGTACTTCAGTCGGCATTGTGCCTTTTGTATTAAATTCGGATGCAATTTCTGTGTTTCATCGTCAATAAGAAGGTCCAAGGGATACAGTAAACCTGAAGTGAAGCGTCGGAATCTAAAACTGGACTCACGGGAGAGGTTCAAATCATAGTAAGTGAGAGTGTCAGTCCTCTTGTACATAAGTCGGCATTGTGCCTTTTGAATTAAATTCGGATATAATCTCTGTGTTTCATCGTCAACAAGAAGGTTTAAGGGATACAGTAATCATGAAGTGAAGCATCGGAATTTGAAACTCTACTCACAGGAGAGGTTCAACTCATAGAAAATTAGAGTGTCAGTCCTCTTGTACTTAAGTCGGCATTGTGCCTTTGTATTAAATTCGGATGCAATTTCTGTGCTTCATCGTCAATAAGAAGGTCCAAGGGATTAAGGAAACCTGAAGTGAAGCATCGGAATCTGACACTGGACTCACAGGAGAGGTTCAAATCATAGAAAGTTATTGTGTCAGTCCTGTTGTACTTAAGTCGGCATTGTGCCTTTTGTATTAAATTCCGATGCAATTTCTGTGTCACTTCGTCAATACGAAGGTCCAAGGTATACAGTAAACCTGAAGTGAAGCATCGGATTCTGACACTGGACTCACAGGAGAGGTTCATATCATAGAAAGTGAGAGTGTCAGTCGTGTTGTAGTTTGGTCGGCATTGTGCCTTTCGTATTAAATTCGGATGCAATTTCTGTGTTTCATCGTCAATAGGAAGGTCGAAGGTATACAGTAAATCTGAACTGAAGGATCGGAATCTAAAACTGGACTCACAGGAGAGGTTCAAATCATAGAAAGTTATTGTGTCAGTCCTCTTGTACTTAAGTCGGCATTGTGCCTTTTGTATTAAATTCCGATGCAATTTCTGTGTCTCATCGTCAATACGAAGGTCCAAGGTATACAGTAAACTTGAAGTGAAGCATCGGAATCCAAATTTGGACTCACAGGAGAGGTTCAAATCATAGAAAGTGAGAGTGTCAGTCCTCTTGTACTTAAGTCGGCATTGTGCTTTTTGAATTTAATTGCAATGCAATTTCTTTGCCTCATCGTCAATTAGAAGGTCAAAGGTACACAGTAAACCTGAAGTGAAGCAGCGGAATCTAAAACTGGACTCACAGGAGAGGTTCAAATCATAGAAAGTTAGAGTGTCTGTCCTCTTGTACTTAAGTCGGCATTGTTTCTTTTGAATTTAATTCCGATGCAATTTCTGTGTTTCATCGTCAATAAGAAGGTCCAAGGTATACAGTAAAGCTGAAGTGAAGCATCGGAATATAAAACTGGACTCACAGGAGAGGTTCAAATCATAGAACGTTAGAGTGTCAGTCGTCTTGTACTTAAGTCGGCATTGTGCCTTTTGTATTAAATTCGGATGCAATTTCTTTGTTTCATCGTCAATAAGAAGGTACAAGGGATACAGTAACCCTGAAGTGAAGCATCGGAATCTAAAACTGGACTCACAGGAGAGGTTCAAATCATAGAAAGTGAGAGTGTCAGTCCTCTTGTACTTAAGTCGGCATTTTGCCTTTTGTATTAAATTCGGATGCAATTTCTGTGTTTCATCGTCAATTAGAAGGTCCTAGGGATACAGTAAATCTGAAGTGAAGCATCGGAATCTAAAACTGGACTCACGGGATAGGTTCAAATCATAGAAAATTAAAGTGTCAGTCCTCTTGTACTTAAGTCGGCATTGTGCCTTTGTATTAAATTCGAATGCGATTTCTTAGTTTCATCGGCAATAAGAAGTTACAAGGGATACAGTAAACCTGATGTGAAGCATCGGAATCTAAAACTGGAATCACAGGAGAGGTTCAAATCATAGAAAGTGAGAGTGTCAGTCCTCTTGTACTTAAGTCGGCACTGTGCCTTTTGTATTAAATTCGGATGCAATTTCTGT
This sequence comes from Schistocerca serialis cubense, assembly GCF_023864345.2. Classification (NCBI taxonomy): domain Eukaryota; kingdom Metazoa; phylum Arthropoda; class Insecta; order Orthoptera; family Acrididae; genus Schistocerca; species Schistocerca serialis. The sequence goes on along the minus strand of NW_026047583.1, from coordinate 19,665,918 downwards.
GTCTCATCGTCAATACGATGGTCCAAGGGATACAGTAAACCTGAAGTCAGGAATCGGAATCTAAGACTGGTCCCACAGGAGAGGTTCAAATAATAGAAAGTTAGAGTGTCGGTCCTCTTGTGCTTAAGTGGGCATTGTGCGTTTTGTATTAAATTCGGATGCAATTTCTGTCTTTCATCGTCAACAAGAAGGTCCAAGGTATACAATAAACCTGAAGTGAAACTGCGGAATCTAAAACTGGACTCACAGGAGAGGTTCAAATCATAGAACGTGAGTGTGTCGGTCCTCTTGCACTTATGTCGGCCTTGTGCCTTTTGTATTAAATTCCGATGCAATATCTGTGTTTCATCGTCAATAAGAAGGTCCAAGGTATACAGTAAACCCGAAGTGAAGCATCGGAATCAAAAACTGGACTCACAGGAGAGGTTCAAATCATAGATAGTGAGACTGTCAGTCCTCTTGTACTTAAGTCGGCATAGTGCCTTTTGTATTGAATTCCGATGCAATTTCTGTGTTTCATCGTCAATAAGAAGGTCCAAGGTATAAAGGAAACCTGAAGTGAAGCATCGGAATCTAAAACTGGCCTCACAGGAGACAATCAAATCATAGAAAGTAAGAGTGTCATTCCTCTTGTACTTAAGTCGGCATTGTGCCTTTTGTATTAAATTCGGATGCAATTTCCTTGTTTCATCGTCGATAAGAAGGTACAAGGTGTACAGTAAACCTGAAGTGAAGCATCGGAATCTAAAACTGGACTCACAGGAGAGGTTCAAAGCATAGAATGTAATAGTGTCAGTCCTCTTGTACTTAAGTCGGCTTTGTGCCTTTTGTATTAAATTCCGATGCAATTTCTGTGTTTCATCATCAATAAGAAGGTCCTAGGGATACAGTAAACCTGAAGTGAAGCATCGAAATCGAAAACTAGACTCACAGGAGAGGTTCAAATCACAGAAAGTTAGAGTGTCAGTCCTCTTGTACTTAAGTCGGCATTGCGCCTTTTGTATTAAATTGGGATGCAATTTCTGTGTTTCATCGTCAATTAGAAGGACCAAGGGATACAGTAAACATGAAGTGAAGCATCGGAACCTAAAACTTTACTCACAGGAGAGGTTCAAATCATAGAAAGTTAGAGTGTCTGTCCTCTTGCACTTAAGTCGGCATTGTGCCTTTTGTATTTAATTCGGATGCAATTTCTGTGTTTCATCGTCAATAAGAAGGTGCAAGGGATACAGCAAACCTGAAGTGAAGCATCGGAATCTAAAACTGGACTTACAGGAGAGGTTCAAATCATAGAAAGTGAGAGTGTCAGTCCTCTTGTACTTCAGTCGGCATTGTGCCTTTTGTATTAAATTCGGATGCAATTTCTGTGTTTCATCGTCAATAAGAAGGTCCAAGGGATACAGTAAACCTGAAGTGAAGCATCGGAATCTAAAACTGGACTCACAGGAGAGGTTCAAATCATAGAAAGTTAGTGTGTCAGTCCTCTTGTACTTAAGTCGGCATTGTGCCTTTTGAATTTAGTTCCGATGCAATTTCTGTGTTTCATCGTCAATAAGATGGTCGAAGGTATACAGTAAACCTGAAGTGAAGCATCGGATCTAAAACTGGACTCACAGGAGAGGTTCAAATCATAGAAAGTTAGAGTGTCAGTCCTCTTGTACTTAAGTCGGCATTGTGCCTTTTGTATTAAATTCGGATGCAATTTCGGTGTTTCATCATCAATAAGAAGGTCCAAGGTATACAGTAAGCCTGAAGTGAAGCATCGGAATCTAAAACTGGACTCACAGGAGAGGTTCAAATCATAGAAAGTGAGAGTGTCAGTCCTCTTGTACTTAAGTCGGCATTGTGCCTATTGTATTAAATTCGGATGCAATTTCTGTGTTTCATCGTCAATAAGAAGGTCTTAAGGGATACAGTAAACCTGAAGTGAAACATCGGAATCTAAAACTGGACTCACAGGAGAGGTTCAAATCATAGAAAGTGAGAGTGTCAGTCGTCTTGTTCTTAAGTCGGCATTGTGCCTTTTGTATTAAATTCGGATGCAATTTCTGTGTTTCATCGTCAATGGGAAGGTCGAAGGTATACAGTAAATCGGAACTGAAGCAACGGAATATAAAACTGGACTCACAGGAGAGGTTCAAATCAAAGAAAGTTATAGTGTCAGTCCTCTTGTACTTAAGTCGGCATTGTTCCTTTTGTATTAAATTCGGATGCAATCTCTGTGTGTCATTCTCAATAAGAGGGTCCAAAGTATAAAGGACATCTGAAGTGCTGCATCGGCATCTAAAACTCGACTCACAGGAAAGGTTCAAATCATAGAAAGTTAGAGTGTCAGTCCTCTTGTACTTATGTCGGCATTGTGCTTTTGTATTAAATTCGAATGCGATTTCTTTGTTTCATCGTCAATAAGAAGGTACAAGGGATACAGTAAACCTGAAGTGATGCATCGGAATCTAAATCTGGACTCACAGGTGAGGTTCAAATCATAGAAAGTGAGAGTGTCAGTCCTCTTGTACTTAAGTCGGCATTGTGCCTTTTGTATTAAATTTGGATGCAATTTCCGTGTCTCATCGTCAATAACATGGTCCAAGGGATACAGTAAACCTGAAGTGAAGCATCGGAATCAAAAACTGGACTCACAGGGGAGGTTCAATTCATAGATAGTGAGAGTGTCAGTCCTCTTGTACTTAAGTCGGCATAGTACCTTTTGTATTAAATTCGGATGCAATTTCTGTGTTTCATCGTCAATAAGAAAGTCCAAGGTATAAAGGAAACCTGAAGTGAAGCATCGGAATCTAAATCTGGACTCACAGGAGAGAATCAAATCATAGAAAGTGAGAGTGTCAGTCCTCTTGTACTTAAGTCGGCTTTGTGCCTTTTGTAATAAATTCGGATGCAATTTTGGTTTCATCGTCAATAAGAAGGTACAAGGGATACAGTAAACCTGAAGTGATATATCGGAATCTAAATCTGGACTCACAGGACAGGTTCAAATCATAGAAATTTAGAGTGTCAGTCCTCATGTACTTAAGTTGGCATTGTGCCTTTTGTATAAAATTCAGATGCAATTTCTGTGTTTCATTGTCAATAAGAAGGTCCAAGGTATACAGTAAACCTGAAGTGAAACATCGGAATCTAAAACTGGACTCACAGGAGAGGTTCAAATCATAGAAAGTGGGAGTGTTAGTCCTCTTGTACTTCAGTCGGCATTGTGCCTTTTGTATTAAATTCGGATGCAATTTCTGTGTTTCATCGTCAATAAGAAGGTCCAAGGGATACAGTAATCCTGAAGTGAAGCATCGGAATCACAAACTGGTCTCACAGGAGAGGTTCATATCTTAGAAAATGAGAGTGTCAGTCGTCTTGTACTTATGTCTGCATTGTGCCTTTTGTATTAAATTCGGATGCAATTTCTGTGTTTCATCGTCAATTAGAAGGTCCAAGGGATACAATAAATCTGAAGTGAAGAATCGGAATCTAAAACTGGACTCACGGGATAGGTTCAAATCATAGAAAATTAAAGTGTCAGTCCTCTTGTACTTAAGTCGGCATTGTGCCTTTGTATTAAATTCGAATGCGATTTCTTTGTTTCATCGTCAATAAGAAGGTACAAGGGATACAGTAAACCTGAAGTGATATATCGGAATCTAAATCTGGACTCACAGGTGAGGTTCAAATCGTAGAAAGTGAGAGTGTCAGTCCTCTTGTACTTAAGTCGGCATTGTGCCTTTTGTATTAAATTTGGATGCAATTTCCGTGTCTCATCGTCAATAACATGGTCCAAGGGATACAGTAAACCTGACGTGAAGCGTCGGAATCTAAAACAGGACTCACAGGAGAGGTTCAAATCATAGAAAGTAAGAGTGTCAGTCCTCCTGTACTTAAGTCGGCATTGTGCCTTTTTATTGAATTCGGATGAAGTTTCTGTGTTTCATCGTCAATAAGAAGGTCAAGGGAACAGTAAACCTGAAGTGAAGCATCGACATCTAAAACTGTACTCACAGGCGAGGTTCAAATCATAGCAAGTTAGAGTGTCAGTCGTCTTGTACTTAAGGCGCCATTGTGCCTTTTGTATTAAATTCGGATAATATTTCTGTGTTTCATCGTCAATAGGAAGGTCGAAGGTATACAGCAAACCGGAAATGAAGCATCGGAATGTAAAACTGGACTCACAGGAGCTGTTCATATCATAGGAAGTTAGAGTGTCAGTCCTCTTGTACTTAAGTCGGCATTGTGCCTTTTGTATTAAATTCCGATGCAATTTCTGTGTTTCATCGTCAATAAGATGGTCCAAGGTATACAGTAAACCTGAAGTGAAGCATCGGAATCAAAAACTGGACTCACAGGGGAGGTTCAATTCATAGATAGTGAGAGTGTCAGTCCTCTTGTACTTAAGTCGGCATAGTACCTTTTGTATTAAATTCGGATGCAATTTCTGTGTTTCATCGTCAATAAGAAAGTCCAAGGTATAAAGGAAACCTGAAGGGAAGCATCGGAATCTAAATCTGGACTCACAGGAGAGAATCAAATCATAGAAAGTTAGAGTGTCATTCCTCTTGTACTTAAGGCGGCATTGTGCCTTTTGTATTAATTTCGGATGCAATTTCCTTGTTTCATCGTCAATAAGAAGGTACAAGGGATACAGTAAACCTGAAGTGAAGCATCGGAATCTAAAACTGGACTCACAGGAGAGGTTCAAAACATAGAAAGTGAGAGTGTCAGTCCTCTTGTACTTAAGTCGGCTTTGTGCCTTTTGTAATAAATTCGGATGCAATTTTGGTTTCATCGTAAATAAGAAGGTCCAAGGGATACAGTAAACCTGAAGTGTTGCATCGGAATCTAAAACTGGACTCCCAGGAGAGGTTCACATCATAGAAAGATAGAGTGTCAGTCGTCTTGTACTTAAGTCGGCATTGTGCCTTTTGTATTTAATTCGGATGCAATTTCTGTGTTTCATCGTCAATTAAAAGGTCCAAGGGATACCGTAAACCTTAAGTGAAGCATCGGAATCTAAAACTGGACACAAAGGAGAGGATCAAATTATAGAAAGTGAGAGTGTCAGTCGTCTTGAACTTAAGTCGGCATTGTGCCTTTTGTATTATATTCGGATGCAATTTCTGTGTTTCATCGTCAATAGGAAGGTCTAAGGTATACAGTAAACCTGAAGTGAAGCATCGGAAACTAAATCTGGACTCACAGGACAGGTTCAAATCATAGAAATTTAGAGTGTCAGTCCTCATGTACTTAAGTTGGCATTGTGCCTTTTGTATAAAATTCCGATGCAATTTCTGTGTTTCATCGTCAATAAGAAGGTCCAAGGTATACCGTAAACCTGAAGTGAAGCATCGGAATCAAAAACTGGACTCACAGAAGAGGTTCAAATCATAGATAGTGAGACTGTCAGTCCTCTTGTACTTAAGTCGGCATAGTGCCTTTTGTATTAAATTCCGATGCAATTTCTGTGTTTCATCGTCAATAAGAAGGTCCAAGGTACAAAGGAAACCTGAAGTGAAGCATCGGAATCTAAAACTGGCCTCACAGGACACAATCAAATCATAGAAAGTAAGAGTGTCATTCCTCTTGTACTTAAGTCGGCATTGTGCCTTTTGTATTAAATTCGGATGCAATTTCCTTGTTTCATCGTCGATAAGAAGGTACAAGGTATACAGTAAACCTGAAGTGAAGCATCGGAATCTAAAACTGGACTCACAGGAGAGGTTCAAAGCATAGAATGTAAGAGTGTTAGTCCTCTTGTACTTAAGTCGGCTTTGTGCCTTTTGTATTAACTTCCGATGCAATTTCTGTGTTTCATCGTCAATAAGAAGGTCCTAGGGGTACAGTAAACCTGAAGTGAAGCATCGAAATCGTAAACTAGACTCACAGGAGAGGTTCAAATCACAGAAAGTTAGAGTGTCAGTCCTCTTGTACTTAAGTCGGCATTGCGCCTTTTGTATTAAATTGGGATGCAATTTCTGTGTTTTATCGTCAATTAGAAGGACCAAGGGATACAGTAAACATGAAGTGAAGCATCGGAACCTAAAACTTTACTCACAGGAGAGGTTCAAATCATAGAAAGTTAGAGTGTCTGTCCTCTTGTACTTAAGTCGGCATTGTGCCTTTTGTATTTAATTCGGATGCAATTTCTGTGTTTCATCGTCAATAAGAAGGTGCAAGGGATACAGTAAACCTGAAGTGAAGCATCGGAATCTAAAACTGGACTTACAGGAGAGGTTCAAATCATAGAAAGTGAGAGTGTCAGTCCTCTTGTACTTCAGTCGGCATTGTGCCTTTTGTATTAAATTCGGATGCAATTTCTGTGTTTCATCGTCAATAAGAAGGTCAAAGGGATACAGTAAACCTGAAGTGAAGCATCGGAATCTAAAACTGGACTCACAGCAGAGGTTCATATCATGGAAAGTGAGAGTGTCAGTCGTCTTGTACTTATGTCGGCATTGTGCCTTTTGTATTAAATTCGGATGCGATTTCTGTGTTACATCGTCAATAAGAAGGTACAAGTGATACAGTAAACCTGAAGTGAAGCATCGGAATCTAAAACTGGACTCACAGGAGAGGTTCAAATCATAGAAAGTTAGTATGTCAGTCCTCTTGTACTTAAGTCGGCATTGTGCCTTTTGAATTTAATTCCGATGCAATTTCTGTGTTTCATCGTCAATAAGATGGTCCAAGGTATACAGTAAACCTGAAGTGAAGCATCGGATCTAAAACTGGACTCACAGGAGAGGTTCAAATCATAGAAAGTTGGAGTGTCAGTCCTCTTGTACTTAAGTCGGCATTGTGCCTTTTGTATTAAATTCGGATGCAATTTCGGTGTTTCATCATCAATAAGAAGGTCCAAGGTATACAGTAAGCCTGAAGTGAAGCATCGGAATCTAAAACTGGACTCACAGGAGAGGTTCAAATCATAGAAAGTGAGAGTGTCAGTCCTCTTGTACTTAAGTCGGCATTGTGCCTATTGTATTAAATTCGGATGCAATTTCTGTGTTTCATCGTCAATAAGAAGGTCTTAAGGGATACAGTAAACCTGAAGTGAAACATCGGAATCTAAAACTGGACTCACAGGAGAGGTTCAAATCATAGAAAATGAGAGTGTCAGTCGTCTTGTTCTTAAGTCGGCATTGTGCCTTTTGTATTAAATTCGGATGCAATTTCTGTGTTTCATCGTCAATAGGAAGGTCGAAGGTATACAGTAAATCTGAACTGAAGCAACGGAATATAAAACTGGACTCACAGGAGAGGTTCAAATCAAAGAAAGTTATAGTGTCAGTCCTCTTGTACTTAAGTCGGCATTGTTCCTTTTGTATTAAATTCGGATGCAATCTCTGTGTGTCATTCTCAATAAGAGGGTCCAAAGTATAAAGGACATCTGAAGTGCTGCATCGGCATCTAAAACTCGACTCACAGGAAAGGTTCAAATCATAGAAAGTTAGAATGTCAGTCCTCTTGTACTTATGTCGGCATTGTGCTTTTGTATTAAATTCGAATGCGATTTCTTTGTTTCATCGTCAATAAGATGGTACAAGGGATACAGTAAACCTGAAGTGATGCATCGGAATCTAAATCTGGACTCACAGGTGAGGTTCAAATCATAGAAAGTGAGAGTGTCAGTCCTCTTGTACTTAAGTCGGCATTGTGCCTTTTGTATTAAATTTGGATGCAATTTCCGTGTCTCATCGTCAATATCGTGGTCCAAGGGATACAGTAAACCTGACGTGAAGCGTCGGAATCTAAAACAGGACTCACAGGTGAGGTTCAAATCATAGAAAGTAAGAGTGTCAGTCCTCCTGTACTTAAGTCGGCATTGTGCCTTTTTATTGAATTCGGATGAAGTTTCTGTGTTTCATCGTCAATAAGTAGGTCAAGGGAACAGTAAACCTGAAGTGAAGCATCGACATCTAAAACTGTACTTACAGGCGAGGTTCAAATCATAGAAAGTTAGAGTATCAGTCGTCTTGTACTTAAGGCGGCATTGTGCCTTTTGTAATAAATTCGGATAATATTTCTGTGTTTCATCGTCAATAGGAAGATCGAAGGTATACAGCAAACCGGAAATGAAGCATCGGAATGTAAAACTGGACTCACAGGAGCTGTTCATATCATAGGAAGTTAGAGTGTCAGTCCTCTTGTACTTAAGTCGGCATTGGGCCTTTTGTATTAAATTCCGATGCAATTTCTGTGTTTCATCGTCAATAAGATGGTCCAAGGTATACAGTAAACCTGAAGTGAAGCATCGGAATCAAAAACTGGACTCACAGGAGAGGTTCAAATCATAGATAGTGAGAGTGTCAGTCCTATTGTACTTAAGTCGGCATAGTACCTTTTGTATTAAATTCGGATGCAATTTCTGTGTTTCATCGTAAATAAGAAAGTCCAAGGTATAAAGGAAACCTGAAGTGAAGCATCGGAATCTAAAACTGGACTCACAGGAGAGAATCAAATCATAGAAAGTTAGAGTGTCATTCCTCTTGTACTTAAGTCGGCATTGTGCCTTTTGTATTAATTTCGGATGCAATTTCCTTGTTTCATCGGCAATAAGAAGGTACAAGTGATACAGTAAACCTGAAGTGAAGCATCGGAATCTAAAACTGGACTCACAGGAGAGGTTCAAAACATAGAAAGTGAGAGTGTCAGTCCTCTTGTACTTAAGTCGGCTTTGTGCCTTTTGTAATAAATTCGAATGCAATTTCTGTGTTTCATCGTAAATAAGAAGGTCCAAGGGATACAGTAAACCTGAAGTGAAGCATCAGAATCTAAAACTTGACTCCCAGGAGAGGTTCACATCATAGAAAGTTAGAGTGTCAGTCGTCTTGTACTTAAGTCGGCATTGTGCCTTTTGTATTTAATTCGGATGCAATTTCTGTGTTTCATCGTCAATTAAAAGGTCCAAGGGATACAGTAAACCTTAAGTGAAACATCGGAATCTAAAACTGGACACAAAGGAGAGGATCAAATTATAGAAAGTAAGAGTGTCAGTCGTCTTGAACTTGAGTCGGCATTGTGCCTTTTGTATTAAATTCGGATGCAATTTCTGTGTTTCATCGTCAATAGGAAGGTCTAAGGTATACAGTAAACCTGAAGTGAAGCATCGGAATCTAAATCTGGACAAACAGGACAGGATCAATCATAGAAATTTAGAGTGTCAGTCCTCATGTACTTAAGTTGGCATTGTGCCTTTTGTATAAAATTGGCGTGCAATTTCTGTGTTTCATCGTCAATAAGAAGGTCCAAGGTATACAGTAAACCTGAAGTGAAACATCGGAATCTAAAACTGGACTCACAGGAGAGGTTCAAATCATAGAAAGTGGGAGTGTCAGTCCTCTTGTACTTCAGTCGGCATTGTGCATTTTGTATTAAATTCGGATGCAATTTCTGTGTTTCATCGTCAATAAGAAGGTCCAAGTGATACAGTAATCCTGAAGTGAAGCATCGGAATCACAAACTGGTCTCACAGGAGAGGTTCATATCTTAGAAAATGAGAGTGTCAGTCGTCTTGTACTTATGTCTGCATTGTGCCTTTTGTATTAAATTCGGATGCAATTTCTGTGTTTCATCGTCAATAGGAAGAACGAAGGTATACAGTAAACCTGAAGTAAAGCATCGGAATCTAAAACTGGACTCACAGGAGAGGTTAAATCATAGAAAGTTGTGGTGTCAGTCCTCTTGTACTTAAGTCGGCATTGTGCCTTTTGTAATAAATTCCGATGCAATTTCTCTGTCTCATCGTCAATAAGAATGTCCAAGGTATACAGCAAAACTGAAGTGAAGCATCGGAACCTAAAACTGGACTCACAGGAGAGGTTCAAATTATGGAAAGTGAGAGTGTCAGTCCTCTTGTACTTAAGTCGGCTTTGTGCCTTTTGAATTTCTTTCCGATGCAATTTCTGTGTTTCATCGTCAATACGAAGTTCCGAGGTATACAGTAAACCTAAAGTGAGGCATCGGAATCTAAAACTGGACTCACAGGAGAGGTTCAAATCATAGGAAATTAGAGTGTCAGTATTCTTGTACTTAAGTCGGCATTGTGTCTTTTGTATTAAATTCGAATGCAATTTCTGTGTTTCATCGTCAATAAGAAGGTCCAAGGGATACAGTAAACCTGAAGCGAAGCATCGGGATCTAAAACTGGACTCACAGGAGAGGTTCAAGTCATAGAAAGTTAGAGTGTCAGTCCTCTTGTACTTAAGTCGGCATTGTGCCTTTTGAATTTAATTCCGATGCAATTTCTGTGCCTCATCGTCAATAAGAAGGTCCAAGGTACACAATAAACCTGAAGTGAAGCATCGGAATCTAAAACTGGACTCACAAGAGAGGCTCAAATCACAGAAAGTTAGAGTGTCAGGCCTCTTGTACTTAAGTCGGCATTGTGCCTTTTGAATTTAACTCCGATGCAATTTCTGTGCCACTTCGTCAATAAGAAGGACCTAGGTACACAGTAAACCTGAAGTGAAGCATCGGAATCTAAAACTGGACTCTTAGGAGAGGTTCAAATCATAGAAAGTTAGAGTGTCAGTCCTCTTGTACTTAAGTGGGCATTGTGCCTTTTGTATTAAATTCGGATGCAATTTCTGTGTTTCATCGTCAATAAGAAGGTCCAAGGGATACAGTAAACCTCAAGTGAAACATCGGAATCTAAAACTGGACTCACAGGAGAGGTTCAAATCATAGAAAGTGAGAGTGTCAGAAGTCTTGTTCTTAAGTGGGCATTGAGCCTTATGTATTAAATTCGGATGCAATTTCTGTGTTTCATCGTCAATAGGAAGGTCGAAGGTATACAGTAAACCTGAGCTGAAGCATCGGAATCTACAACTGGACTCACAGGAGAGGTTAAAATCATAGAAAGTTATAGTGTCAGTCCTCATGTACTTAAGTCGGCATTGTGACTTTTTTATTAAATTCGGATGCAATTTCTTTGTTTCATTGTCAATAAGAGGGTCTAAGGTATAAAGGATACCTGAAGTGAAGCATCGGAATCTAAGACTCGACTCACAGGAGAGGTTCAAATCATAGAATGTTAGAGCGTCAGTCCTCTTGTACTTAAGTCGGCATTGTGCTTTTGTATTAAATTCGGATGCAATTTCTGTGTTTCATCGTAAATAAGAAGGTCCAAGGGATACAGTAAACCTGAAGTGAAGCATCAGAATCTACAACTTGACTCCCAGGAGAGGTTCACATCATAGAAAGTTAGAGTGTCAGTCGTCTTGTACTTAAGTCGGCATTGTGCCTTTTGTATTTAATTCGGATGCAATTTCTGTGTTTCATCGTCAATTAAAAGGTCCAAGGGATACAGTAAACCTTAAGTGAAGCATCGGAATCTAAAACTGGACACAAAGGAGAGGATCAAATTATAGAAAGTGAGAGTGTCAGTCGTCTTGAACTTGAGTCGGCATTGTGCCTTTTGTATTAAATTCGGATGCAATTTCTGTGTTTCATCGTCAATAGGAAGGTCTAAGGTATACAGTAAACCTGAAGTGAAGCATCGGAATCTAAATCTGGACTCACAGGACAGGATCAATCATAGAAATTTAGAGTGTCAGTCCTCATGTACTTAAGTTGGCATTGTGCCTTTTGTATAAAATTCGCGTGCAATTTCTGTGTTTCATCGTCAATAAGAAGGTCCAAGGTATACAGTAAACCTGAAGTGAAACATCGGAATCTAAAACTGGACTCACAGGAGAGGTTCAAATCATAGAAAGTGGGAGTGTCAGTCCTCTTGTACTTCAGTCGGCATTGTGCCTTTTGTATTAAATTCGGATGCAATTTCTGTGTTTCATCGTCAATAAGAAGGTCCAAGGGATACAGTAATCCTGAAGTGAAGCATCGGAATCACAAACTGGTCTCACAGGAGAGGTTCATATCTTAGAAAATGAGAGTGTCAGTCGTCTTGTACTTATGTCTGCATTGTGCCTTTTGTATTAAATTCGGATGCAATTTCTGTGTTTCATCGTCAATAGGAAGAACGAAGGTATACAGTAAACCTGAAGTAAAGCATCGGAATCTAAAACTGGACTCACAGGAGAGGTTAAATCATAGAAAGTTGTGGTGTCAGTCCTCTTGTACTTAAGTCGGCATTGTGCCTTTCGTAATAAATTCCGATGCAATGTCTCTGTCTCATCGTCAATAAGAATGTCCAAGGTATACAGCAAAACTGAAGTGAAGCATCGGAACCTAAAACTGGACTCACAGGAGAGGTTCAAATTATGGAAAGTGAGAGTGTCAGTCCTCTTGTACTTAAGTCGGCTTTGTGCCTTTTGAATTTCTTTCCGATGCAATTTCTGTGTTTCATCGTCAATACGAAGTTCCGAGGTATACAGTAAACCTAAAGTGAGGCATCGGAATCTAAAACTGGACTCACAGGAGAGGTTCAAATCATAGGAAATTAGAGTGTCAGTATTCTTGTACTTAAGTCGGCATTGTGTCTTTTGTATTAAATTCGAATGCAATTTCTGTGTCTCATCGTCAATAAGAAGGTCCAAGGGATACAGTAAACCTGAAGTGAAGCATCGGAATCTAAAACTGGATTCACAGGAGAGGTTCAAGTCATAGAAAGTTAGAGTGTCAGTCCTCTTGTACTTAAGTCGGCATTGTGCCTTTTGAATTTAATTCCGATGCAATTTCTGTGCCTCATCGTCAATAAGAAGGTCCTAGGTACACAGTAAACCTGAAGTGAAGCATCGGAATCTAAAACTGGACTCTTAGGAGAGGTTCAAATCATAGAAAGTTAGAGTGTCAGTCCTTTTGTACTTAAGTAGGCATTGGGCCTTTTGTATTAAATTCGGATGCAATTTCTGTGTTTCATCGTCAATAAGAAGGTCCAAGGGATACAGTAAACCTCAAGTGAAACATCGGAATCTAAAACTGGACTCACAGGAGAGGTTCAAATCATAGAAAGTGAGAGTGTCAGAAGTCTTGTTCTTAAGTGGGCATTGTGCCTTATGTATTAAATTCGGATGCAATTTCTGTGTTTCATCGTCAATAGGAAGGTCGAAGGTATACAGTAAACCTGAGCTGAAGCATCGGAATCTACAACTGGACTCACAGGAGAGGTTAAAATCATAGAAAGTTATAGTGTCAGTCCTCATGTACTTAAGTCGGCATTGTGACTTTTGTATTAAATTCGGATGCAATTTCTTTGTTTCATTGTCAATAAGAGGGTCTAAGGTATAAAGGATACCTGAAGTGAAGCATCGGAATCTAAGACTCGACTCACAGGAGAGGTTCAAATCATAGAAAGTTAGAGCGTCAGTCCTCTTGTACTTAAGTCGGCATTGTGCTTTTGTATTAAATTCGGATGCGATTTCTTTGATTCATCGTCAATAAGAAGGTACAAGCGATACAGTAAACCTGAAGTGAAGCATCGGAATCTAAAACTGGACTCACAGGAGAGGTTCAAATCATAGAAAGTTACAGTGTCAGTCCTCTTGTACTTAAGTCGGCATTGTGCTTTTGTATTAAATTCGGATGCAATTTCTGTGTTTCATCGTCAATAGGAAGGGCGAAGGTATACAGTAAACCTGAGCTGAAACATCGGAATCTAAAACTGGACTCACAGGAGAGGTTCAAATCATAGAAAGTGAGAGTGTCAGTCCTCCTGTCCTTAAGTCGGCATTGTGCCTTTTTATTAAATTCGGATGAAGTTTCTGGTTTTCAACGTCAATATGAAGGTCCAAGGGATACAGTAAACCAGAATTCAGGAATCGGAATCTAAAATTGGTCCCACAGGAGAGGTTCAAAACATAGAAATTTAGAGTGTCGGTCCTCTTGTGCTTAAGTCGGCATTGTGCGTTTTGTATTAAATTCGGATGCAATTTCTGTGTTTCATCGTCAATAAGAAGGTTCAAGGTATACATTAAACCTGAAGTGAAGCAGCGGAATCTAAAACTGGAATAACAGGAGAGGTTCAAATCATAGAAATTGAGAGTGACAGTCCTCTTGTACTTAAGTCGGCATTGTGCCTTTTGTATTACATTCGGATGCAATTTCTGTGTTTCATCGTCAATAAGATGGTCCAAGTGATACAGAAACCTGAAGTGAAACATCGGAATCTAAAACTGTACTCACAGGAGAGGTTCAAATCGAAGAAAGTTAGAGTGTCAGTCGTCTTGTACTTAAGGTGGTATTGTGCCTTTTGTATTAAATTCGGATGCTATTACTGTGTTTCATCGTCAATAGGAAGGTCGAAGATATACAGCAGACCGGAAATGAAGCATCGGAATCTAAAACTGGACTCACAGGAGAGGTTCATATAATAGAAAGTTAGAGTGTCAGTCCTCTTGTACTTAAGTCGGCATTGTGCCTTTTGTGTTAAATTCCGATGCAATTTCTGTGTTTCATCGTCAATAAGAAGGTCCAAGGTATACAGTAAACCTGAAGTGAAGCATCGGAATCAAAAACTGGACTCAGAGGAGAGGTTCAAATCATAGATAGTGAGAGTGTCAGTCCTCTTGTACTTATGTCGGAATAGTGCTTTTTGTATTAAATTCGGATGCAATTTCTGTGTTTCATCGTCAATAAGAAGGTCCAAGGTATAAAGGAAACCTGAAGTGAAGCGTCGGAATCTAAAACTGGCCTCACAGGAGAGGTTCAAATCATAGAAAGTTAGAGTGTCATTAATCTTGTACTTAAGTCGGCATTGTGTCTTTTGTATTAAATTCAGATGCAATTTCATTGTTTCATCGTCAAAAAGAAGGTACAAGGGATACAGTAAACCTGAAGTAAAGCATCGGAATCTAAAACTGGACTCACAGGAGAGGTTCAAAACATAGTAAGTGAGAGAGACAGTCCTCTTGTACTTAAGTCGGCTTTGTGCCTTTTGTATTAATTTCGGATGCAATTTCTGTGTTCCATCGTCAATAAGAAGGTCCAAGAGATACAGTAAATCTGATGTGAAGCATCGAAATCTAAAACTGGACTCACAGGAGAGGTTCAAATCATAGAAAGTTAGTGTGTCTGTCCTCTTGCACCTAAGTCGGCATTGCGGCTTTTGTATTAAATTCGGATGCAATTTCTGTGTTTCATCGTCAATTAGCAGGTCCAAGGGATACAGTAAACCTGAAGTGAAGCATCGGAATCTAAAACTGGACTCACGGGAGAGGTTCAAATCAAAGAAAGTTTGCGTGTCAGTCCTCTTATACTTAAGTCGGCATTGTGCCATTTGTATTAAATTCGAATGCAATTTCTGTGTTTCACCTGCAATAAGAGGGTCCAAGGGATACAGTAAACCTGAAGTGAGGCATCGGAATCTAAAACTGGACTCAAAGGAGAGGATCAAATTATAGAAAGTGAGAGTGTCAGTCGTCTTGAACTTAAGTCGGCATAGTGCCTTTTGTATTAAATTCGGATGCAATTTCTGTGTTTCATCGTCAATAGGAAGGTCGAAGGTATACAGTAAACCTGGAATGAAGCATCGGAATCTAAATCTGGACTCACAGAAGATGTTCAAATCATAGATAGTTAGAGTGTCAGTCCTCTTGTACTTAAGTCGGCATTGTGTCTTTTGTATTAAATTCGGATGCAATTTCTGTGTTTCATCGTCAATGACAAGGTCCAAGGTATACAGTAAACCTGAAGTGAAGCATTGGAATCTGAATCTGGACTCACAGGAGAGGTTCAAATGATAGAAAGTAAGAGTGTCAGTCTACTTGTACTTCAGTCGGCATTGTGCCTTTTGTATTAATTTCGGATGCAATATCTGTGTTTCATCGTCAATAAGAAGGTCCAAGGGATTCAGTAAACCTGAAGTGAAGCATTGGAATCTAAAACTGGAGTCACGGGAGAGGTTCATATCATAGAAAGTGAGAGTGTCAGTCGTCTTGTACTTAAGTCGGCATTGTGCCTTTTGTATTAAATTCGGATGCAATTTGTGTGTTTCATCGTCAATAGGACGGTCGAAGGTATACAGTAAACCTGAACTGAAGCATCGGAATCTAAAACTGGACTCTCAGGAGAGGTTCAAATCATAGAAAGTTATAGTGTCAGCCCTCTTGTACTTAAGTCGGCATTGTGCCTTTTGTATTGAATTCCGATGCAATTTCTGTGTCTCATCGTCAATAAGATGGTCCAAGGGATACAGAAACCTGAAGTGAAACATCGGAATCTAAAACTGTACTCACAGGAGAGGTTCAAATCATAGAAAGTTAGTGTGTCAGTCCTCTTGTACCTAAGTCGGCATTGCGCCTTTTGTATTAAATTCGGATGCAATTTCTGTGTTTCATCGTCAATTAGAAGGTCCAAGGGATACAGTAAACCTGAAGTGAAGCATCGGAATCGAAAACTGGACTCACGGGAGGGGTTCAAATCAAAGAAAGTGAGAGTATCAGTCCTCTTGTACTTAAGCCGGCATTGTGCCTTTTGTATTACATTCGGATGCAATTTCTGTGCTTCCTCGTCAATATGAAGGTCCAAGGGATTAAGGACACCTGACGTGAAGCATCGGAATCTGACACTGGACACACAGGAGAGGTTCAAATCTTAGAAAGTTAGAGTGTCAGTCCTCTTATACTTAAGTCGGCATTGTGCCATTTGTATTAAATTCGAATGCAATTTCTGTGTTTCATCTTCAATAAGAAGGTCCAAGGGATACAGTAAACCTGAAGTGAAGCATCGGAATCTAAAACTGGACTCAAAGGAGAGGATCAAATTATAGAAAGTGAGAGTGTCAGTCGTCTTGAACTTAAGTCGGCATTGTGCCTTTTGTATTAAATTCGGATGCAATTTCTGTGTTTCATCGTCAATAGGAAGGTCGAAGGTATACAGTAAACCTGAAGTGAAGCATCGGAATCTAAATCTGGACTCACAGGAGGGGTTCAAATCATAGAAAGTTAGAGTGTCAGTCCTCTTGTACTTAAGTCGGCATTGTGCCTTTTGTATTAAATTCGGATGCAATTTCTGTGTTTCATCGTCAATAGGACGGTCGAAGGTATACAGTAAACCTGAATTGAAGCATCGGAATCTAAAACTGGACTCACAGGAGAGGTTCAAATCATAGAGAGTTATAGTGTCAGTCCTCTTGTACTTAAATCGGCATTGTGCCTTTTGTATTAAATTCCGATGCAATTTCTGTGTCTCATCGTCAATAAGATGGTCCAAGGGATCCAGAAATGTGAAGTGAAACATCGGAATCGAAAACTGGGCTCACGGGAGAGGTTCAAATCAAAGAAAGTTAGAGTATCAGTCCTCTTGTACTTAAGTCGGCATTGTGCCTTTTGTATTAAATTCCGATGCAATTTCTGTGCTTCCTCGTCAATAAGAAGGTCCAAGGGATTAAGGAAACCTGAAGTGAAGCATCGGAATCTGACACTGGACTCACGGGAGAGGTTCAAATCATAGAATGTTAGAGTGTCAGTCCTCTTATACTTAAGTCATCATTGTGCCATTTGTATTAAATTCGAATGCAATTTCTGTGTTTCATCTTCAATAAGAAGGTCCAAGGGATACAGTAAACCTGAAGTGAAGCATCGAAATCTAAAACTGGACTCACAGGAGAGGTTCAAATCATAGAAAGTTAGTGTGTCACTCCTCTTATACTTAAGTCATCATTGTGCCATTTGTATTAAATTCGAATGCAATTTCTGTGTTTCATCTTCAATAAGAAGGTCCAAGGGATACAGTAAACCTGAAGTGAAGCATCGGAATCTGACACTGGACTCACGGGAGAGGTTCAAATCATAGAAAGTTAGAGTGTCAGTCTACTTGTACTTCAGTCGGCATTGTGCCATTTGTATTAAATTCGGATGCAATATCTGTGGTTCGTCGTCAATAAGAAGGTCCAAGGGATACAGTAAACCTGAAGTGAAGCATTGGAATCTAAAACTGGACTCACGGGAGAGGTTCATATAATAGAAAGTGAGGGTGTCAGTCCTCTTGTACTTAAGTCGCCATTGTGCCTTTTGTATTAAATTCCGATGCAATATCTGTGTTTCATCGTCAATAAGAAGGTCCAAGGTATACAGTAAACCTGAAGTGAAGCATCGGAATCAAAAACTGGACTCAGAGGAGAGGTTCAAATCATAGATAGTGAGAGTGTCAGTCCTCTTGTACTTATGTCGGGATAGTGCCTTTTGTATTAAATTCGGATGCAATTTCTGTGTTTCATCGTCAATAAGAAGGTCCAAGGTATATAGGAAACCTGAAGTGAAGCATCGGAATCTAAAACTGGCCTCACAGGAGAGGTTCAAATCATAGGAAGTTAGAGTGTCATTCCTCTTGTACTTAAGTCGGCATTGTGTCTTTTGTATTAAATTCGGATGCAATTTCCTTGTTTCATCGTCAATAAGAAGGTACAAGGGATACAGTAAACCTGAAGTGAAGCATCGGAACCTAAAACTGGACTCACAGGAGAGGTTCAAAACATAGTAAGTGAGAGTGTCAGTCCTCTTGTACTTAAGTCGGCATTGTGCCTTTAGTATTATATTCGGATGCAATTTCTGTGCTTCATCGTCAAGAAAAAGGTACAAAGGATACAGTAAACCTGAAGTGAAGCATCGGAATCTAAAACTGGACTCACAGGAGAGGTTCAAATCATAGAAAGTGAGAGTGTCAGTCTTCTTGTACTTAAGTCGGCTTTGTGCGTTTGGATTAAATTCGGATGCAATTTCTGTGTTTCATCGTCAATAAGAAGGTCCAAGAGATACAGTAAACCTGAAGTGAATCATCGGAATCTAAAACTGGACTCAAAGGAGGGGATCAAATTATAGAAAGTGAGAGTGTCAGTCGTCTTGAACTTAAGTCGGCATTGTGCTTTTGTATTAAATTCGGATGCAATTTCTGTGTTTCATCGTCAGTAGGAAGGTCGAACGTATACAGTAAACCTGAAGTGAAGCATCGGAATCTAAATCTGGACTCACAGGAGAGGTTCAAGTCATAGAAAGTTAGAGTGTCAGTCCTCTTGTACTTAAGTCGGCATTGTGCCTTTTGCATTTATTTTGGATGCTATTTCTGTGTTTCATCGTCAATAACAAGGTACAAGGGATACTGTAAACCTGAAGTAAAGCATCGGAATCTAAAACTGGACTCACAGGAGAGGTTCAAAACATAGTAAGTGAGAGAGACAGTCCTCTTGTACTTAAGTCGGCTTTGTGCCTTTTGTATTAATTTCGGATGCAATTTCTGTGTTCCATCGTCAATAAGAAGGTCCAAGGGATACAGTAAATCTGATGTGAAGCATCGAAATCTAAAACTGGACTCACAGGAGAGGTTCAAATCATAGAAAGTTAGTGTGTCTGTCCTCTTGCACCTAAGTCGGCATTGCGGCTTTTGTATTAAATTCGGATGCAATTTCTGTGTTTCATCGTCAATTAGCAGGTCCAAGGGATACAGTAAACCTGAAGTGAAGCATCGGAATCTAAAACTGGACTCACGGGAGAGGTTCAAATCAAAGAAAGTTAGAGTATCAGTCCTCTTGTACTTAAGTCGGCATTGTGCCTTTTGTATTAATTCGGATGCAATTTCTGTGCTTCCTCGTCAATAAGAAGGGCCAAGGGATTAAGGAAACCTGAAGTGAAGCATCGGAATCTGACACTGGACTCACAGGAGAGGTTCAAATCATAGAAAGTTTGCGTGTCAGTCCTCTTATACTTAAGTCGGCATTGTGCCATTTGTATTAAATTCGAATGCAATTTCTGTGTTTCACCTGCAATAAGAGGGTCCAAGGGATACAGTAAACCTGAAGAGAGGCATCGGAATCTAAAACTGGACTCAAAGGAGAGGATCAAATTATAGAAAGTGAGAGTGTCAGTCGTCTTGAACTTAAGTCGGCATAGTGCCTTTTGTATTAAATTCGGATGCAATTTCTGTGTTTCATCGTCAATAGGAAGGTCGAAGGTATACAGTAAACCTGGAATGAAGCATCGGAATCTAAATCTGGACTCACAGAAGAGGTTCAAATCATAGATAGTTAGAGTGTCAGTCCTCTTGTACTTAAGTCGGCATTGTGTCTTTTGTATTAAATTCGGATGCAATTTCTGTGTTTCATCGTCAATGACAAGGTCCAAGGTATACAGTAAACCTGAAGTGAAGCATTGGAATCTGAATCTGGACTCACAGGAGAGGTTCAAATGATAGAAAGTAAGAGTGTCAGTCTACTTGTACTTCAGTCGGCATTGTGCCTTTTGTATTAATTTCGGATGCAATATCTGTGTTTCATCGTCAATAAGAAGGTCCAAGGGATTCAGTAAACCTGAAGTGAAGCATCGGAATCTAAAACTGGAGTCACGGGAGAGGTTCATATCATAGAAAGTGAGAGTGTCAGTCGTCTTGTACTTAAGTCGGCATTGTGCCTTTTGTATTAAATTCGGATGCAATTTGTGTGTTTCATCGTCAATAGGACGGTCGAAGGTATACAGTAAACCTGAACTGAAGCATCGGAATCTAAAACTGGACTCTCAGGAGAGGTTCAAATCATAGAAAGTTATAGTGTCAGCCCTCTTGTACTTAAGTCGGCATTGTGCCTTTTGTATTGAATTCCGATGCAATTTCTGTGTCTCATCGTCAATAAGATGGTCCAAGGGATACAGAAACCTGAAGTGAAACATCGGAATCTAAAACTGTACTCACAGGAGAGGTTCAAATCATAGAAAGTTAGTGTGTCAGTCCTCTTGTACCTAAGTCGGCATTGCGCCTTTTGTATTAAATTCGGATGCAATTTCTGTGTTTCATCGTCAATTAGAAGGTCCAAGGGATACAGTAAACCTGAAGTGAAGCATCGGAATCGAAAACTGGACTCACGGGAGGGGTTCAAATCAAAGAAAGTGAGAGTATCAGTCCTCTTGTACTTAAGCCGGCATTGTGCCTTTTGTATTACATTCGGATGCAATTTCTGTGCTTCCTCGTCAATATGAAGGTCCAAGGGATTAAGGACACCTGAAGTGAAGCATCGGAATCTGACACTGGACACACAGGAGAGGTTCAAATCTTAGAAAGTTAGAGTGTCAGTCCTCTTATACTTAAGTCGGCATTGTGCCATTTGTATTAAATTCGAATGCAATTTCTGTGTTTCATCTTCAATAAGAAGGTCCAAGGGATACAGTAAACCCGAAGTGAAGCATCGGAATCTAAAACTGGACTCAAAGGAGAGGATCAAATTATAGAAAGTGAGAGTGTCAGTCGTCTTGAACTTAAGTCGGCATTGTGCCTTTTGTATTAAATTCGGATGCAATTTCTGTGTTTCATCGTCAATAGGAAGGTCGAAGGTATACAGTAAACCTGAAGTGAAGCATCGGAATCTAAATCTGGACTCACAGGAGGGGTTCAAATCATAGAAAGTTAGAGTGTCAGTCCTCTTGTACTTAAGTCGGCATTGTGCCTTTTGTATTAAATTCGGATGCAATTTCTGTGTTTCATCGTCAATAGGACAGTCGAAGGTATACAGTAAACCTGAATTGAAGCATCGGAATCTAAAACTGGACTCACAGGAGAGGTTCAAATCATAGAGAGTTATAGTGTCAGTCCTCTTGTACTTAAATCGGCATTGTGCCTTTTGTATTAAATTCCGATGCAATTTCTGTGTCTCATCGTCAATAAGATGGTCCAAGGGATCCAGAAACCTGAAGTGAAACATCGGAATCGAAAACTGGGCTCACGGGAGAGGTTCAAATCAAAGAAAGTTAGAGTATCAGTCCTCTTGTACTTAAGTCGGCATTGTGCCTTTTGTATTAAATTCCGATGCAATTTCTGTGCTTCCTCGTCAATAAGAAGGTCCAAGGGATTAAGGAAACCTGAAGTGAAGCATCGGAATCTGACACTGGACTCACGGGAGAGGTTCAAATCATAGAAAGTCAGAGTGTCAGTCCTCTTATACTTAAGTCATCATTGTGCCATTTGTATTAAATTCGAATGCAATTTCTGTGTTTCATCTTCAATAAGAAGGTCCAAGGGATACAGTAAACCTGAAGTGAAGCATCGAAATCTAAAACTGGACTCACAGGAGAGGTTCAAATCATAGAAAGTTAGTGTGTCACTCCTCTTATACTTAAGTCATCATTGTGCCATTTGTATTAAATTCGAATGCAATTTCTGTGTTTCATCTTCAATAAGAAGGTCCAAGGGATACAGTAAACCTGAAGTGAAGCATCGGAATCTGACACTGGACTCACGGGAGAGGTTCAAATCATAGAAAGTTAGAGTGTCAGTCTACTTGTACTTCAGTCGGCATTGTGCCATTTGTATTAAATTCGGATGCAATATCTGTGGTTCGTCGTCAATAAGAAGGTCCAAGGGATACAGTAAACCTGGAGTGAAGCATTGGAATCTAAAACTGGACTCACGGGAGAGGTTCATATAATAGAAAGTGAGGGTGTCAGTCCTCTTGTACTTAAGTCGCCATTGTGCCTTTTGTATTAAATTCCGATGCAATATCTGTGTTTCATCGTCAATAAGAAGGTCCAAGGTATACAGTAAACCTGAAGTGAAGCATCGGAATCAAAAACTGGACTCAGAGGAGAGGTTCAAATCATAGATAGTGAGAGTGTCAGTCCTCTTGTACTTATGTCGGGATAGTGCCTTTTGTATTAAATTCGGATGCAATTTCTGTGTTTCATCGTCAATAAGAAGGTCCAAGGTATATAGGAAACCTGAAGTGAAGCATCGGAATCTAAAACTGGCCTCACAGGAGAGGTTCAAATCATAGAAAGTTAGAGTGTCATTCCTCTTGTACTTAAGTCGGCATTGTGTCTTTTGTATTAAATTCGGATGCAATTTCCTTGTTTCATCGTCAATAAGAAGGTACAAGGGATACAGTAAACCTGAAGTGAAGCATCGGAACCTAAAACTGGACTCACAGGAGAGGTTCAAAACATAGTAAGTGAGAGTGTCAGTCCGCTTGTACTTAAGTCGGCTTTGTGCCTTTTGTATTAAATTCGGATGCAATTTCTGTGTTCCATCGTCAATAAGAAGGTCCAAGGGATACAGTAAACCTGAAGTGAAGCATCGAAATCTAAAACTGGACTCACAGGAGAGGTTCAAATCATAGAAAGTTAGTGTGTCAGTCCTCTTGTACCTAAGTCGGCATTGCGCCTTTTGTATTAAATTCGGATGCCATTTCTGTGTTTCATCGTCAATTAGAAGGTCCAAGGGATACAGTAAACCTGAAGTGAAGCATCGGAAACGAAAACTGGACTCACGGGAGAGGTTCAAATCAAAGAATGTTAGAGTATCAGTCCTCTTGTACTTAAGTCGGCATTGTGCCTTTTGTATTAAATTCGGTTGCAATTTCTGTGCTTCCTCGTCAATAAGAAGGTCTAAGGGATTAAGGAAACCTGAAGTGAAGCATCGGAATCTGACACTGGACTCACAGGAGAGGTTCAAATCATAGAAAGTTAGAGTGTCAGTCCTCTTATACTTAAGTCAGCTTTGTGCCATTTGTATTAAATTCGAATGCAATTTCTGTGTTTCATCTTCAATAAGAGGGTCCAAGGTATACAGTAAACCTGAAGTGAAGCATCGGAATCTAAAACTGGACTCACAGGAGAGGTTCAAATCATGGAAAGTGAGAGTGTCAGTCCTCTTGTACTTAAGTCGGCATTGTGCCTTTAGTATTATATTCGGATGCAATTTCTGTGCTTCATCGTCAAGAAAAAGGTACAAAGGATACAGTAAACCTGAAGTGAAGCATCGGAATCTAAAACTGGTCTCACAGGAGAGGTTCAAATCATAGAAAGTGAGAGTGTCAGTCTTCTTGTACTTAAGTCGGCTTTGTGCGTTTGGATTAAATTCGGATGCAATTTCTGTGTTTCATCGTCAATAAGAAGGTCCAAGAGATACAGTAAACCTGAAGTGAATCATCGGAATCTAAAACTGGACTCAAAGGAGGGGATCAAATTATAGAAAGTGAGAGTGTCAGTCGTCTTGAACTTAAGTCGGCATTGTGCTTTTGTATTAAATTCGGATGCAATTTCTGTGTTTCATCGTCAGTAGGAAGGTCGAACGTATACAGTAAACCTGAAGTGAAGCATCGGAATCTAAATCTGGACTCACAGGAGAGGTTCAAGTCATAGAAAGTTAGAGTGTCAGTCCTCTTGTACTTAAGTCGGCATTGTGCCTTTTGCATTTATTTTGGATGCTATTTCTGTGTTTCATCGTCAATAAGAAGGTCCAAGGTATACAGTAAACCTGAAGTGAAGCATCGGAATCTAAAACTGGACTCACAGGAGAGGTTCAAATTATAGTAAGTGAGAGTGTCAGTCCTCTTGTACTTCAGTCGGCATTGTGCCTTTTGTATTAAATTCGGATGCAATTTCATTGTTTCATCGTCAATAAGAAGGTCGAAGGTATACAGTAAACCTGAACTGAAGCATCGGAATCTAAAACTGGACTCACAGGAGAGGTTCAAATCATAGAAGGTTATGGTGTCAGTCCTCTTGTACTTAAGTCGGCATTGTGCCTTTTGTATTAAATTCCGATGCAATTTCTGTGTTTCATCGTCAATATGAAGGTCCAAGGGATACAGTAATCCTGAAGTGAAGCGTCGGAATCTAAAACTGGACTCACTGGAGAGGTTCAAATCATGGTAATTGAGAGTGTCAGTCCTGTTGTACATAAGTCGGCATTGTGCCTTTTGTATTAAATTCGGATATAATTTTTGCGTTTCATCGTCAACAAGAAGGTCCTAGGGATACACTAAACCTGAACTGAAGCATCGGAATCTAAAACTGGACTCACAGGAGAGGTTCAAATCATAGAAAATTAGAGTGTCAGTCCTCATGTACTTAAGTCGGCATTTTGCCTTTTGAATTTAATTCCGATGCAATTTCTGTGTTTCATCGTAATAAGAAGTTCCGAGGTATATAGTAAACCTGAAGTGAAGCATCGGAATCTAAAACTGGACTCACAGGAGCGGTTCAAATCATAGAAAGTTATAGTGTCAGTCCTCTTGTGCTTAAGTCGGATTTGTGCCTTTTGTATTAAATTCGGATGCAATTTCTGTGTTTCATCGTCAATAAGAAGGTCCAAGGGATACAGTAACCCTGAAGTGAAGCATTGGAATCTAAAACTGGACTCACAGGAGAAGTTCAAATCATAGAAAGTGCAAGTGTCAGTCCCCTTGTACTTAAGTCGGCATTGTGCCTTTTGTATTAAATTCGAATGCAATTTCTGTGTTTCATCGTCTATAAGAAGGTCCAAGGGATGCAGTAGACCTGAAGTGAAGCATCGGAATCTAAAACTGGACTCACAGGAGAGGTTCAAATCATAGAAAGTGCAAGTGTCAGTCCACTTGTACTTAAGTCGGCATTGTGCCTTTTGTATTAAATTCGAGTGCAATTTCTGTGTTTCATCGTCTATAAGAAGGTCCAAGGGATGCAGTAGACCTGAAGTGAAGCAACGGAATCTAAAACTGGACTCACAGGAGAGGTTCAAATCATAGAAAGTTAGAGTGTGAGTCCTCTTGTACTTAAGTCGGCATTGTGCCTTTTGTATTAAATTCGAATGCAATTTCTGTGTTTCATCGTCAATAGGAAGGTCGAAGGTATACAGTAAACCTGAACTGAAGCATCGGAATCTAAAACTGGACTCACAGGAGAGGTTCAAATCATAGAAGGTTATGGGGTCAGTCCTCTTGTACTTAAGTCGGCATTGTGCCTTTTGTATTAAATTCGGATGCAATTTCTGTGTCTCATTGTCAACAAGAAGGTCCAAGGTATGCAGTAAACCTGAAGTGAAGCTTCGGAATCTAAAACGGGACTCACAGGAGAGGTTCAAATCATGGAAAGTGAGAGTGTCAGTCCCCTTGTACTTAAGTCGGCATTGTGCCTTTTGTATTAAATTCGGATGCAATTTCTGTGTTTCATCGTCAATAACAAGGTACAAGGGTTACAGTAAACCTGAAGTGAAGCACCGGAATCTAAAACTGGACTCACAGGAGAGGTTCAAATCATAGAAAGTGAGAGTGTGAGTCCTCTTGTACTTAAGTGGGCATTGTGCCTTTTGTATTAAATTCCGATGCAATTTCTGTGTTTCATCGTCAATAAGAAGTTCCAAGGGATATAGTAAACCTGAAGTGAAGCGTCGGAATCTAAAACTGGACTCGCAGGAGAGGTTCAAATCATAGAAAGTGAGAGTGTCAGTCCTCTTGTACATAAGTCGGTATTGTGCCTTTTGTATTAAATTCGGATATAATTTATGCGTTTCATCGTCAACAAGAAGGTCCAAGGGATACAGTAAACCTGAAGTGAAGCATCGGAATTTAAAACTGGACTCACAGGAGAGGTTCAAAACATAGAAAATTAGAGTGTCAGTCCACTTGTGCTTAAGTCGGCATTGTGCCTTTTGTATTAAATTCGGATGCAATTTCTGTGTTTCATCGTTAATAAGAAGGTCCAAGGGATACTGTAAACCAGAAGTGAAGCATCGGAATCTAAAACTGTACTCACAGGAAAGGTTCAAATCATAGAAAGTTTGTCAGTCTTCTTGTACTTAAGTCGGCATTGTGCTTTTTGAATTAAATTGCGATGCAATTTCTGTGCCTCATTGTCAATAAGAAGGTCCAAGGTACACAGTAAACCTGAAGTGAAGCATCGGAATCTAAAACTGGACTCACAGGAGAGGTTCAAATCATAGAAAGTTAGAGTGTCAGTCCTCTTGTACTTAAGTCGGCATTGTGCCTTTTGAATTTAATTCCGATGCAATTACTGTGTTTCATCGTCAATAAGAAGGTCCAAGGTATACAGTAAACCAGAAGTGAAGCATCGGAATCTAAAACTGGACTCACAGGAGAGGTTCAAATCATAGGAAGTTAAAGTGTCAGTCCCCTTGTACTTAATTCGGCATTGTGCCTTTTGTATTAAATTCGGATGCAATTTCTTTGTTTC
Source organism: Schistocerca serialis cubense (assembly GCF_023864345.2). Classification (NCBI taxonomy): domain Eukaryota; kingdom Metazoa; phylum Arthropoda; class Insecta; order Orthoptera; family Acrididae; genus Schistocerca; species Schistocerca serialis. The sequence goes on along the minus strand of NW_026047583.1, from coordinate 19,639,102 downwards.
ATCGTCAATAAGATGGTGCGAGGGATACAGTAAACCTGAAGTGAAGCATCGGAATCTAAAACTGGACTTACAGGAGAGGTTCCAATCATAGAAAGTGAGAGTTTCAGTCGTCTTGTACTTAAGTCGGCATTGTGCCCTTTGTATTATATTCAGATGCAATTTCTGTGTTTCATCGTCAATAAGAGGGTCCAAGGGATACAGTAAACCTGAAGTGAAGCATCAGAATCTAAAACTGGACTCACGGGAGAGGTTCAAATCATAGAAAGTTGGAGTGTAAGTCCTCTTGTACTTAAGTCGGCATTGTGCCTTTTGTATTAAATTCGGATGCAATATCTGTGCTTCCTTGTCAATAAGAAGGTCCAAGGGATTAAGGAAACCTGAAGTGAAGCATCGGAATCTGACACTGGACTCACAGGAGAGGATCAAATCATAGAAAGTTAGAGTGTCAGTCCTCTTATACTTAAGTCGGCATTGTGCCATTTGTATTACATTCGGATGCAATTTCTGTGTTTCATCGTCAATAAGAAGGTCCAAGGGATACAGTAAACCTGAAGCGAAGCATCGGAATCTAAAACTGGACTCAAAGGAGAGGATCAAATTATAGAAAGTGAGAGTGTCAGTCGTCTTGAACTTAAGTCGGCATTGTGCTATTAGTACTAAATTCGGATGCCATTTCTGTGTTTCATCGTCAATAAGAAGGTCCATGGGATACAGTAACCCTGAAGTGAAGCATTGGAATCTAAAACTGGACTCACAGAAGAGGTTCAAATCATTGAAAGTGCGAGTGTCAGTCTTCTTGTACTTAAGTCGGCATTGTGCTTTTTGAATTCGATTGCGATGCAATTTCTGTGGATCATCGTCAATAAGAAGGTCCAAGATACACAGTAAACCCGATGTGAAGCATCGGAATCTAAAACTGGACTCACAGAAGAGGTTCAAATCATTGAGAGTGCGAGTGTCAGTCCTCTTGTACTTAAGTCGGCATTGTGCCTTTTGTATTAAATTCGGATGCAATTTCTGTGTTTCATTGTCAATTAGAAGGTCCAAGGGATACAGTAAACCTGAAGTGAAGCATCGGAAACTAAAACTGGACTCACAGGAGAGGTTCAAGTCACAGAAAGTTGGAGTGTCAGTCCTCTTGTCCTTAAGTCGGTATTGTTTCTTTTGAATTTAATTCCTATGCAATTTCTGTGTTTCATCGTCAATAAGAAGGTCCAAGGTATACAGTAAACCCGAAGTGAAGCATCGGAATCTAAAACTGGACTCACCGAAGAGGTTCAAATCATAGAACGTTAGAGTGTCAGTCCTCTTGTACCTAAGTCGGCATTGTGCCTTTTGTATTAAATTCAGATGCAATTTCTTTGTTTCATCGTCAATAAGAAGGTACAAGGGATACAGTAAACCTGAAGTGAAGCATCGGAATCTAAAATTGGACACACAGGAGAGGTTCAAATCATAGAAAGTGAGAGTGTCAGTCCTCTTGTACTTACGTCGGCATTGTGCCTTTTGTATTAAATTCGGTTGCAATTTCTGTGTTTCATTGTCAATTAGAAGGTCCAAGGGATACAGTAAACCTGACGTGAAGCATCGGAATCTAAAACTGGGCCCACGGGAGAGGTTCAAATCATAGAAAGTTAAGGAGTCAGTCCTCTTGTACTTAAGTCGGCATTGTGCCTTTTGTATTAAATTCGGATGCAATTTCTGTGCATCATCGTCAATATGAAGGTCCAGGGGATTAAGGAAACCTGAAGTGAAGCATCGGAGTCTGACACTGGACTCACAGGAGAGGTTCAAATCATAGAAAGTTAGAGTGTCAGTCCTCTTATACTTAAGTCGGCATTGTGCCATTTTTATTAAATTCGGATGCAATTTCTGTGTTTCATCGTCAATAAGAAGGTCCAAGGGATACAGTAAACCTGAAGTGAAGCATCGGAATCTAAAACTGGACTCACATGAGAGGTTCAAATCATCAAAAGTTAGAGTGTCAGTCCTCTTATACTTACGTCGGCATTGTGCCTGTTGTATAAAATTCGGATGCAATTTCTTTGCTTCTTCGTCAATAAGAAGGTCAAAGGGATTAAAGATACCTGAAGTGAAGCATCGGAATCTGCCACTGGACTCACAGGAGAGGTTCAAATCACAGAAAGCTAGAGTGTCAGTCCTCTTGTACTTAAGTCGGCATTGTGCCTTTTGTATTAAATTCGGATGCTATTTCTGTGTTTCATCGTCAACAGGAAGGTCCAAGGTATACAGTAAACCTGTAGTGAAGCATCGGAATATAAAACTGAACTCACAGGAGAGGTTTAAATCATAGAAAGTCAGAGTGTCAGTCCTCTTGTACTTCAGTCGGCATTGTGCCTTTTGTATTAAATTCGGATGCTATTTCTGTGTTTCATCGTCAATAGGAAGGTCGAAGGTATACAGTAAACCTGAACTGAAGCATCGGAATCTAAAACTGGACTCACAGGAGAGGTTCAAATCATAGAAAGTGAGAGTGTCAGTCCTCTTGTACTTCAGTCGGCATTGTGCTTTTGTATTAAATTCGGATGTAATTTCTGTATTTCATCGTCAATAAGAAAGTACAAATGATACAGTAAACCTGAGTGAAGCATCGGAATCTAAAACTGGACTCACAGGAGCGGTTCAAATCATAGAAAGTGATAGTGTCAGTCCTCCTGTGCCTAAGACGGCATTGTGCCTTTTGTATTAAATTCGTATGCAATTTCTGTGTTTCATCGTCAATAAGAAGGTCCAAGGGATACAGTAAACCTGAAGTGAAGCGTCGGAATCTAAAACTGGACTCACAGGAGCGGTTCAAATCATAGAAAGTTAGAGTGTCAGTCCTCTTGTACTTAAGTCGGCATTGTGCCATTAGTATTAAATTCAGATGCAATTTCTGTGTTTCATCGTCAATAAGAAGGTCCAAGGGATACAGTAAACCTGAAGCGAAGCATCGGAATCTAAAACTGGACTCAAAGGAGAGGATCAAATTATAGAAAGTGAGAGTGTCAGTCGTCTTGAACTTAAGTCGGCATTGTGCTATTAGTACTAAATTCGGATGCCATTTCTGTGTTTCATCGTCAATAAGAAGGTCCATGGGATACAGTAACCCTGAAGTGAAGCATTGGAATCTAAAACTGGACTCACAGGAGAGGTTCAAATCATTGAAAGTGCGAGTGTCAGTCTTCTTGTACTTAAGTCGGCATTGTGCTTTTTGAATTCGATTGCGATGCAATTTCTGTGCCTCATCGTCAATAAGAAGGTCCAAGGTACACAGTAAACCCGATGTGAAGCATCGGAATCTAAAACTGGACTCACAGAAGAGGTTCAAATCATTGAGAGTGCGAGTGTCAGTCCTCTTGTACTTAAGTCGGCATTGTGCCTTTTGTATTAAATTCGGATGCAATTTCTGTGTTTCATTGTCAATTAGAAGGTCCAAGGGATACAGTAAACCTGAAGTGAAGCATCGGAAACTAAAAGTGGACTCACAGGAGAGGTTCAAGTCACAGAAAGTTGGAGTGTCAGTCCTCTTGTCCTTAAGTCGGTATTGTTTCTTTTGAATTTAATTCCTATGCAATTTCTGTGTTTCATCGTCAATAAGAAGGTCCAAGGTATACAGTAAACCCGAAGTGAAGCATCGGAATCTAAAACTGGACTCACCGAAGAGGTTCAAATCATAGAACGTTAGAGTGTCAGTCCTCTTGTACCTAAGTCGGCATTGTGCCTTTTGTATTAAATTCAGATGCAATTTCTTTGTTTCATCGTCAATAAGAAGGTACAAGGGATACAGTAAACCTGAAGTGAAGCATCGGAATCTAAAACTGGACTCACAGGAGAGGTTCAAGTCATTAAAAGTTAGAGTGTCAGTCCTTTTATACTTACGTCGGCATTGTGCCTTTTGTATAAAATTCGGATGCAATTTCTTTGCTTCTTCGTCAATAAGAAGGTCAAAGGGATTAAGGATACCTGAAGTGAAGCAACGGAATCTGCCACTGGACTCACAGGAGAGGCTCAAATCATAGAAAGCTAGAGTGTCAGTCCTCTTGTACTTAAGTCGGCATTGTGCCTTTTGTATTAAATTCGGGTGCTATTTCTGTGTTTCATCGTCAACAGGAAGGTCCAAGGTATACAGTAAACCTGAAGTGAAGCATCGGAATATAAAACTGGACTCACAGGAGAGGTTTAAATCATAGAAAGTCAGAGTGTCAGTCCTCTTGTACTTCAGTCGGCATTGTGCCTTTTGTATTAAATTCGGATGCTATTTCTGTGTTTCATCGTCAATAGGAAGGTCGAAGGTATACAGTAAACCTGAACTGAAGCATCGGAATCTAAAACTGGACTCAAAGGAGAGGTTCAAATCATAGAAAGTGAGAGTGTCAGTCCTCTTGTACTTCAGTCGGCATTGTGCCTTTTGTATTAAATTCGGATGTAATTTCTGTATTTCATCGTCAATAAGAAAGTACAAATGATACAGTAAACCTGAGTGAAGCATCGGAATCTAAAACTGTACTCACAGGAGCGGTTCAAATCATAGAAAGTGAGAGTGTCAGTCCTCCTGTACCTAAGACGGCATTGTGCCTTTTGTATTAAATTCGGATGCAATTTCTGTGTTTCATCGTCAATAAGAAGGTCCAAGGGATACAGTAAACCTGAAGTGAAGCGTCGGAATCTAAAACTGGACTCAAAGGAGCGGTTCAAATCATAGAAAGTTGGAGTGTCAGTCCTCTTGTACTTAAGTCGGCATTGTGCCATTAGTATTAAATTCAGATGCAATTTCTGTGTTTCATCGTCAATAAGAAGGTCCATGGGATACAGTACCCCTGAAGGGAAGCATTGGAATCTAAAACTGGACTCACAGGAGAGGTTCAAATCATTGAAAGTGCGAGTGTCAGTCCTCTTGTACTTAAGTCCGCATTGTGCCTTTTGTATTAAATTCGGAAGCAATTTCTGTGGTTCATCGTCAATAAGTAGGTCCAAGGGATACAGTAGACCTGAAGTGAAGCATCGGAATCTAAAACTGGACTCGCAGGAGAGGTTCAAATCATAGAAAGTGAGAGTGTCAGTCCTCTTGTACTTAAGTCGGCATTGTGCTTTTTGTATTAAATTCGGATGCAATTTCTGTGTTTCATTGTCAATTAGAAGGTCCAAGGGATACAGTAAACCTGAAGTGAAGCATCGGAATCTAAAACTGGACTCACGGGAGAGGTTCAAATCATAGACAGTTAAAGAGTCAGTCCTCTTGCACTTAAGTCGGCATTGTGCCTTTTGTATTAAATTCGGATGCAATTTCTGTGCTTCATCGTCAATAAGAAGGTCCAAGGGATTAAGGAAACCTGAAGTGAAGCATCGGAATCTAAAACTGGACTCACAGGAGAGGATCAAATCATAGAAAATAAGAGTGTCAGTCCTGTTGTACTTAAGTCGGCATTGTGCCTTTTGAATTTAATTCCGATGCAATTTCTGTGTTTCATCGTAATAAGAAGTTCCGAGGTATACAGTTAACCTGAAGTGAAGCATCGGAATCTAAAACTGGACTCTCTGGAGAGGTTCAAATCATAGAAAGTTAGAGTGTCAGTCCGCTTGTACTTAAGTCGGCATTGTGCCTTTTGAATTTAATTATGATGCAATTACTGTGTTTCATGGTCAATAAGAAGGTCCAAGGTATACAGTAAACCAGAAGTTAGGCATCGGAATCTAAAACTGGACTCACAGGAGAGGTTCAAATCATAGAAAGTGAGAGTGTCAGTCCTCTTGTACTTAAGTCGGCATTGTGCCTTTTGTATTAAATTCGGATGCAATTTCTGTGTTTCATCGTCGATAAGAAGGTCCAAGGGATACAGTAAACCTGAAGTGAGGCGTCCGAATCTAGAACTGGACCCACAGGAGAAGTTCAAATCATTGAAAGTTAGAGTGTCATTCCTCTTGTACTTAAGTCGGCATTGCGTCTTTTGTATTAAATTAGGATGCAATTCCATTTTTTCATTGTCAATAAGAAGGTACAAGGGATACAGTAAACCTGATGTGAAGCATCGGAACCTAAAATTGGACTCATAGGAGAGGTTCAAATCATAGAAAGTTAGAGTGTCAGTCCTCTTGTACTTAAGTCGGCAATGTGCCTTTTGTATTAAATTCGGATTCAATTTCTGTATTTCATCGCCAATTAGAAGGTCCAAGGGATACAGTAAAGCAGAAGTGAAGCATCGTAATCTAAAACTGGACTCACGGGAGATGTTCAAATCATAGAAAGTTAGAGTGTCAGTCCTCTTGTACTTAAGTCGGCATTGTGCCTTTTGTATAAAATTCGGATGCAATATCTGTGCTTCTCGTCAATAAGAAGGTCCAAGGGATTAAGGAAACCTGAAGTGAAGCATCGGAATCGGACACTGGACTCACAGGAGAGGTTCAAATCATAGAAAGTTAGAGTGTCAGTCCTCTTATACTTAAGTCGGCATTGTAACATTTGTATTAAATTCGGATGCAATTTCTGTGTTTTATCGTCAATAAGAAGGTCCAAGGGATACAGTAATCCTGAAGTGAAGCATTGGAATCTAAAACTGGACTCACGGGAGAGGTTCAAATCATAGAAAGTTAGAGTGTCAGTCCTCTTGTACTTAAGTTTGCATTGTGCATTTTGTATTACATTCGGATGCAATTCCCTTTTTTCATCGTAAATAAAATGGTACAAGGGATAAAGTAAACCTGAAGTGAAGCATCGGAATCTAAAACTGGACTCACAGGAGAGGTTCAAATCATAGAAAGTTAGAGTGTCAGTCCTCTTGTACTTAAGTCGGCATTGTGCCTTTTGTATTAAATTCGGATGCAATATCTGTGCTTCTTCGTCAATAAGAAGGTCCAAGGGATTAAGGAAACCTGAAGTGAAGCATCGGAATCGGACACTGGACTCACAGGAGAGGTTCAAATCATAGAAAGTTAGAGTGTCAGTCCTCTTATACTTAAGTCGGCATTGTAACATTTGTGTTAAATTTGGATGGAATTTCTGTGTTTCATCGTCAATAAGAAGGTCCAAGGGATACAGTAAACCTGAAGAGAAGCATCGGATTCTAAAACTGGACTCACGGGAGTGGTTCAAATCATAGAAAGTTAGAGTGTCAGTCCTCTTGTACTTAAGTCGGCATTGTGCCTTTTGTATTAAATTCGGATGCAATATCTGTGCTTCTTCGTCAATAAGAAGGTCCAAGGGATTAAGGAAACCTGGAGTGAAGCATCGGAATCTAAATCCGGACTCACAGGAGAGGTTCAAATCATAGAAAGTTAGAGTGTCAGTCCTCTTGTACTTAAGTCGACATTGTAACATTTGTATTAAATTTGGATGGAATTTCTGTGTTTCATCGTCAATAAGAAGGTCCAAGGTATACAGTAAACCTGAAGTGAAGCATCGGAATCTAAATCTGGACTCACAGGAGAGGTTCAAATCATAGAAAGTTAGAGTGTCAGTCCTCTTGTACTTAAGTCGACATTGTGCCTTTTGTATTAAATTCGGATGCAATTTCTGAGTTTCATCGTCAATAAGAAGGTCCAAGGGATACAGTAAACTTGAAGTGAAGCATCGGTATCTAAAACTGGACTCACAGGAGAGGTTCATATCATAGAAAGTGAGAGTGTCAGTTGCCTTGTACATAAGTCGGCATTGTGCCTTTTGTATTAAATTCGGATGCAATTTCTGTGTTTCATCGTCAATAGGAAGGTCGAAGGTATACAGTAAACCTGAACTGAAGCATCGGAATCTAAAACTGGACTCACAGGAGACGTTCAAATCATAGAAAGTTATAGTGTCAGTCCTCTTGTACTTAAGTAGGCATTTTGCCTTTTGTATTAAATTCTGATGCAATTTCTGTGACTCAACGTCAATAAGAAGGTCCAACTTATACAGTAACCCTGAAGTGAAGCATCGGAATCTAAAACTGGACTCACAGGAGAGGTTCATATAATGGAAAGTGAGAGTGTCAGTCCTCTTGCACTTAAGTCGGCATTGTGGCTTTTCTATTAAATTCGGATGCAATTTCTGTGTTTCATCGTCAATAAGAAGGTACAAGGGATACAGTAAACCTGAAGTGAAGCATCGGAATCTGACACAGGACTCACAGGAGAGGTTCAAATCATAGAAAGTTAGAGTGTCTCTCCTCTTATACTTAAGTCGGCATTGTGCCATTTGTATAAAATTCGGATGCAATTTCTTTGTTTCATCGCAATAAGAAGGTCCAAGGGATACAGTATACCTGAAGTGAAGCATCGGAATCTAAAACTGGACTCAAAGGAGAGGATCAAATTGTAGAAAGTGAGAGTGTCTGTCGTCTTGAACTTAAGTCGGCATTCTGCCTTTTGTATTAAATTCGGATGCAGTTTCTGTGTTTCATCGTCATTAGGAAGGTCGAATATATACAGTAAACCTGAAGTGAAGCATCGGAATCTAAATCTGGACTCACAGGAGAGGTTCAAATCATAGAAAGTTAGAGTGTCAGTCCTCTTGTACCTCAGTCGGCATTGTGCCTTTTGTATTAAATTCGGATGCAAATTCTGTGTTTCATCGTCAATAAGAAGGTCCAAGGGATACAGTAAACTTGAAGTGAAGCATCGGAATCTAAAACTGGACTCACAGGAGAGGTTCATATCATAGAAAGTGAGAGTGTCAGTCGTCTTGTAGTTTAGTCGGCATTGTGCCTTTCGTATTATATTCGGATGCAATTTCTGTGTTTCATCGTCAATAAGAAGGTCCAAGGGATACAGTAAACCTGAAGTGAAGCATCGGAATCTAAAACTGGACTCACAGGAAAGGTTCAAATCATAGAAAGTTGGTCAGTCTTCATGTACTTAAGTCGGCATTGTGCTTTTTGAATTCAATTGCAATGCAATTTCTGTGCCTCATCGTCAAATTACAAGGTCCAAGGTACACAGTAAACATGAAGTGAAGCATCGGAATCTAAAACTGGACTCACAGGAGAGGTTCAAATCATAGAAAGTTAGGGTGTCAGTCCTCTTGTACTTAAGTCGGCATTGTTTCTTTTGAATTTAATTCCGATGCAATTTCTGTGTTTCATCGTCAATAAGAAGGTCCAAGGTAAACAGTAAAGCTGAAGTGAAGCATCGGAATATAAAACTGGACTCACAGGAGAGGTTCAAATCATAGAAAGTTAGAGTGTCAGTCCTCTTGTACTTAAGTCGGCATTGTGCCTTTTGTATTAAATTCGGATGCAATATCTGTGCTTCTTCGTCAATAAGAAGGTCCAAGGGATTAAGGAAACCTGGAGTGAAGCATTGGAATCTGACACTGGACTCACAGGAGAGGTTCAAATCATAGAAAGTTAGAGTGTCATGCCTCTTATACTTAAGTCGGCATTGTGCCATTTGTATTAAATTCGGATGCAATATCTGTGTTTCATCGTCAATAAGAAGGTCCAAGGGATACAGTAAACTTGAAGTGAAGCATCGGAATCTAAAACTGGACTCAAAGGAGAGGATCAAATTATAGAAAGTGAGAGTGTCAGTCGTCTTGAACTTAAGTCGGCATTGTGCCTCTTGTATTAAACTCGCATGCAATTTCTGTGTCTCATCGTCAATAGGAAGGTCGAAGGTATACAGTAAACATGAAGTGAAGCATCAGAATCTAAATCTGGACTCACAGGAGAGGTTCAAATCATAGAAAGTTAGAGTGTCAGTCCTCTTGTACTTAAGTCGGCATTCTGCCTTTTGTATTAAATTCCGATGCAATTTCTGTGACTCATCGTCAATAAGAAGGTCCAAGGTATACAGTAAACCTGAAGTGAAGCATCGGAATCTAAAACTGGACTCACAGGAGAGGTTCATATAATGGAAAGTGAGAGTGTCAGTCCTCTTGTACTTAAGTCGGCATTGTGCCTTTTGTATTAAATTCGGATGCATTTTCTGTGTTTCATCGTCAATAAGAAGGTACAAGGGATACAGTAAACCTGAAGTGAAGCATCGGAATCTAAAACTGGACTCACAGGAGAGGTTCAAATCATAGAAAGTGAGAGAGTCAGTCCTCTTGTACTTAAGTCGGCATTGTGCCTTTTGTATTAAATTCGGATGAAATTTCTGTGCTTCATCGTCAATAAGAAAGTCCAAGGGATTAAGGAAACCTTAAGTGAAGCATCGGAATCTGACACTGGTCTCACAGGAGAGGTTCAAATCATAGAAAGTTTGAGTGTCTGTCCCCTTATACTTAAGTCGGCATTGTGCCATTTGTATTAAATTCGGACGCAATTTCTGTGTTTCTTCGTCGATAAGAAGGTCCATGCGATACGGTAAACCTGAAGTGATGCGTCGGAATCTAAAACTGGACTCACAGGAGAGGTTCAAATCATATAAAGTTAGAGTGTCATTCCTCTTGTACCTAAGACGGCATTGTGCCTTTTGTATTAAATTCGGATGCAATTTCTGTGTTTCATCGTCAATTAGAAGGTCCAAGGGATACAGTAAACCTGAAGTGAAGCGTCGGAATCTAAAACTGGACTCACAGGAGCGGTTCAAATCATAGAAAGTTAGAGTGTCAGTCCTCTTGTACTTAAGTCGGCATTGTGCCATTAGTAATAAATTCAGATGCAATTTCTGTGTTTCATCGTCAATAAGAAGGTCCATGGGATACAGTACCCCTGAAGGGAAGCATTGGAATCTAAAACTGGACTCACAGGAGAGGTTCAAATCATTGAAAGTGCGGGTGTCAGTCCTCTTGTACTTAAGTCGGCATTGTGCCTTTTGTATTACATTCGGATGCAATTTCTGTGTTTCATTGTCAATTAGAAGGTCCAAGGGATACAGTAAACCTGAAGTGAAGCATCGGAATCTAAAACTGGACTCACGGGAGAGGTTCAAATCATAGAAAGTTAAAGAGTCAGTCCTCTTGCACTTAAGTCGGCATTGTGCCTTTTGTATTAAATTCGGATGCTATTTCTGTGCTTCATCGTCAATAAGAAGGTCCAAGGGATTAAGGAAACCAGAAGTGAAGCATCGGAATCTAAAACTGGACTCAAAGGAGAGGATCAAATCATAGAAAATTAGAGTGTCAGTCCTGTTGTACTTAAGTCGGCATTGTGCCTTTTGAATTTAATTCCGATGCAATTTCTGTGTTTCATCGTAATAAGAAGTTCCGAGGTATACAGTTAACCTGAAGTTAAGCATCGGAATCTAAAACTAAACTCACAGGAGCGGTTCAAATCATAGAAAGTTAGAGTGTCAGTCCTCTTGTACTTAAGTGGGCATTGTGCCTTTTGTATTAAATTCGGATTCAATTTCTGTATTTCATCACCAATTAGAAGGTCCAAGGGATACAGTAAACCAGAAGTGAAGCATCGGAATCTAAAACTGGACTCACGGGAGATGTTCAAATCATAGAAAGTTAGAGTGTCAGTCCTCTTGTACTTAAGTCGGCATTGTGCCTTTTGTATTAATTTCGGATGCAATATCTGTGCTTCTCGTCAATAAGAAGGTCCAAGGGATTAAGGAAACCTGAAGTGAAGCATCGGAATCTAAAACTGGACTCACAGGAGAGGTTCAAATCATAGAAAGTTAGAGTGTCAGTCCTCTTGTACTTAAGTCGACATTGTGCCTTTTGTATTAAATTTGGATGCAATTTCTGAGTTTCATCGTCAATAAGAAGGTCCAAGGGATACAGTAAACTTGAAGTGAAGCATCTGAATCTAAAACTGGACTCACAGGAGAGGTTCATATCATAGAAAGTGAGAGTGTCAGTTGTCTTGTACATAAGTCGGCATTGTGCCTTTTGTATTAAATTCGGATGCAATTTCTGTGTTTCATCGTCAATAGGAAGGTCGAAGGTATACAGTAAACCTGAACTGAAGCATCGGAATCTAAAACTGGACTCACAGGAGACGTTCAAATCATAGCAAGTAATAGTGTCAGTCCTCTTGTACTTAAGTCGGCATTTGACTTTTGTATTAAATTCCGATGCAATTTCTGTGACTCAACGTCAATAAGAAGGTCCAAGGTATACAGTAACCCTGAAGTGAAGCATTGGAATATAAAACTGGACTCACAGGAGAGGTTCATATAATGGAAAGTGAGAGTGTCAGTCCTCTTGCACTTAAGTCGCCATTGTGGCTTTTCTTTTAAATTCGGATGCAACTTCTGTGTTTCATCGTCAATAAGAAGGTACAAGGGATACAGTAAACCTGAAGTGAAGCATCGGAATCTAAAACTGGACTCACAGGAGAGGTTCAAATCATAGAAAGTGAGAGTGTCAGTCCTCTTGTACTTAAGTCGGCATTGTGCCTTTTGTATTAAATTCGGATGCAATTTCTGTGCTTCATCGTCAATAAGAAGGTCCAAGGGATGAAGGAAACCTGAAGTGAAGCATCGGAATCTGACACTGGACTCACAGGAGAGGTTCAAATCATAGAAAGTTAGAGTGTCTGTCCTCTTATACTTAAGTCGGCATTGTGCCATTTGTATTAAATTCGGATGCAATTTCTTTGTTTCATCGCAATAAGAAGGTCCAAGGGATACAGTAAACCTGAAGTGAAGCATCGGAATCTAAAACTGGACTCAAAGGAGAGGATCAAATCATAGAAAGTGAGAGTGTCAGTCGTCTTGAACTTAAGTCGGCATTGTGCCTCTTGTATTAAACTCGCATGCAATTTCTGTGTCTCATCGTCAATAGGAAGGTCGAAGGTATACAGTAAACATGAAGTGAAGCATCAGAATCTAAATCTGGACTCACAGGAGAGGTTCAAATCATAGAAAGTTAGAGTGTCAGTCCTCTTGTACTTAAGTCGGCATTCTGCCTTTTGTATTAAATTCCGATGCAATTTCTGTGACTCATCGTCAATAAGAAGGTCCAAGGTATACAGTAAACCTGAAGTGAAGCATCGGAATCTAAAACTGGACTCACAGGAGAGGTTCATATAATGGAAAGTGAGAGTGTCAGTCCTCTTGTACCTAAGTCGGCATTGTGCCTTTTGTATTAAATTCGGATGCATTTTCTGTGTTTCATCGTCAATAAGAAGGTACAAGGGATACAATAAACCTGAAGTGAAGCATCGGAATCTAAAACTGGACTCACAGGAGAGGTTCAAATCATAGAAAGTGAGAGAGTCAGTCCTCTTGTACTTAAGTCGGCATTGTGCCTTTTGTATTAAATTCGGATGAAATTTCTGTGCTTCGTCGTCAATAAGAAAGTCCAAGGGATTAAGGAAACCTTAAGTGAAGCATCGGAATCTGACACTGGACTCACAGGAGAGGTTCAAATCATAGAAAGTTTGAGTGTCTGTCCCCTTATACTTAAGTCGGCACTGTGCCATTTGTATTAAATTCGGATGCAATTTCTGTGTTTCATCGTCGATAAGAAGGTCCATGCGATACGGTAAACCTGAAGTGATGCGTCGGAATCTAAAACTGGACTCACAGGAGAGGTTCAAATCATATAAAGTTAAAGTGTCATTCCTCTTGTACCTAAGACGGCATTGTGCCTTTTGTATTAAATTCGGATGCAATTTCTGTGTTTCATCGTCAATTAGAAGGTCCAAGGGATACAGTAAACCTGAAGTGAAGCGTCGGAATCTAAAACTGGACTCACAGGAGCGGTTCAAATCATAGAAAGTTAGAGTGTCAGTCCTCTTGTACTTAAGTCGGCATTGTGCCATTAGTAATAAATTCAGATGCAATTTCTGTGTTTCATCGTCAATAAGAAGGTCCATGGGATACAGTACCCCTGAAGGGAAGCATTTGAATCTAAAACTGGACTCACAGGAGAGGTTCAAATCATTGAAAGTGCGGGTGTCAGTCCTCTTGTACTTAAGTCGGCATTGTGTCTTTTGTATTACATTCGGATGCAATTTCTGTGTTTCATTGTCAATTAGAAGGTCCAAGGGATACAGTAAACCTGAAGTGAAGCATCGGAATCTAAAACTGGACTCACGGGAGAGGTTCAAATCATAGAAAGTTAAAGAGTCAGTCCTCTTGCACTTAAGTCGGCATTGTGCCTTTTGTATTAAATTCGGATGCTATTTCTGTGCTTCATCGTCAATAAGAAGGTCCAAGGGATTAAGGAAACCAGAAGTGAAGCATCGGAATCTAAAACTGGACTCAAAGGAGAGGATCAAATCATAGAAAATTAGAGTGTCAGTCCTGTTGTACTTAAGTCGGCATTGTGCCTTTTGAATTTAATTCCGATGCAATTTCTGTGTTTCATCGTAATAAGAAGTTCCGAGGTATACAGTTAACCTGAAGTTAAGCATCGGAATCTAAAACTAAACTCACAGGAGCGGTTCAAATCATAGAAAGTTAGAGTGTCAGTCCTCTTGTACTTAAGTGGGCAATGTGCCTTTTGTATTAAATTCGGATTCAATTTCTGTATTTCATCACTAATTAGAAGGTCCAAGGGATACAGTACCCCTGAAGGGAAGCATTTGAATCTAAAACTGGACTCACAGGAGAGGTTCAAATCATTGAAAGTGCGGGTGTCAGTCCCCTTGTACTTAAGTCGGCATTGTGCCTTTTGTATTACATTCGGATGCAATTTCTGTGTTTCATTGTCAATTAGAAGGTCCAAGGGATACAGTAAACCTGAAGTGAAGCATCGGAATCTAAAACTGGACTCACAGGAGAGGTTCAAATCATAGAAAGTTAGAGTGTCAGTCCTCTTGTACTTAAGTCGACATTGTGCCTTTTGTATTAAATTTGGATGCAATTTCTGAGTTTCATCGTCAATAAGAAGGTCCAAGGGATACAGTAAACTTGAAGTGAAGCATCGGAATCTAAAACTGGACTCACAGGAGAGGTTCATATCATAGAAAGTGAGAGTGTCAGTTGTCTTGTACATAAGTCGGCATTGTGCCTTTTGTATTAAATTCGGATGCAATTTCTGTGTTTCATCGTCAATAGGAAGGTCGAAGGTATACAGTAAACCTGAACTGAAGCATCGGAATCTAAAACTGGACTCACAGGAGACGTTCAAATCATAGCAAGTAATAGTGTCAGTCCTCTTGTACTTAAGTCGGCATTTGACTTTTGTATTAAATTCCGATGCAATTTCTGTGACTCAACGTCAATAAGAAGGTCCAAGGTATACAGTAACCCTGAAGTGAAGCATTGGAATATAAAACTGGACTCACAGGAGAGGTTCATATAATGGAAAGTGAGAGTGTCAGTCCTCTTGCACTTAAGTCGCCATTGTGGCTTTTCTTTTAAATTCGGATGCAACTTCTGTGTTTCATCGTCAATAAGAAGGTACAAGGGATACAGTACCCCTGAAGGGAAGCATTTGAATCTAAAACTGGACTCACAGGAGAGGTTCAAATCATTGAAAGTGCGGGTGTCAGTCCTCTTGTACTTAAGTCGGCATTGTGCCTTTTGTATTACATTCGGATGCAATTTCTGTGTTTCATTGTCAATTAGAAGGTCCAAGGGATACAGTAAACCTGAAGTGAAGCATCGGAATCTAAAACTGGACTCACAGGAGAGGTTCAAATCATAGAAAGTTAGAGTGTCAGTCCTCTTGTACTTAAGTCGACATTGTGCCTTTTGTATTAAATTTGGATGCAATTTCTGAGTTTCATCGTCAATAAGAAGGTCCAAGGGATACAGTAAACTTGAAGTGAAGCATCGGAATCTAAAACTGGACTCACAGGAGAGGTTCATATCATAGAAAGTGAGAGTGTCAGTTGTCTTGTACATAAGTCGGCATTGTGCCTTTTGTATTAAATTCGGATGCAATTTCTGTGTTTCATCGTCAATAGGAAGGTCGAAGGTATACAGTAAACCTGAACTGAAGCATCGGAATCTAAAACTGGACTCACAGGAGACGTTCAAATCATAGCAAGTAATAGTGTCAGTCCTCTTGTACTTAAGTCGGCATTTGACTTTTGTATTAAATTCCGATGCAATTTCTGTGACTCAACGTCAATAAGAAGGTCCAAGGTATACAGTAACCCTGAAGTGAAGCATTGGAATATAAAACTGGACTCACAGGAGAGGTTCATATAATGGAAAGTGAGAGTGTCAGTCCTCTTGCACTTAAGTCGCCATTGTGGCTTTTCTTTTAAATTCGGATGCAACTTCTGTGTTTCATCGTCAATAAGAAGGTACAAGGGATACAGTAAACCTGAAGTGAAGCATCG
The DNA here is from genome assembly GCF_023864345.2 of Schistocerca serialis cubense. Lineage (NCBI taxonomy): Eukaryota > Metazoa > Arthropoda > Insecta > Orthoptera > Acrididae > Schistocerca > Schistocerca serialis. The sequence goes on along the minus strand of NW_026047583.1, from coordinate 19,622,993 downwards.
GAATCTAAAACTGGACTCACAGGAGAGGTTCAAATCATAGAAAGTGAGAGTGTCAGTCCTCTTGTACTTAAGTCGGCATTGTGCCTTTTGTATTAAATTCGGATGCAATTTCTGTGCTTCATCGTCAATAAGAAGGTCCAAGGGATGAAGGAAACCTGAAGTGAAGCATCGGAATCTGACACTGGACTCACAGGAGAGGTTCAAATCATAGAAAGTTAGAGTGTCTGTCCTCTTATACTTAAGTCGGCATTGTGCCATTTGTATTAAATTCGGATGCAATTTCCTTGTTTCATCGCAATAAGAAGGTCCAAGGGATACAGTAAACCTGAAGTGAAGCATCGGAATCTAAAACTGGACTCAAAGGAGAGGATCAAATTATAGAAAGTGAGAGTGTCAGTTGTCATGAACTTAAGTCGGCATTCTGATTTTTGTATTAAATTCGGATGCAATTTCTGTGTTTCATCGTCAATAGGAAGGTCGAATCTATACGGTAAACCTGAAGTGAAGCATCGGAATCTAAATCTGGACTCATAGGAGAGGTTCAAATCATAGATAGTTAGAGTGTCAGTCCTCTTGTACTTAAGTCGGCATTCTGCCTTTTGTATTAAATTCGGATGCAATTTCTGTGTTTCATCGTCAATAGGAAGGTCCAAGGTATACACTAAACCTGAACTGAATCATCGGAATCTAAAACTGGACTCACAGGAGAGGTTCAAATCATAGAAGGTGAGTGTGTCAGTCCTCTTGTACCTCAGTCGGCATTGTGCCTTTTGTATTAAATTCGGAAGCAATTTATGTGTTTCATCGTCAATAAGAAGGTCCAAGGGATACAGGAAACTTGAAGTGAAGCATCGGAATCTAAAACTGGACTCACAGGAGAGGTTCAAATCATAGAAAGTTAGAGTGTCAGTCCTCTTATACTTAACTCGGCATTGTGCCATTTGTATTAAATTCGGATGCAATTTCTGTGTTTCATCGTCAATAAGAAGGTCCAAGGTACACAGTAAACCTGAAGTGAAGCATCGGAATCTAAAACTGGACTCTCTGGAGAGGTTCAAAAACATAGAAAGTTAGAGTGTCAGTCCGCTTGTACTTAAGTCGGCATTGTGCCTTTTGAATTTAATTATGATGCAATTACTGTGTTTCATCGTCAATAAGAAGGTCCAAGGTATACAGTAAACCAGAAGTGAAGCATCGGAATCTAAAACTGGACTCACAGGAGAGGTTCAAATCATAGAAAGTGAGAGTGTCAGTCCTCTTGTACTTAAGTCGGCATTGTGCCTTTTGTATTAAATTCGGATGCAATTTCTGTGCTTCATCGTCAATAAGAAGGTCCAAGGGATTAAGGAAACCTTAAGTGAAGCATCGGAATTTGACACTGGACTCACAGGAGAGGTTCAAATCATAGAAAGTTTGAATGTCTGTCCCCTTATACTTAAGTCGGCATTGTGCCATTTGTATTAAATTCGGATGCAATTTCTGTGTTTCATCGTCGATAAGAAGGTCCAAGGGATACGGTAAACCTGAAGTGATGCGTCGGAATCTAAAACTGGACTCACAGGAGAGGTTCAAATCATATAAAGTTAGAGTGTCATTCCTCTTGTACTTAAGTCGGCATTGTGTCTTTTGTATTAAATTCGGATGCAATTCCCTTGTTTCATCGTCAATAAAAAGGTACAAGGGATAAAGTAAACCTGAAGTGAAGCATCGGAATCTAAAACTGGACTCACAGGAGAGGTTCAAATCATAGAAGGTGAGTGTGTCAGTCCTCTTGTACCTCAGTCGGCATTGTGCCTTTTGTATTAAATTCGGAAGCAATTTATGTGTTTCATCGTCAATAAGAAGGTCCAAGGGATACAGTAAACTTGAAGTGAAGCATCGGAATCTAAAACTGGACTCACAGGAGAGGTTCAAATCATAGAAAGTTAGAGTGTCAGTCCTCTTATACTTAAGTCGGCATTGTAACATTTGTATTAAATTTGGATGGAATTTCTGTGTTTCATCGTCAATAAGAAGGTCCAAGGGATACAGTAAACCTGAAGAGAAGCATCGGATTCTAAAACTGGACTCACGGGAGTGGTTCAAATCATAGAAAGTTAGAGTGTCAGTCCTCTTGTACTTAAGTCGGCATTGTGCCTTTTGTATTAATTTCGGATGCAATATCTGTGCTTCTTCGTCAATAAGAAGGTCCAAGGGATTAAGGAAACCTGGAGTGAAGCATCGGAATCTAAAACTGGACTCAAAGGGGAGGATCAAATTATAGAAAGTGAGAGTGTCAGTCGTCTTGAACTTAAGTCGGCATTGTGCCTTTTGTATTAAATTCGGAAGCAATTTCTGTGTCTCATCGTCAATAGTAAGGTCGAAGGTATACAGTAAACCTGAAGTGAAGCATCGGAATCTAAATCTGGACTCATAGGAGAGGTTCAAATCATAGAAAGTTAGAGTGTCAGTCCTCTTGTACTTAAGTCGACATTGTGCCTTTTGTATTAAATTCGGATGCAATTTCTGAGTTTCATCGTCAATAAGAAGGTCCAAGGGATACAGTAAACTTGAAGTGAAGCATCGGTATCTAAAACTGGACTCACAGGAGAGGTTCATATCATAGAAAGTGAGAGTGCCAGTTGCCTTGTACATAAGTCGGCATTGTGCCTTTTGTATTAAATTCGGATGCAATTTCTGTGTTTCATCGTCAATAGGAAGGTCGAAGGTATACAGTAAACCTGAACTGAAGCATCGGAATCTAAAACTGGACTCACAGGAGACGTTCAAATCATAGAAAGTTATAGTGTCAGTCCTCTTGTACTTAAGTAGGCATTTTGCCTTTTGTATTAAATTCTGATGCAATTTCTGTGACTCAACGTCAATAAGAAGGTCCAACTTATACAGTAACCCTGAAGTGAAGCATCGGAATCTAAAACTGGACTCACAGGAGAGGTTCATATAATGGAAAGTGAGAGTGTCAGTCCTCTTGCACTTAAGTCGGCATTGTGGCTTTTCTATTAAATTCGGATGCAATTTCTGTGTTTCATCGTCAATAAGAAGGTACAAGGGATACAGTAAACCTGAAGTGAAGCATCGGAATCTAAAACTGGACTCACAGGAGATGTTCAAATCATAGAAAGTGAGAGTGTCAGTCCACTTGTACTTAAGTCAGCATTGTGCCTTTTGTATTAAATTCGGATGCAATTTCTGTGCTTCATGGTCAATAAGAAGGTCCAAGGGATTAAGGAAACCTGAAGTGAAGCATCGGAATCTGACACAGGACTCACAGGAGAGGTTCAAACCATAGAAAGTTAGAGTGTCTCTCCTCTTATACTTAAGTCGGCATTGTGCCATTTGTATAAAATTCGGATGCAATTTCTTTGTTTCATCGCAATAAGAAGGTCCAAGGGATACAGTATACCTGTAGTGAAGCATCGGAATCTAAAACTGGACTCAAAGGAGAGGATCAAATTATAGAAAGTGAGAGTGTCTGTCGTCTTGAACTTAAGTCGGCATTCTGCCTTTTGTATTAAATTCGGATGCAATTTCTGTGTTTCATCGTCATTAGGAAGGTCGAATATATACAGTAAACCTGAAGTGAAGCATCGGAATCTAAATCTGGACTCACAGGAGAGGTTCAAATCATAGAAAGTTAGAGTGTCAGTCCTCTTGTACCTCAGTCGGCATTGTGCCTTTTGTATTAAATTCGGATGCAAATTCTGTGTTTCATCGTTAATAAGAAGGTCCAAGGGATACAGTAAACTTGAAGTGAAGCATCGGAATCTAAAACAGGACTCACAGGAGAGGTTCAAATCATAGAAAGTTAGAGTGTCAGTCCTCTTGTACTTAAGTCGGCATTGTTTCTTTTGAATTTAATTCCGATGCAATTTCTGTGTTTCATCGTCAATAAGAAGGTCCAAGGTAAACAGTAAAGCTGAAGTGAAGCATCGGAATATAAAACTGGACTCACAGGAGGGGTTCAAATCATAGAAAGTTAGAGTGTCAGTCCTCTTGTACTTAAGTCGGCATTGTGCCTTTTGTATTAAAGTCGGATGCAATATCTGTGCTTCTTCGTCAATAAGAAGGTCCAAGGGATTAAGGAAACCTGGAGTGAAGCATTGGAATCTGACACTGGACTCACAGGAGAGGTTCAAATCACAGAAAGTTAGAGTGTCAGTCCTCTTATACTTAAGTCGGCATTGTGCCATTTGTATTAAATTCGGATGCAATATCTGTGTTTCATCGTCAATAAGAAGGTCCAAGGGATACAGTAAACTTGAAGTGAAGCATCGGAATCTAAAACTGGACTCAAAGGAGAGGATCAAATTATAGAAAGTGAGAGTGTCAGTCGTCTTGAACTTAAGTCGGCATTGTGCCTCTTGTATTAAACTCGCATGCAATTTCTGTGTCTCATCGTCAATAGGAAGGTCGAAGGTATACAGTAAACATGAAGTGAAGCATCAGAATCTAAATCTGGACTCACAGGAGAGGTTCAAATCATAGAAAGTTAGAGTGTCAGTCCTCTTGTACTTAAGTCGGCATTCTGCCTTTTGTATTAAATTCCGATGCAATTTCTGTGACTCATCGTCAATAAGAAGGTCCAAGGTATACAGTAAACCTGACGTGAAGCATCGGAATCTAAAACTGGACTCACAGGAGAGGTTCATATAATGGAAAGTGAGAGTGTCAGTCCTCTTGTACTTAAGTCGGCATTGTGCCTTTTGTATTAAATTCGGATGCATTTTCTGTGTTTCATCGTCAATAAGAAGGTACAAGGGATACAGTAAACCTGAAGTGAAGCATCGGAATCTAAAACTGGACTCACAGGAGAGGTTCAAATCATAGAAAGTGAGAGTGTCAGTCCTCTTGTACTTAAGTCGGCATTGTGCCTTTTGTATTAAATTCGGATGAAATTTCTGTGCTTCATCGTCAATAAGAAAGTCCAAGGGATTAAGGAAACCTTAAGTGAAGCATCGGAATCTGACACTGGACTCACAGGAGAGGTTCAAATCATAGAAAGTTTGAGTGTCTGTCCCCTTATACTTAAGTCGGCATTGTGCCATTTGTATTAAATTCGGATGCAATTTCTGTGTTTCATCGTCGATAAGAAGGTCCATGAGATACGGTAAACCTGAAGTGATGCGTCGGAATCTAAAACTGGACTCACAGGAGAGGTTCAAATCATATAAAGTTAGAGTGTCATTCCTCTTGTACCTAAGACGGCATTGTGCCTTTTGTATTAAATTCGGATGCAATTTCTGTGTTTCATCGTCAATTAGAAGGTCCAAGGGATACAGTAAACCTGAAGTGAAGCGTCGGAATCTAAAACTGGACTCACAGGAGCGGTACAAATCATAGAAAGTTAGAGTGTCAGTCCTCTTGTACTTAAGTCGGCATTGTGCCATTAGTAATAAATTCAGATGCAATTTCTGTGTTTCATCGTCAATAAGAAGGTCCATGGGATACAGTACCCCTGAAGGGAAGCATTGGAATCTAAAACTGGACTCACAGGAGAGGTTCAAATCATTGAAAGTGCGGGTGTCAGTCCTCTTGTACTTAAGTCGGCATTGTGCCTTTTGTATTACATTCGGATGCAATTTCTGTGTTTCATTGTCAATTAGAAGGTCCAAGGCATACAGTAAACCTGAAGTGAAGCATCGGAATCTAAAACTGGACTCACGGGAGAGGTTCAAATCATAGAAAGTTAAAGAGTCAGTATTCTTGCACTTAAGTCGGCATTGTGCCTTTTGTATTAAATTCGGATGCAATTTCTGTGCTTCATCGTCAATAAGAAGGTCCAAGGGATTAAGGAAACCAGAAGTGAAGCATCGGAATCTAAAACTGGACTCAAAGGAGAGGATCAAATCATAGAAAATTAGAGTGTCAGTCCTGTTGTACTTAAGTCGGCATTGTGCCTTTTGAATTTAATTCCGATGCAATTTCTGTGTTTCATCGTAATAAGAAGTTCCGAGGTATACAGTTAACCTGAAGTTAAGCATCGGAATCTAAAACTAAACTCACAGGAGCGGTTCAAATCATAGAAAGTTAGAGTGTCAGTCCTCTTGTACTTAAGTGGGCAATGTGCCTTTTGTATTAAATTCGGATTCAATTTCTGTATTTCATCACCAATTAGAAGGTCCAAGGGATACAGTAAACCAGAAGTGAAGCATCGGAATCTAAAACTGGACTCACGGGAGATGTTCAAATCATAGAAAGTTAGAGTGTCAGTCCTCTTGTACTTAAGTCGGCATTGTGCCTTTTGTATTAATTTCGGATGCAATATCTGTGCTTCTCGTCAATAAGAAGGTCCAAGAGATTAAGGAAACCTGAAGTGAAGCATCGGAATCGGACACTGGACTCACAGGAGAGGTTCAAATCATAGAAAGTTAGAGTGTCAGTCCTCTTGTACTTAAGTCGACATTGTGCCTTTTGTATTAAATTTGGATGCAATTTCTGAGTTTCATCGTCAATAAGAAGGTCCAAGGGATACAGTAAACTTGAAGTGAAGCATCGGAATCTAAAACTGGACTCACAGGAGAGGTTCATATCATAGAAAGTGAGAGTGTCAGTTGTCTTGTACATAAGTCGGCATTGTGCCTTTTGTATTAAATTCGGATGCAATTTCTGTGTTTCATCGTCAATAGGAAGGTCGAAGGTATACAGTAAACCTGAACTGAAGCATCGGAATCTAAAACTGGACTCACAGGAGACGTTCAAATCATAGCAAGTTATAGTGTCAGTCCACTTGTACTTAAGTCGGCATTTGACTTTTGTATTAAATTCCGATGCAATTTCTGTGACTCAACGTCAATAAGAAGGTCCAAGGTATACAGTAACCCTGAAGTGAAGCATTGGAATATAAAATTGGACTCACAGGAGAGGTTCATATAATGGAAAGTGAGAGTGTCAGTCCTCTTGCACTTAAGTCGCCATTGTGGCTTTTCTATTAAATTCGGATGCAACTTCTGTGTTTCATCGTCAATAAGAAGGTACAAGGGATACAGTAAACCTGAAGTGAAGCATCGGAATCTAAAACTGGACTCACAGGAGAGGTTCAAATCATAGAAAGTGAGAGTGTCAGTCCTCTTGTACTTAAGTCGGCATTGTGCCTTTTGTATTAAATTCGAATGCAATTTCTTTGTTTCATCGCAATAAGAAGGTCCAAGGGATACAGTAAACCTGAAGTGAAGCATCGGAATCTAAAACTGGACTCAAAGGAGAGGATCAAATTATAGAAAGTGAGAGTGTCAGTCGTCTTGAACTTAAGTCGGCATTCTGCCTTTTGTATTAAATTCGGATGCAATTTCTGTGTTTCATCGTCAATAGGAAGGTCGAATCTATACGGTAAACCTGAAGTGAAGCATCGGAATCTAAATCTGGACTCACAGGAGAGGTTCAAATCATTGATAGTTAGAGTGTCAGTCCTCTTGTACTTAAGTCGGCATTCTGCCTTTTGTATTAAATTCGGATGCAATTTCTGTGTTTCATCGTCAATAGGAAGGTCCAAGGTATACACTAAACCTGAACTGAATCATCCGAATCTAAAACTGGACTCACAGGAGAGGTTCAAATCATAGAAGGTGAGTGTGTCAGTCCTCTTGTACCTCAGTCGGCATTGTGCCTTTTGTATTAAATTCGGAAGCAATTTATGTGTTTCATCGTCAATAAGAAGGTCCAAGGGATACAGTAAACTTGAAGTGAAGCATCGGAATCTAAAACTGGACTCACAGGAGAGGTTCATATCATAGAAAGTGAGAGTGTCAGTCGTCTTGTAGTTTAGTCGGCATTGTGCCTTTCGTATTCAATTCGGATGCAATTTCTGTGTTTCATCGCCAATAAGAAGGTACAAGGGATACAGTAAACCTGAAGTGAAGCATCGGAATCCAAAACTGGACTCACAGGAAAGGTTCAAATCATAGAAAGTTGGTCAGTCTTCATGTACTTAAGTCGGCATTGTGCTTTTTGAATTCAATTGCAATGCAATTTCTGTGCCTCATCGTCAATTACAAGGTCCAAGGTACACAGTAAACATGAAGTGAAGCATCGGAATCTAAAACTGGACTCACAGGAGAGGTTCAAATCATAGAAAGTTAGAGTGTCAGTCCTCTTGTACTTATGTCGGCATTGTATCTTTTGAATTTAATTCCGATGCAATTTCTGTGTTTCATCGTCAATAAGAAGGTCCAAGGTAAACAGTAAAGCTGAAGTGAAGCATCGGAATATAAAACTGGACTCACAGGAGAGGTTCAAATCATAGAAAGTTAGAGTGTCTGTCCTCTTGTACTTAAGTCGACATTGTGCCTTTTGTATTAAATTCGGATGCAATATCTGTGCTTCTTCGTCAATAAGAAGGTCCAAGGGATTAAGGAAACCTGGAGTGAAGCATCGGAATCTGACACTGGACTCACAGGAGAGGTTCAAATCATAGAAAGTTAGAGTGTCAGTCCTCTTATACTTAAGTCGGCATTGTGCCATTTGTATTAAATTCGGATGCAATATCTGTGTTTCATCGTCAATAAGAAGGTCCAAGGGATACAGTAAACTTGAAGTGAAGCATCGGAATCTAAAACTGGACTCAAAGGAGAGGATCAAATTATAGAAAGTGAGAGTGTCAGTCGTCTTGAACTTAAGTCGGCATTGTGCCTCTTGTATTAAATTCGCATGCAATTTCTGTGTCTCATCGTCAATAAGAAGGTCCAAGGTATACAGTAAACCTGAAGTGAAGCATCGGAATCTAAAACTGGACTCACAGAAGAGGTTCATATAATGGAAAGTGAGAGTGTCAGTCCTCTTGTACTTAAGTCGGCATTGTGCCTTTTGTATTAAATTCGGGTGCAATTACTGTGTTTCATCGTCAATAAGAAGGTCCAAGGGATTAAGGAAACCTGAAGTGAAGCATCGGAATCTAAAACTGGACTCACAGGAGAGGTTCAAATCATAGAAAGTGAGAGTGTCAGTCCTCTTGTACTTAAGTCGGCATTGTGCCTTTTGTATTAAATTCGGATGAAATTTCTGTGCTTCATCGTCAATAAGAAAGTCCAAGGGATTAAGGAAACCTTAAGTGAAGCATCGGAATCTGACACTGGACTCACAGGAGAGGTTCAAATCATAGAAAGTTTGAGTGTCTGTCCCCTTATACTTAAGTCGGCATTGTGCCATTTGTATGAAATTCGGATGCAATATCTGTGTTTCATCGTCGATAAGAAGGTCCATGGGATACGGTAAACCTGAAGTGATGCGTCGGAATCTAAAACTGGACTCACAGGAGAGGTTCAAATCATATAAAGTTAGAGTGTCATTCCTCTTGTACCTAAGACGGCATTGTGCCTTTTGTATTAAATTCGGATGCAATTTCTGTGTTTCATCGTCAATAAGAAGGTCCAAGGGATACAGTAAACCTGAAGTGAATCGTCGGAATCTAAGACTGGACTCACAGGAGCGGTTCAAATCATAGAAAGTTAGAGTGTCAGTCCTCTTGTACTTAAGTCGGCATTGTGCCATTAGTATTAAATTCAGATGCAATTTCTGTGTTTCATCGTCAATAAGAAGGTCCATGGGATACAGTACCCCTGAAGGGAAGCATTGGAATCTAAAACTGGACTCACAGGAGAGGTTCAAATCATTGAAAGTGCGAGTGTCAGTCCTCTTGTACTTAAGTCCGCATTGTGCCTTTTGTATTAAATTCGGAAGCAATTTCTGTGGCTCATAGTCAATAAGTAGGTCCAAGGGATACGGTAGACCTGAAGTGAAGCATCGGAATCTAAAACTGGACTCACAGGAGAGGTTCTAATCATAGAAAGTGAGAGTGTCAGTCCTCTTGTACTTAAGTCGGCATTGTGCCTTTTGTATTAAATTCGGATGCAATTTCTGTGTTTCATTGTCAATTAGAAGGTCCAAGGGATACAGTAAACCTGAAGTGAAGCATCGGAATCTAAAACTGGACTCACGGGAGAGGTTCAAATCATAGAAAGTTAAAGAGTCAGTCCTCTTGCACTTAAGTCGGCATTGTGCCTTTTGTATTAAATTCGGATGCAATTTCTGTGCTTCATCGTCAATAAGAAGGTCCAAGGGATTAAGGAAACCTGAAGTGAAGCATCGGAATCTAAAACTGGACTCAAAGGAGAGGTTCAAATCATTGAAAGTGCGAGTGTCAGTCCCCTTGTACTTAATTCGGCATTGTGCCTTTTGTATTAAATTCGTATGCAATTTCTGTGTTTCATCGTCAATAAGAAGGTCCAAGGGATACAGTAGACCTGAAATGAAGCATCGGAATCTAAAACTGGACTCACAGGAAAGGTTCAAACCACAGAAAGTTTGTCAGTCTTCTTGTACTTAAGTCGGCATTGTGCTTTTTGAATTCAATTGCGATGCAATTTCTGTGCCTCATCGTCACTAAGAAGCTCCAAGGTACACAGTAAACCTGAAGTGAAGCATCGGAATCTAAAACTGGACTCTCTGGAGAGGTTCAAATCATAGAAAGTTAGAGTGTCAGTCCGCTTGTACTTAAGTCGGCATTGTGCCTTTTGAATTTAATTATGATGCAATTACTGTGTTTCATCGTCAATAAGAAGGTCCAAGGTATACAGTAAACCAGAAGTGAAGCATCGGAATCTAAAACTGGACTCACAGGAGAGGTTCAAATTATAGAAAGTGAGAGTGTCAGTCCTCTTGTACTTAAGTCGGCATTGTGCCTTTTGTATTAAATTCGGATGCAATTTCTGTGTTTCATCGTCGATAAGAAGGTCCAAGGGATACAGTAAACCTGAAGTGAGGCGTCGGAATCTAGAACTGGACCCACAGGAGAAGTTCAAATCATAGAAAGTTAGAGTGTCAGTCCTCTTGTACTTAGGTCGGCATTGCGTCTTTTGTATTAAATTAGGATGCAATTCCCTTGTTTCATCGTCAATAAGAAGGTACAAGGGATACAATAAACCTGATGTGAAGCATCGGAATCTAAAACTGGACTCACAGGAGAGGTTCAAATCATAGAAAGTTAGAGTGTCAGTCCTCTTGTACTTAAGTCGGCATTGTGCCTTTTGTATTAAATTCCGATGCAATATCTGTGCTTCTCGTCAATAAGAAGGTCCAAGGGATTAAGGAAACCTGAAGTGAAGTATCGGAATCGGACACTGGACTCACAGGAGAGGTTCAAATCATAGAAAGTTAGAGTGTCAATCCTCATATACTTAAGTCGGCATTGTAACATTTGTATTAAATTCGGATGCAATTTCTGTGTTTTATCGTCAATAAGAAGGTCCAATGGATACAGTAATCCTGAAGTGAAGCATCGGAATCTAAAACTGGACTCACGGGAGAGGTTCAAATCATAGAAAGTTAGAGTGTCAGTCCTCTTATACTTAAGTCGGCATTGTAACATTTGTATTAAGTTCGGATGCAATTTCTGTGTTTTATCGTCAATAAGAAGGTCCAATGTATACAGTTATCCTGAAGTGAAGCATCGGAATCTAAAACTGGACTCACGGGAGAGGTTCAAATCATAGAAAGTTAGAGTGTCAGTCCTCTTGTACTTAAGTTTGCATTGTGTATTTTGTATTAAATTCGGATGCAATTCCCTTGTTTCATCGTCAATAAAAAGGTTCAAGGGATACAGTAAACCTGAAGTGAAGCAACGGAATCTAAAACTGGACTCACAGGAGAGGTTCAAATCATAGAAAGTTAGAGTGTCATTCCTCTTATACTTAACTCGGCATTGTGCCATTTGTATTAAATTCGGATGCAATTTCTGTGTTTCATCGTCAATAAGAAGGTCCAAGAGATACAGTAAACTTGAAGCGAAGCAACGGAATCTAAAACTGGACTCAAAGGAGAGGATCAAATTATAGAAAGTGAGAGTGTCAGTCGTCTTGAACTTAAGTCGGCATTGTGACTCTTGTATTAAATTCGGATGCAATTTCTGTGTCTCATCGTCAATAGGAAGGTCGAAGGTATACAGTAAACCTGAAGTGAAGCATCAGAATCTAAATCTGGACTCACAGGAAAGGTTCTAATTATTGAAAGTTAGAGACTCAGTCCTCTTGTACTTAAGTCGGCATTCTGCCTTTTGTATTAAATTCCGATGCAATTTCTGTGACTCATCGTCAATAAGAAGGTCCAAGGTATACAGTAAACCTGAAGTGAAGCATCGGAATCTAAAACTGGACTCACAATAGAGGTTCATATAATGGAAAGTGAGAGTGTCAGTTCTCTTGTACTTAAGTCGGCATTGTGCCTTTTGTATTAAATTCGGATGCAATTTCTGTGTTTCATCGTCAATAAGAAGGTACAAGGGATACAGTAAACCTGAAGTGAAGCATCGGAATCTAAAACTGGACTCACAGGAGAGGTTCAAATCATAGAAAGTAAGAGTGTCAGTCCTCTTGTACTTAAGTCGACATTGTGCCTTTTGTATTAAATTCGGATGCAATTTCTGTGCTTCATCGTCAATAAGAAGGTCCAAGGGATTAAGGAAACCTTAAGTGAAGCATCGGAATCTGACACTGGACTCACAGGAGAGGTTCAAATCATAGAAAGTTTGAGTGTCTGTCCCCTTATACTTAAGTCGGCATTGTGCCATTTGTATTAAATTCGGATGCAATTTCTGTGTTTCATCGTCGATAAGAAGGTCCAAGGGATACGGTAAACCTGAAGTGATGCGTCGGAATCTAAAACTGGACTCACAGGAGAGGTTCAAATCATATAAAGTTAGAGTGTCATTCCTCTTGTACTTAAGTCGGCATTGTGTCTTTTGTATTAAATTCGGATGCAATTCCCTTGTGTCATCGTCAATAAAAAGTTACAAGGGATACAGTAAACCTGAAGTGAAGCATCGGAATCTAAAACTGAACTCACAGGAGAGGTTCAAATCATAGAAAGTTAGAGTGTCAGTCCTCTTGTACTTAAGTCGGCATTGTGCCTTTTGTATTAAATTCGGATGCAATATCTGTGCTTCTTCGTCAATAAGAAGGTCCAAGGGATTAAGGAAACCTGAAGTGGAGCATCGGAATCGGACACTGGACTCACAGGAGAGGTTAAAATCATAGAAAGTTAGAGTGTCAGTCCTCTTCTACTTAAGTCGGCATTGTAACATTTGTATTAAATTCGGATGCAATTTCTGTGTTTCATCTTCAATAAGAAGGTCCAAGGGATACAGTAACCCTGAAGTGAAGCATCGGAATCTGAAACTGGACTCACGGGAGAGGTTCAAATCATAGAAAGTTAGAGTGTCAGTCCTCTTGTACTTAAGTCGGCATTGTGCTTTTTGTATTAAATTCGGATGCAATATCTGTGCTTCTTCGTCAATAAGAAGGTCCAAGGGATTAAGGAAACCTGGAGTGAAGCATCGGAATCTGACACTGGACTCACAGGAGAGGTTCAAATCATAGAAGGTTAGAGTGTCAGTCCTCATATACTTAAGTCGGCATTGTGCCATTTGTATTAAATTCGGTTGCAATTTCTGTGTTTCATCGTCAATAAGAAGGTCCAAGGCATACAGTAAACCTGAAGTGAAGCATCGGAATCTAAAACTGGACTCAAAGGGGAGGATCAAATTATAGAAAGTGAGAGTGTCAGTCGTCTTGAACTTAAGTCGGCATTGTGCCTTTTGTATTAAATTCGGAAGCAATTTCTGTGTCTCATCGTCAATAGGAAGGTCGAAGGTATACAGTAAACCTGAAGTGAAGCATCGGAATCTAAATCTGGACTCACAGAAGAGGTTCAAATCATAGAAAGTTAGAGTGTCAGTCCTCTTGTACTTAAGTCGACATTGTGCCTTTTGTATTAAATTCGGATGCAATTTCTGAGTTTCATCGTCAATAAGAAGGTCCAAGGGATACAGTAAACTTGAAGTGAAGCATCGGAATCTAAAACTGGACTCACAGGAGAGGTTCATATCATAGAAAGTGAGAGTGTCAGTTGTCTTGTGCATAAGTCGGCATTGTGCCTTTTGTATTAAATTCGGATGCAATTTCTGTGTTTCATCGTCAATAGGAAGGTCGAAGGTATACAGTAAACCTGAACTGAAGCATCGGAATCTAAAACTGGACTCACAGGAGACGTTCAAATCATAGAAAGTTAGAGTGTCAGTCCTCTTGTACTTAAGTCGGCATTTTGCCTTTTGTATTAAATTCCGATGCAATTTCTGTGACTCAACGTCAATAAGAAGGTCCAAGGTATACAGTAACCCTGAAGTGAAGCATCGGAATCTAAAACTGGACTCACAGGAGAGGTTCATATAATGGAAAGTGAGAGTGTCAGTCCTCTTGCACTTAAGTCGGCATTGTGGCTTTTGTATTAAATTCGGATGCAATTTCTGTGTTTCATCGTCAATAAGAAGGTACAAGGGATACAGTAAACCTGAAGTGAAGCATCGGAATCTAAAACTGGACTCACAGGAGAGGTTCAAATCATAGAAAGTGAGAGTGTCAGTCCTCTTGTACTTAAGTCGGCATTGTTTCTTTTGAATTTAATTCCGATGCAATTTCTGTGTTTCATCGTCAATAAGAAGGTCCTAGGTAAACAGTAAAGCTGAAGTGAAGCATCGGAATATAAAACTGGACTCACAGGAGAGGTTCAAACCATAGAAAGTTAGAGTGTCAGTCCTCTTGTACTTAAGTCGGCATTGTGCCTTTTTTATTAAATTCGGATGCAATATCTGTGCTTCTTCGTCAATAAGAAGGTCCAAGGGATTAAGGAAACCTGGAGTGAAGCATCGGAATCTGACACTGGACTCACAGGAGAGGTTCAAATCATTGAAAGTTAGAGTGTCAGTCCTCTTATACTTAAGTCGGCATTGTGCCATTTGTATTAAATTCGGATGCAATTTCTGTGTTTCATCGTCGATAAGAAGGTCCAAGGGATACGGTAAACCTGAGGTGATGCGTCGGAATCTAAAACTGGACTCACAGGAGAGGTTCAAATCATATAAAGTTAGAGTGTCATTCCTCTTGTACTTAAGTCGGCATTGTGTCTCTTGTATTAAATTCAGATGCAATTCCCTTGTTTCATCGTCAATAAAAAGGTACAATGGATACAGTAAACCTGAAGTAAAGCATCAGAATCTAAAACTGGACTCACAGGAGAGGTTCAAATCATAGAAAGTTAGAGTGTCAGTCCTCTTGACTTAAGTCGGCATTGTGCCTTTTGTATTAAATTCGGATGCAATATCTGTGCTTCTTCGTCAATAAGAAGGTCCAAGGGATTAAGGAAACCTGAAGTGAAGCATCGGAATCGGACACTGGACTCACAGGAGAGGTTCAAATCATAGAAAGTTAGAGTGTCAGTCCTCTTATACTTAAGTCGGCATTGTAAGATTTGTATTAAATTCCGATGCAATTTCTGTGTTTCATCGTCATTAAGAACGTCCAAGGGATTCGGTAAACCTGAAGTGAAGCATCGGAATCTAAAACTGGACTCACGGGAGAGGTTCAAATCATAGAAAGTTAGAGTGTCAGTCCTCTTGTACTTAAGTCGGAATTGTGCCTTTTGTATTAAATTCGGATGCAATATCTGTGCTTCTTCGTAAATAAGAAGGTCCAAGGGATTAAGGAAACCTGGAGTGAAGCATCGGAATCTGACACTGGACTCACAGGAGAGGTTCAAATCATAGAAAGTTGGAGTGCCAGTCCTCATATACTTAAGTCGGCATTGTGCCATTTGTATTAAATTCGCTTGCAATTTCTGTGTTTCATCGTCAATAAGAAGGTCCAAGGGATACAGTAAACCTGAAGTGAAGCATCGGAATCTAAAACTGGACTCAAAGGGGAGGATCAAATTATAGAAAGTGAGAGTGTCAGTCGTCTTGAACTTAAGTCGGCATTGTGCCTTTTGTATTAAATTCGGAAGCAATTTCTGTGTCTCATCGTCAATAGGAAGGTCGAAGGTATACAGTAAACCTGAAGTGAAGCATCGGAATCTGAATCTGGACTCACAGGAGAGGTTCAAATCATAGTAAGTTAGAGTGTGAGTCCTCTTGTACTTAAGTCGACATTGTGCCTTTTGTATTAAATTCGGATGCAATTTCTGAGTTTCATCGTCAATAAGAAGATCCAAGGGATACAGTAAACTTGAAATGAAGCATCGGAATCTAAAACTGGACTCACAGGAGAGGTTCGTATCATAGAAAGTGAGAGTGTCAGTTGTCTTGTACATAAGTCGGCATTGTGTCTTTTGTATTAAATTCGGATGCAATTTCTGTGTTTCATCGTCAATAGGAAGGTCGAAGGTATACAGTAAACCTGAACTGAAGCATCGGAATCTAAAACTGGACTCACAGGAGACGTTCAAATCATAGAAAGTTATAGTGTCAGTCCTCTTGTACTTAAGTCGGCATTTTGCCTTTTGTATTAAATTCCGATGCAATTTCTGTGATTCAACGTCAATAAGAAGGTCCAAGGTATACAGTAACCCTGAAGTGAAGCATCGGAATCTAAAACTGGACTCACAGGCGAGGTTCATATAATGGAAAGTGAGAGTGTCAGTCCTCTTGCACTTAAGTCGGCATTGTGGCTTTTGTATTAAATTCGGATGCAATTTCTGTGTTTCATCGTCAATAAGAAGGTACAAGGGATACAGTAAACCTGAAGTGAAGCATCGGAATCTAAAACTGGACTCACAGGAGAGGTTCAAATCATAGAAAGTGAGAGTGTCAGTCCTCTTGTACTTAAGTCGGCATTGTGCCTTTTGTATTAAATTCGGATGCAATTTCTGTGCTTCATCGTCAATAAGAAGGTCCAAGGGATTAAGGAAACCTGAAGTGAAGCATCGGAATCTAAAACTGGACTCACAGGAGAGGTTCAAATCATAGAAAGTGAGAGTGTCAGTCCTCTTGTACTTAAGTCGGAATTGTGCCTTTTGTATTAAATTCGGATGCAATTTCTGTGCTTCATCGTCAATAAGAAGGTCCAAGGGATTAAGGAAACCTTAAGTGAAGCATCGGAATCTGACACTGGACTCACGGGAGAGGTTCAAATCATAGAAAGTTTGAGTGTCTGTCCCCTTATACTTAAGTCGGCATTGTGCCATTTGTATTAAATTCGGATGCAATTTCTGTGTTTCATCGTCGATAAGAAGGTCCAAGGGATACGGTAAACCTGAAGTGATGCGTCGGAATCTAAAACTGGACTCACAGGAGAGGTTCAAATCATATAAAGTTAGAGTGTCATTCCTCTTGTACTTAAGTCGGCATTGTGTCTCTTGTATTAAATTCGGATGCAATTCCCTTGTTTCATCGTCAATAAAAAGGTACAACGGATACAGTAAACCTGAAGTGAAGCATCAGAATCTAAAACTAAACTCACAGGAGAGGTTTAAATCATAGAAAGTTAGAGTGTCAGTCCTCTTGTACTTAAGTCGGCATTGTGCCTTTTGTATTAAATTCGGATGCAATATCTGTGCTTCTTCGTCAATAAGAAGGTCCAAGGGATTAAGGAAACCTGAAGTGAAGCATCGGAATCTAAAACTGGACTCACAGGAGAGGTTCGTATCATAGAAAGTGAGAGTGTCAGTTGTCTTGTACATAAGTCGGCATTGTGCCTTTTGTATTAAATTCGGATGCAATTTCTGTGTTTCATCGTCAATAGGAAGGTCGAAGGTATACAGTAAACCTGAACTGAAGCATCGGAATCTAAAACTGGACTCACAGGAGACGTTCAAATCATAGAAAGTTATAGTGTCAGTCCTCTTGTACTTAAGTCGGCATTTTGCCTTTTCTATTAAATTCCGATGCAATTTCTGTGATTCAACGTCAATAAGAAGGTCCAAGGTATACAGTAACCCTGAAGTGAAGCATAGGAATCTAAAACTGGACTCACAGGCGAGGTTCATATAATGGAAAGTGAGAGTGTCAGTCCTCTTGCACTTAAGTAGGCATTGTGGCTTTTGTATTAAATTCGGATGCAATTTCTGTGTTTCATCGTCAATAAGAAGGTACAAGGGATACAGTAAACCTGAAGTGAAGCATCGGAATCTAAAACTGGACTCACAGGAGAGGTTCAAATCATAGAAAGTGAGAGTGTCAGTCCTCTTGTACTTAGGTCGGCATTGTGCCTTTTGTATTAAATTCGGATGCAATTTCTGTGCTTCATCGTCAATAAGAAGGTTCAAGGGATTAAGGAAACCTGAAGTGAAGCATCGGAATCTTACACTGGACTCACAGGAGAGGTTCAAATCATAGAAAGTTAGAGTGTCTGTCCTCTTATACTTAAGTCGGCATTGTGCCATTTGTATTAAATTCGGATGCAATTTCTTTGTTTCATCGTCAATAAGAAGGTCCAAGGGATACAGTAAACCTGAAGTGAAGCATCGGAATCTAAAACTGGACTCAAAGGAGAGGATCAAATTATTGAAAGTGAGAGTGTCAGTCGTCTTGAACTTCAGTCGGCATTCTGCCTTTTGTATTAAATTCGAATGCAATTTCTGTGTTTCATCGTCAATAGGAAGGTCGAATCTATACAGTAAACCTGAAGTGAAGCATCGGAATCTAAATCTGGACTCACAGGAGCGGTTCAAATCATATAAAGTTAGAGTGTCAGTCCTCTTGTACTTAAGTCGGCATTCTGCCTTTTGTATTAAATTCGGATGCAATTTCTGTGTTTCATCGTCAATAGGAAGGTCCAAGGTATACAGTAAACCTGAAGTGAAGCATCGGAATCTAAAACTGGACTCACAGGAGAGGTTCAAATCATAGAAATTGAGTGTGTCAGTCCTCTTGTACTTCAGTCGGCATTGTGCCTTTTGTATTAAATTCGGAGGCAATTTCTGTGTTTCATCGTCAATAAGAAGGTCCAAGGGATACAGTAAACTTGAAGTGAAGCATCGGAATCTAAAACTGGACTCACAGGAGAGGTTCATATCATAGAAAGTGAGAGTGTCAGTCGTCTTGTAGTTTAGTCGGCATTGTGCCTTTCGTATTAAATTCGGATGCAATTTCTGTGTTTCATCGTCAATAGGAAGGTCCAAGGTATACAGTAAACCTGAAGTGAAGCATCGGAATCTAAAACTGGACTCACAGGAAAGGTTTAAATCATAGAAAGTTGGTCAGTCTTCATGTACTTAAGTCGGCATTGTGCTTTCAGAATTCAATTGCAATGTAATTTCTGTGCCTCATCGTCAATTAGAAGGTCCAAGGGATACAGTAAACTTGAAGTGAAGCATCGGAATCTAAAACTGGACTCAAAGGAGAGGATCAACTTATAGAAAGTGAGAGTGTCAGTCGTCTTGAACTTAAGTCGGCATTGTGCCTCTTGTATTAAATTCGCATGCAATTTCTGTGTCTCATCGTCAATAGGAAGGTCGAAGGTATACAGTAAACATGAAGTGAAGCATCAGAATCTAAATCTGGACTCACAGGAGAGGTTCAAATCATAGAAAGTTAGAGTAGTAGTCCTCTTGTACTTAAGTTGGCATTCTGCCTTTTGTATTAAATTCCGATGCAATTTCTGTGACTCATCGTCAATAAGAAGGTCCAAGGTATACATTAAACCTGAAGTGAAGCATCGGAATCTAAAGCTGGACTCACAGGAGGGGTTCATATAATGGAAAGTGAGAGTGTCAGTCCTCTTGTACTTAAGTCGGCATTGTGCCTTTTGTATTAAATTCGGATGCAATTTCTGTGTTTCATCGTCAATAAGAAGGTACAAGGGATACAGTAAACCTGAAGTGAAACATCGGAATCTAAAACTGGACTCACAGGAGAGGTTCAAATCATAGAAAGTGAGAGTGTCAGTCCTCTTGTACTTAAGTCGGCATTGTGCCTTTTGTATTAAATTCGGATGCAATTTCTGTGCTTCATCGTCAATAAGAAGGTCCAAGGGATTAAGGAAACCTGAAGTGAAGCATCGGAATCTGACACTGGACTCACAGGAGAGGTTCAAATCATAGAAAGTTAGAGTGTCATTCCTCTTGTACTTAAGTCGGCATTGTGTCTTTTGTATTAAATTCGGATGCAATTCCCTTGTTTCATCGTCAATAAAAAGGTACAAGGGGTACAGTAAACCTGAAGTGAATCTAAAACTGGACTCACAGGAGAGGTTCAAATCATAGAAAGTTAAAGTGTGTGATGTTACAAAATAAAAGTGATGTTGTTATTCAATGGAAAGTTGGAAATTGAGATTTAGCTTACTGTTTTATCAATCGCAATTGGCGTAAGAATCATGGATTGACCATTGTCATAAAATATTGCATTATGAGATGTGAATAGTTTTTACTTGCGGTTTCGCGTGGCTTGAGGCAGTCTCAACTAGCGTGCTATTGATTAAGAAATTGCGTTATCGTCTTTCTAATTACTTCATGATCGTAGATACGATCATACCCGGTTGTGAAGTTATTGTTATGACAAAACAATTTCCTAAGGGACCAGAAAGTTCTTAAGGGCGCAAAAACAACTGTAACATCACACAAAAGGGAAAGTCGATATTAAAGCTGATGCAAGGAGACGATAAAACAGTTTTCTTATTATCAATGTAACACGCACATTAGACTGCTGATCTTGGTGTCTGTAATATTAGCAAAATGCATAATTAAAATGAAAATAATACTGAGGAGATAATAGAAATGAGCACTGCTAAGTGATTCAGTATTCCCAGAACAAATATTTATTATAACTAAAACATATATCGTACCTTAAGCTTAATACTACAATGACGGTAGATTTTTATGTCCATATCATGTCCATTGAGCGCTCTTTTATATAGCCATTGTCCTCTTGAGTCGCTCGTGCTTCGTCACGGTAAGTTACAACAGTTCTTCTTCCTACACTTCACTCAAAACTTAGACGGAACACGTTTTTATTTATTTAGTAAAAATAAATAGATCAGACCGCCATAAATCTGCGTCCGTCTTATTTCAGAAAAACAGTAAAAGTCTTCTTAGCGCTCGAGGCTTCATTTGTTCTCCAGCGAACAAAATAGTGAAGGATCGCATATACATCCGTACTTTTCTGTTTATATTGCCGCCCAAAGACGACGAATTACATTATCTAGAAAATTCCACCGTCGCCATGCGACGCCTTATTATATATTAATCATTCTTTATAAACAAGTATTTGCCTTCTGGCTGAATTTGCTGTTTTAATTAAGCCAAAAATAGGAAATATCACATTGCCTCCCATGAGGAGAGAGGAAATGACGAAGGATTACCTCGATCCTCAAGTCCTCATGAGATATTCGTGATTTTTGGTGTGACATTTACATAACGTTACTGGCGTACAAAGTACATAAATTGAAATCACATTTATAAACATATATCAGATATTTATCATTTTTCAAAATAAAGTTTTTCATTCTTTGTTCATCAGTCACTTCATTCCATAATACCAAGATTAACATTTATGTGCATATTTAAGTTTGGTCCATATTTGCTTATAACAATAAGTGAACGTTCATTTCGCTCTTCAGGGGATAGAATTCAGAAATTACTTTCTCTTGAGCTTAACAACTAATACATGAGTACAGTGAGTGCTTATTTTCACTACACTAGAGTGGACAATGTTCGAGCATCTGTTGACTCCTTGTGGTTCAATTACAGTTTAATAACGTAGCACTACACTTCGTGATGCTTTCACTTTCTGTGTTAGCTGTCTACGGCGTTCATCATGCAGTACATCCGTCCTTTCCACTGTGGTGCCAGGAATTCATGCGGCTTCCCGGGTTTTTATTTACAATATGAAACAGAAGAAGTGGAAAATTATTAGTATAACTTATAACCTATTGGATACATTTGTTAAGAATCGGGACTGGTCTGAAGTTTAGGGTCTTCCTATAGTGCACATTCATTTTCTTTGTCCATCAAGAGACAGGATTATAATTCATTTTAGCAGTGTTCAGGAGTGCCGGTATTAATGGCTTTAAGGCCTGAGTAATCTATCAATCTACTTCTCACTCATCTTAACTTCAACTCAAGAAAATTGCTTAATTTACGTATGAAAATGTAGTCACACAAGTGTACAAATGTCTTTCCTCCAGTATGTACGATGGAAGTCATGGCGGTTAGCAGTTTAAAGTTTGGATTGTTTCGTCACCCACACGTCAGCCACTCACAGCGGCTGCACAGTGTTGCGTGAGCTCCAATACTCAGTATCCGTTCGCGCTAAGGCTGTAACAGAGCTGCTGGTCGTAGATTGCTCCTTTTTTTTGTGAACTTCGTATCACACGAGTGCATCGATACAAACACCTCGCGCGCGTTTTCCATCGGAGGAGCTAGACACTGAAGCTGCCTCCATACTTCTCTGTCAACTGCCTCCCATGAGGCTCACAGGTAAGTGACGACGAATGTTTTAGCTGTCGCTGCACTTAGAACAACACTGAACTTTGCGTTGCACCTGTTGTCGTAGCCTTGACTTCTTTTTACACTTGCAGTACAACACTACCACTAATATACAGTGAACAGTTACTTTTATTATGCACGTCGCACTTTAGTGTGCATCTTCACACAGCATTCGTGCTTAGTTCCTTCGCCGATGGAGTTCATTTACAAAACAATTAATTTTGCAGGTTTCCTCCATTGGTACAGAAAGACTTATATTCTACTATTTACAAAAGATCACTTACGAGCTAATATTTACAATTAATGGTCACTCCTTTTGTTAAGTCCAGTGAACAACTGCTTTATGAATGGACTCTTTATATCTCAAGGTTTACTTTCACTAGTGAACCTAAAAATATTCTTTCAAACTTTCTTTTAAGGGCTCATCTCCTCATTATGAGAACTACAGGCTTCGCAACACTCGTTGCATTTATTCTTTAGTGCACCCAAGATCATTTTCTACTGCCACGCAGCATATCTACTACATAACGAGTACGCATTTAACGCTGAATCTTTTTTTTTTTTTTTTTTGTGCTTGCCAATTTTTTTTTTTATAAATTTGAGGGCAGACTGGATAACAATAGGTCTCCCTCTTCGCTTCATGTACTCAGCAATCGTTCTCTGTCAAAAAAAATAGGGTAACGCGTGTCTACTATTTTTCGCATGAATGGAATTACCGGCAGTTCACTGGGTTTACGCAACCGGTCCATAACAAACATTACCAAAGCTAGCGAAGTTCATCACGCTACGTGTCTCATTTCTCATAAGCACTGCTTTGCCCCGAAGCACACGTGCCTTTTACAAGTCGACCCTTGGTCTGGGTTAATGAACCAGGATCAAAAGAAACGGGCACAAGGAAAATTGATTTCATAAGAGGAGTGTCTTAGGAGACATTTTTGCAATAAAATCTGCATGTAAATTAAATTATCATAATAAACATAGGCACATATATAAATTTCAACCTCTTTCATTACAGCATACTTTGCTACTTCTACGTCTTACTCAGGTTACAGTCAATATTAAGTTTAAATATCACTGCATTGCATGTTCTTTAGATTAGCCTTCAATTAGGGTATTGAATGGTCGCTAGATTACACTACAGATCTTCTGAAGATCTTTACTTGGACTTATTTATGATACAGGGGGCTTGCTGTGTGGTTATTTAGTACCTCGATTCTACTGAAATCAATTCGTCAGCTAACATTCCTCATATACTCTTTACATTGGGCTCAGATCACAGGGAAATAGTTTACTTTCATAGCAATTAATGGCCTCGTGGAGTACTTACGCTACATTATTGATGCTTCATGGTTTGCCTCCATTTGTACTGTATTTCACCTTACTTAGTTTACTACAGCTTATTGTCTCCTTGCGTGAACACATGCGGGTTACCACTTGTTTTTCCATTTAACAGCACGCTTTAACTGAACTTTAAGCTATTTCTTCTACTCCTGTCCACTGTCTGGACTGTTTGAACATGTACCTTTTTTTTTTTAAGCAGGTAATTTGGGCTTTTACAACAGAACTTCAAGTACTTACATTACTAAAAATAAATCTATCTTCTTGTACCTTAAGAGAAGTGCTTATTTACGCATCCTCCTCCATTTCTCACCTTTACATATTTTATTTAGCTCAGGGCAATCACCTCGCAAGCACTTTTTTTCTTATTACTAACTTAAAATTAAATTGAAATTCTTGGTGCAACCTCAATTTCCTGCTTCAGCTTGTTGAAGAAATATCAGTTCATGTCCATCACTATAAACAATTTTTCCATACATAGCATTTAATACTTAAAGTTTACATGTAGTAGCCGTTACTATGTAGTCAGTGCGCTGTTCAACACAATACTTATTATTAACAGTTCACACAAGGAAATTTCCAGTAAGCAAGAATTCATTTCCACGACAGTATTTAACCACTACCATTATAAAATTTCTTTAAGTCTTGGTGGTGAAATAAGCCTTTTACTCTCCCCGTAGCCGGGTCAGTTAACAAATAACTCCCTATGTGCGGTTTCCTTAAAATAAGGTAAGGACCTTGGTACATATCTTGCCACTTGCGATTTTTCTTACATATTAATGATGGCTTGAAATGAGTCTTAAGTAATACCTTTTCACCTACATGGTAATTTACAACTTTGTTTACTTTTTTATCATAGCCTTTCTTCCTTAATTGAGCATTGGTGGTAATGGAACTTAAAGCTTCTCGAATTTTGACATCTAGATCTACCTCAGGGCTAGGTATCTTGGGAAGAGGATCAACCCACTCATTCTGTTCCTTCTTTCGAGATATCAACTCGTGTGGAGTAAAACCTGTGGAAGTGTGTGGCAAATTATTAACTATCTCCTCAAAAGGTGTCACAAAATCAACCCAACGAGTTTGCTTGTCTGGAATGTACGTCCGAACAAATCTGTTAAACTCCTTGAAGATCCGCTCAGTCAAATTCGACTGAGGCCTAAAACGTGATATTAAGATCTGCTTGACATTGTGATGGGCCAAAAACTCACGCCATTTGCGGCAAGTAAAGTTGGATGCATTATCTGAAAGTGTAGATTCGGGGACTCCGAATCGAGGGAAATAGTCATTTTCAAGACAGCGTATAATAGGCGGAGCACAAGATGTCTTCATAACATACATTCGAAGGTATTTAGTGAAGTTGTCGAGAACAGCAACGAGGTATTTGACACCTCCCCTACCCATCGGTAGAGGGCCAGCCAGGTCAATGCTAATGAGCTGATTAGGCCTTTCTGCGATGATCGGATTCAATGGAATTAAAGTAGGAATATTCAGAGCTTTCGCCTTTTGGCAGATGACACAGAATTTTAGCAACTTGTGTATCCGACGATGTAGGTTGGGCACATAACAGTAAGTAGCAATCTTCTTTTTACACTTCTCTGGACCATAGTGGCCCCAAGAAATGTGGGTATACCACAAAAGATGTTCGACAAAACTGCTAGGTATACAAACAAGCCAGTTGTCTGATGACACAGAGGTACGATGAAATAATACCTGATTATGAATCTTGAAGAATTTGGACAACTTATGGTTTGGATTTTCTTGAAGAAGTCTGATTACTTTTCCCCACTTAGGATCTGTGGTCTGTAGTGTCTGGATTTGCTTGCACAGTTCCAAGAAATATTTTCTATGAATGGGATCCTGCATAAGAAGAACTTTGTAGTTCGACATCTGTTCTACCAACTCACTTGTCTCAGGCAGACCCTCTGGTGAACGAGAAAGTGCGTCTGCAATAATGTTATCCTTGCCCTTTATATACACAATATCAAAATCGTATTCTTGCAGAAATAAACACCACCTGGTCAGACGCGGATGTTGTAATTTACAGGTCAAAAGATACGAAAGTGCTTGATGATCCGTAAACACTTTTATCTTTCTGCCAAAAATGTAATAATTAAACCTCTTGAAGGACCAAATAACTGCAAGTGCCTCCAGCTCAGTAACTGAATAGGACTTTTCACATTCTGTTAAGACCCTACTCGCAAAACTAATCACTCTGATCTGCTCTGTTTCGTCTACTAATTCAATCTGAAACAAACAAGATCCAATTCCAACAAACGAAGCGTCTGAGGTGATACAAAATTCTTTGTCCATTTGTGGATGACAGAGAATGTTATTGTTTACAAGACCATCTTTAATTGCCTGAAAAGCTTTCTGACACTCTGGTGTCCAAATCCAATGCGTACTTTTCTTCAGAAGATTGTGCAAAGCGGGATTGTTCATTACTTGACCAGACAGAAATCGTCGAAAGAAAGACGAAAGACCGAGAAATCCTCTTAGTTGCCTCTTAGTTACCGGCGTAGGGAAATTCTTAATCGCAGACAACTTTTCCGGGTCGGGTTTAATCCCTTCAGGTGTAATCACATGACCTAAAAACTTTACCTCACGTTTTCCAAATTTTGACTTTTTCAGATTCGCTGTAACACCATGTTCTTGAAATCTCTGAAACACCTTTCGTAGAATAGCTAAATGATCTTCCCAGTTCTTAATGGCTATCAACACGTCATCTACATAAACAGTTACCTCATCCAGAAGTTCAGGTCCTAACACAAAATCGAGAGCAGAAATAAATATTCCCGAGCTTACATTTAAACCAAAAGGCATGACCTTAAACTGATATGAGCGGCCGGCAAATATAAAAGCAGTATATTTTCTGGATTCCTTGGCCAATTTCACCTGCCAATAGCTACTTCTTAAATCGAGTGTACTCAAAAATCTAATGCCATGAAATTTTTGCAAGTGCTCCTCAAGTGCTTCAGGCCGAGTCCTTATCGGTACAATTATTTTGTTTATTGATCTGGCGTCCAGTACTAGTCTGACACTACCGTCCTGTTTAAGTACGGACAACAAGGGACTTGAGTACGGCGAATTCGATAACTCGATAACATCCCAACACAGCATTTTCCTAATCTCATGCTTTACAGCTTCTCGTCGGGCGTAGGGTACTGAATAGCTTGCTTTGCAGAACGTTGAGTGGGGAAGCACTTCCATTTTATGCTCGAACCCTTTTATTACTCCTGGTTTCTTTGAAAAGATTTTCTTGTAACTTACTAATAAATGGAACAACTCATATTTCTGCTCCCCCCTGAGTTCAGTCGATTCCTTGGCTTTAGCATCGATCTCGTCTGTGTCAGGAAGTAAGTCTTGATACTCATTGTCATTTATGTCATCCCATTTACTCAGGTCATTTGTCTGATCAAAGCACGGTTTGGCGGTCCTCTGTCGTCTCCAAACCTGATGCAATGTCAACACTGCCTTCACTTTACTCCTTAACAAGTTAACAACAACTTGTTGTTGATTTACGATAAAGGTACACATTCCAGATTCAATATCTATCACTGCTTTTGTTTGTCGAAGAAACTCCATCCCCAAGAGACATGGAACTGACAAGTTCTTTACTATTAGAAAGTGGCAAAAAACCAAAACAGATTCTATCTGCAGTTGAAGCTGCGTCTGTAAACTAACTCTCTGTTTCAATGGACCAATCGCTCCCGATATGGAGCAGCCCTGAATCGGCAATGATAAAACTTTTGAAACAGAAGACACCTGTCTGAAGAGACATGATGACATCACATTGATGTTTGCTCCTGTATCAACAATGGCTGTGACAGGAATGTTGGCAATAGAAATCTTAATCGAAGCCTGGACCTGTTCATCATAAATGTCATTAATGTCTTGAGCTTATAGGTCAGGTGCAAGGTCATCTCGTAAGTCGGTCTCATGGTCGTACCGTATCGCATTAACATACTCAGAATCAGAGTATTCGTTAGTACCCCCACTGGAACCGGCAGCGACCTCTAGGAGGCTGAAAGGTGCTGCCTCTAATTTTCCGCAGGATGTTTAACCTGTTTGTCATTCATGGCCTTAAGTGTTTGTTCCGTTTCATATTGGTGCTGGTTATGTGGTACAAATGCCGGTGTAGAGGGGTAAAATCCACTGGGTGCATTCACTTGTGAATAAAATACTTGAGACGTCTGCTGTCGCCCGATCTTTTGGTTGCCGGCAGAATCATTTCCTTGTGAAGGAAAGTTCGCATTTGGTACCGTTTGAAAATTGTTCCGCGGTCCTCTATTCTGTGAAAAGTTGTTCTGATGTGCTGGGTGGCCTCCGCCTTGCCCATGCCACTTGCTATTTTTCGACCTATAACTTTGATTGTACACTGGTCCATTTGAAAAATTACCAATCGTTTGTGGAGAATTTCCATACTGCTCAGGCGCAGAATTAAAGGGTGGGTTTCCGTACTGATGTTGTTCCTGGTGGTTGTAAATTGGGTGGTATCTCTGCTGATTACTGTAATTGGTTTTCTGCTTCCATTTAAAGTTATTGCCATTTGCGTTTTCATAACGGCTGGCAGGTTGGCAACAGCGGTCGCAGTAGCTCGCTCTCTCCTTCGGCGCATTGTTGTCCGCGTGCGATGCATTCTGCTGGCAGCCAGGGAAGAATTTGCCGCTGCCAACCTTGGAGCGCACATCCTCGCTAATTACATCTAAGGAATCCAGCACAGAAAGGAATGCATTCGTGTCTTCTTCGGACACATTTACTAGTTTATCTCTAATAGACACAGGGAGTTTGCTTTTGAGAATCATAATTACGTCCTTGGAAGAAATCGGAGAATCCCAGAACTTAATTTTTGCTAGATACTTCTCGAAGTATCGCCGGCGACTTCCATGCTTCTCATTGAAAATTTCCGCACCATACACCTCCTTCCTTAATCTTTGCTGTACCCCATTACTCCAAAATTTTGCCAAGAACATTTTCTCAAACTCCTCATAATTCCTACACGTGTCTACCATTTCCGTTCCCCATAATGCTGCATCACCAGAAATTAAGCCAGTGACGAACTGAATACGCTGTCTGTCTGTCCAGCTCCTGGGAAATATGCCGGAAAAATTCTTTAGGAACACGATGGGGTGTATTTCTCGCTTCTGTGGATGAAAAACAGGAAAAGTGCGATGCTTAATCACACTTTCCTCTTGCATTAAACTCACGATTGTGGGCGGATCATTTATTTTCCCTACTCGGGACTCAACAGGACTGTTGTTTTGCATGTAATCAGGCGGTGAACAATAAGGAGTTGACTGACATACGTCACCGTCTAAAGAGTTGTTCCCTATAGTTTGCGTATGCGTGTGCGGATTTTCTACCCAGTTTCTCAGCATTCTGACTTCGTCCACTACTTGCTGCTTCCACTCGGGAAGATCCCGTGTAAGTGTCCTCCGAATCTGTCCCAATTCAGAAACCACTGTCTCTGGCGACTTACCAGGAGCAGCTAAGATTTCATAAGTTACATCCTTGACAGTCTCCCTAAGCTCCTCCCTGACCTTCTTTTCGATAAAAATATCTTTACCTTTTATCCATTCACTGTAGTGTTCCGACAATGCCTCCGCGTGTGCTTTCACGGTGCTCTTAACCTGTTCTTCGATATTGATTGAGTCTATCTGCCTCGACAGATCCTCTACTACACCTTCAATGTCAGATACTGCATTTCTAACTGAGTTTATTTCTTTGGTAGCTGCCTGAATTTTTGTGTTTAATGTTCCAGATACTTCAGCTATTTCACTTTTCACCTGTTTCTGCATTTTCTGAATTTGATCACTGATCTTAGTTTGCACCTCACCCAAATGGGTATTTAATTCAGCCGTAATTTCTTTATGCAGATCTGTTTTGATTGTGCCTAGCTGTGTTTTTAATGATTCGCTTACAGCATCTAATCGGGCGTTAACAGTCTCATTTTGTGTTTTTATAGTCTCATTTTGTGTTTTTACTGATTCGCTTACAGCATCTAATCGGGCGTTAACAGTCTCATTTTGTGTTTTTATAGTCTCATTTACTGCGTCAAACTGTTGTTTCAGCATTTCCATTAACGCACCGAGGTCATTTGTAGCTGCAGCGGGAAGAATTTGGACTTTAGGGTCACTTTCCCCTGTTACAGACATGGTTAGTTCAGTTTCCACACGGGAACCTACCGTTCGCGATCGTAAAGGGTATGGAATACTATTAACGTCTTCACTCCCGTCTCCTGTTGTCACCTGTCTCTGTTTACTATCTGCCATTTTCGTTAGTAAATCACGTGCTACGCAAGGCTTTCGTCGTTTGTCAGTGACGTGGTGAGTCCGCTAAGAGCACCGCTCTCGCGTGAGCAACAAATGAAGTTCTACCTTGCGAGAAGACAAGATGGAACCTAAACGTTTCAGACAAATGAATGAAGATGCTCTTCACTGCAAATTGCACACACTATCCACCATGTTGAAAATGTAATACAGCTATACTAACAATGGGGAGAAATAATTTCTATTATCAGACTACGAATAATTTTACTTTGAAAGATAAAATAAAGCAGATTTTCTATAGCGGGAAGGAGATAGAAAGGATGTGGATCGACTTGGAAAAGCAACGTTGCTACTGAAGCACTACACTGCGTATGCAAAATTCTGACTTACTTTTTGATGGCTTGGTTACCGCTATGTTGTCTCAGCAAATTCGCGTCTCTTTTCTTTTCCTTTCTCTCGATAATTAAACTGCGTTATCGACCGTTATTCTCACAGAGAGACGATGTGTACCTGAAACGACAGAACATTTATTAACACAAGCACATAGAAAATTTTCCAAGAATTTGAACTAATTTTTGGTCAAGCCCCACGCTGGGCGCCAAGTGTGATGTTACAAAATAAAAGTGATGTTG
Source organism: Schistocerca serialis cubense (assembly GCF_023864345.2). NCBI lineage: Eukaryota > Metazoa > Arthropoda > Insecta > Orthoptera > Acrididae > Schistocerca > Schistocerca serialis. The sequence goes on along the minus strand of NW_026047583.1, from coordinate 19,592,518 downwards.
TTATTCAATGGAAAGTTGGAAATTGAGATTTAGCTTACTGTTTTATCAATCGCAATTGGCGTAAGAATCATGGATTGACCATTGTCATAAAATATTGCATTATGAGATGTGAATAGTTTTTACTTGCGGTTTCGCGTGGCTTGAGGCAGTCTCAACTAGCGTGCTATTGATTAAGAAATTGCGTTATCGTCTTTCTAATTACTTCATGATCGTAGATACGATCATACCCGGTTGTGAAGTTATTGTTATGACAAAACAATTTCCTAAGGGACCAGAAAGTTCTTAAGGGCGCAAAAACAACTGTAACATCACACAAAAGGGAAATTCGATATTAAAGCTGATGCAAGAAGACGATAAAACAGTTTTCTTTTTATCAATGTAACACGCACATTAGACTGCTGATCTTGGTGTCTGTAATATTAGCAAAATGCATAATTAAAATGAAAATAATACTGAGGAGATAATAGAAATGAGCACTGCTAAGTGATTCAGTATTCCCAGAACAAATATTTATTATAACTAAAACATATATCGTACCTTAAGCTTAATACTACAATGACGGTAGATTTTTATGTCCATATCATGTCCATTGAGCGCTCTTTTATATAGCCATTGTCCTCTTGAGTCGCTCGTGCTTCGTCACGGTAAGTTACAACAGTTCTTCTTCCTACACTTCACTCAAAACTTAGACGGAACACGTTTTTACGTTGCTTTTCCAAGTCGATCCACATCCTTTCTATCTCCTTCCCGCTATAGAAAATCTGCTTTATTTTATCTTTCAAAGTAAAATTATTCGTAGTCTGATAATAGAAATTATTTCTCCCCATTGTTAGTATACCTGTATTACATTTTCAACATGGTGGATAGTGTGTGCAATTTGCAGTGAAGAGCATCTTCATTCATTTGTCTGAAACGTTTAGGTTCCATCTTGTCTTCTCGCAAGATAGATTTTCATTTGTTGCTCACGCGAGAGCGGTGCTCTTAGCGGACTCACCACGTCACTGACAAACGACGAAAGCCTTGCGTAGCACGTGATTTACTAACGAAAATGGCAGATAGTAAACAGAGACAGGTGACAACAGGAGACGGGAGTGAAGACGTTAATAGTATTCCATACCCTTTACGATCGCGAACGGTAGGTTCCCGTGTGGAAACTGCACTAACCATGTCTGTAACAGGGGAAAGTGACCCTAAAGTCCAAATTCTTCCCGCTGCAGCTACAAATGACCTCGGTGCGTTAATGGAAATGCTGAAACAACAGTTTGACGCAGTAAATGAGACTATAAAAACACAAAATGAGACTGTTAACGCCCGATTAGATGCTGTAAGCGAATCAGTAAATACACAAAATGAGACTATAAAAACACAAAATGAGACTGTTAACGCCCGATTAGATGCTGTAAGCGAATCATGAAAAACACAGCTAGGCACAATCACAAAATAAAAGTGATGTTGTTATTCAATGGAAAGTTGGAAATTGAGATTTAGCTTACTGTTTTATCAATCGCAATTGGCGTAAGAATCATGGATTGACCATTGTCATAAAATATTGCATTATGAGATGTGAATAGTTTTTACTTGCGGTTTCGCGTGGCTTGAGGCAGTCTCAACTAGCGTGCTATTGATTAAGAAATTGCGTTATCGTCTTTCTAATTACTTCATGATCGTAGATACGATCATACCCGGTTGTGAAGTTATTGTTATGACAAAACAATTTCCTAAGGGACCAGAAAGTTCTTAAGGGCGCAAAAACAACTGTAACATCACACAAAAGGGGTAATTCGATATCAAAGCTGATGCAAGAAGACGATAAAACAGTTTTTTTTTATCAATGTAACACGCACATTAGACTGCTGATCTTGGTGACTGTAATATTAGCAAAATGCATAATTAAAATGAAAATAATACTGAGGAGATAATAGAAATGAGAACTGCTAAATGATTCAGTATTCCCAGAACAAATATTTATTATAACTAAAACATATATCGTACCTTAAGCTTAATACTACAATGACGGTAGATTTTTATGTCCATATCATGTCCATTGAGCGCTCTTTTATATAGCCATTGTCCTCTTGAGTCGCTCGTGCTTCGTCACGGTAAGTTACAACAGTTCTTCTTCCTACACTTCACTCAAAACTTAGACGGAACACGTTTTTACGTTGCTTTTCCAAGTCGATCCACATCCTTTCTATCTCCTTCCCGCTATAGAAAATCTGCTTTATTTTATCTTTCAAAGTAAAATTATTCGTAGTCTGATAATAGAAATTATTTCTCCCCATTGTTAGTATAGCTGTATTACATTTTCAACATGGTGGATAGTGTGTGCAATTTGCAGTGAAGAGCATCTTCATTCATTTGTCTGAAACGTTTAGGTTCCATCTTGTCTTCTCGCAAGATAGATTTTCATTTGTTGCTCACGCGAGAGCGGTGCTCTTAGCGGACTCACCACGTCACTGACAAACGACGAAAGCCTTGCGTAGCACGTGATTTACTAACGAAAATGGCAGATAGTAAACAGAGACAGGTGACAACAGGAGACGGGAGTGAAGACGTTAATAGTATTCCATACCCTTTACGATCGCGAACGGTAGGTTCCCGTGTGGAAACTGCACTAACCATGTCTGTAACAGGGGAAAGTGACCCTAAAGTCCAAATTCTTCCCGCTGCAGCTACAAATGACCTCGGTGCGTTAATGGAAATGCTGAAACAACAGTTTGACGCAGTAAATGAGACTATAAAAACACAAAATGAGACTGTTAACGCCCGATTAGATGCTGTAAGCGAATCAGTAAATACACAAAATGAGACTATAAAAACACAAAATGAGACTGTTAACGCCCGATTAGATGCTGTAAGCGAATCATGAAAAACACAGCTAGGCACAATCACAAAATAAAAGTGATGTTGTTATTCAATGGAAAGTTGGAAATTGAGATTTAGCTTACTGTTTTATCAATCGCAATTGGCGTAAGAATCATGGATTGACCATTGTCATAAAATATTGCATTATGAGATGTGAATAGTTTTTACTTGCGGTTTCGCGTGGCTTGAGGCAGTCTCAACTAGCGTGCTATTGATTAAGAAATTGCGTTATCGTCTTTCTAATTACTTCATGATCGTAGATACGATCATACCTGGTTGTGAAGTTATTGTTATGACAAAACAATTTCCTAAGGGACCAGAAAGTTCTTAAGGGCGCAAAAACAACTGTAACATCACACAAAAGGGAAATTCGATATCAAAGCTGATGCAAGAAGACGATAAAACAGTTTTCTTTTTATCAATGTAACACGCACATTAGACTGCTGATCTTGGTGACTGTAATATTAGCAAAATGCATAATTAAAATGAAAATAATACTGAGGAGATAATAGAAATGAGAACTGCTAAATGATTCAGTATTCCCAGAACAAATATTTATTATAACTAAAACATATATCGTACCTTAAGCTTAATACAACAATGACGGTAGATTTTTATGTCAGTATCATGTCCATTTAGCGCTCTTTTATGTAGCCATTGTCCTCTTGAGTCGCTCGTGCTTTGTCACGGTAAGTTCCAACAGTTCTTCTTCCTACACTTCACTCAAAACTCAGACGGAACACGTTTTTATACATTTAGTAAAAAATTAGATCAGACTGCCACAAATCTGCGTCCGTCTTACTTGAGAAAAACAGTACAAGTCTTCTTAGGGCTCCAGGCTTCATTTGTTCTCCCGCGAACAAAATAGTGAAGGATCGTACATCTATCCGTATTTTTCTGTTTTTATTGCCGCCCAAAGACGACAAATTACATCACTAGAAAATTCCACCGTCGCTATGCGACGCCTCATTATACATTAATCATTATTTACAAACAAGTATTTGCCTTCTGGCTGAAAGTGTTAACTACTCGTATTTGCTGTTTTAATGAAGTCAAAAATAGCGAATATCTCATTGCCACCCATGAGGAGAGAGGGAATGCCGAAGGATTACCTCGATCCTCATGTCCTCATGAGATATTCGTGATTTTTGGTGTGACATTTACATAATGTTACTGGCGTACCATGTACTTAAATTGAAATTACATTTATAAACATATATCAGATATTTCTCATTTTTCAAAATAAAGTTTTTCATTCTTTGTTCATCAGTCACTTCATTCCATAATACCAAGATTAACATTTATGTGCATATTTAAGTTCGGTCCATATTTGCTTATAACAATAAGTGAACGTTCATTTCGCACTTCAGGGGATAGAATTCAGGAATTACTTTCTCTTGAGCTTAACAACTAATACATGAGTACAGTGAGTGCTTATTTTCACTAAACTAGAGTGGACAATGTTCGAGCATCTGTTGACTCCTTGTGGTTCAATTACAGTTTAATAACGTAGCACTACACTTCGTGATGCTTTCACTTTCTGTGTTAGCTGTCTACGGCGTTCATTATGCAGTACATCTGTCCTTTCCACTGTGGTGCCAGGAATTCAAGTGGTTTCCCGGGTTTTTATTTACAATATGAAACAGAAGAAGTGGAAAATTATTAGTATAACTTACAACCTATTGGATACATTTGTTAAGGATCGGGAGTTTAGGGTCTTCCTATAGTGCACATTCATTTTCTTTGTCCATCAAGAGACAGGGTTATAATTCATTTTAGCAGTGTTCAGGAGTGCCGGTATTAATGGCTTTAAGGCCCGAGTAATCTATCAATCTACTTCTCACTCATCTTAACTTCAACTCAAGAAAATTGCTTAATTTACGTATGAAAATGTAGTCACACAAGTGTACAAATGTCTTTCCTCCAGCATGTACGATGGAAGTCATGGCGGTTAGCAGTTTAAAGTTTGGATTGTTTCGTCACCCACACGTCAGCCACTCACAGCGGTTGCACAGTGTTGCGTGAGCTCCAATACTCAGTATCCGTTCGCGCTAAGGCTGTAACAGAGCCGCTGGTCGTAGATTGCTCCTTCTTTTTGTGAACTTCGTATCACACGAGTGCATCGATACAAACACCTCGCGCGCGTTTTCCATCGGAGGAGCTGGACACTGACGCTGCCTCCATACTTCTCTGTCAACTGCCCCCCATGAGGCTCACAGGTAAGTGACGACGAATGTTTTAGCTGTCGCTGCACTTAGAACAACACTGAACTTTGCGTTGCACCTGTTGTCGTAGCCTTGACTTCTTTTTACACTTGCAGTACAACACTACCACTAATATACAGTGAACAGTTACTTTTATTATGCACGTCGCACTTTAGTGTGCATCTTCACACAGCATTCGTGCTTAGTTCCTTCGCCGATGGAGTTCATTTACAAAACAATTAATTTTGCAGGTTTCCTCCATTGGTACAGAAAGACTTATATTCGACTATTTACAAAAGATCACTTACGAGCTAATATTTACAATTAATGGTCACTCCTTTTGTTAAGTCCAGTGAACAACTGCTTTATGAATGGACTCTTTATATCTCAAGATTTGCTATCACTAGCGAACCTAAAAATATTCTTTCAAACTTTCTCTTAAGTGCTCATCTCCTCATTATGAAAACTACAGGTTTCGCAACACTCGTTGCATTTATTCTTCAGTGCACCCAAGATCATTTTCTACTGCCACAAAGCATATCTACTACTTAACGAGTACGCATTTAATGCTGAACCTTTTTTTTTATATATATATTGTCTCAGCAAATTCGCGTCTCTTTTCTTTTCCTTACTCTCGATAATTAAACTGCGTTATCGACCGTTATTCTCACAGAGAGACGATGTGTACATGAAACGACAGAACATTTATTAACACAAGCACATAGAAAATTTTCCAAGAATTTGAACTAATTTTTGGTCAAGTCCCTGTTCGGGCGCCAAGTGTGATGTTACAAAATAAAAGTGATGTTGTTATTCAATGGAAAGTTGGAAATTGAGATTTAGCTTACTGTTTTATCAATCGCAATTGGCGTAAGAATCATGGATTGACCATTGTCATAAAATATTGCATTATGAGATGTGAATAGTTTTTACTTGCAGTTTCGCGTGGCTTGAGGCAGTCTCAACTAGCGTGCTATTGATTAAGAAATTGCGTTATCGTCTTTCTAATTACTTCATGATCGTAGATACGATCATACCCGGTTGTGAAGTTATTGTTATGACAAAACAATTTCCTAAGGGACCAGAAAGTTCTTAAGGGCGCAAAAACAACTGTAACATCACACAAAAGGGAAATTCGATATTAAAGCTGATGCAAGAAGTCGATAAAACAGTTTTCTTTTTATCAATGTAACACGCACATTAGACTGCTGATCTTGGTGTCTGTAATATTAGCAAAATGCATAATTAAAATGAAAATAATAATGAGGAGATAATAGAAATGAGCACTGCTAAATGATTCAGTATTCCCAGAACAAATATTTATTGTAACTGAAACATATATCGTACCTTAAGCTTAATACAACAATGACTGTAGATTTTTATGTCCGTATCATGTCCATTTTCCGCTCTTTTATATAGCCATTGTCTTCTTTGAGTCGCTCGTGCGTCGTCACGGTAAGTTATAACAGTTCTTTACACTTCACTCAACTCAGACATACACGTTTTTATACATTTAGTAAAAATTAGATCAGACCGCCATAAATCTGCGTCCGTCTTACTTCAGAAAAACAGTAAAAGTCTTCTTAGCGCTCGAGGCTTCATTTGTTCTCCAGCGAACAAAATAGTGAAGGATCGCATATACATCCGTACTTTTCTGTTTATATTGCCGCCCAAAGACGACGAATTACATTATCTAGAAAATTCCACCGTCGCCATGCGACGCCTTATTATATATTAATCATTCTTTATAAACAAGTATTTGCCTTCTGGCTGAATTTGCTGTTTTAATTAAGCCAAAAATAGCGAATATCACAAGTGACAGTCCTCTTGTACTTAAGTCGGCATTGTGCCTTTTGTATTAAATTCGGATGCAATATCTGTGCTTCTTCGTCAATAAGAAGGTCCAAGGGATTAAGGAAACCTGAAGTGAAGCATCGGAATCGGACACTGGACTCACAGGAGGGGTTCAAATCATAGAAAGTTAGAGTGTCAGTCCTCTTATACTTAAGTCGGCATTGTGCCATTTGTCTTAAATTCGGTTGCAATTTCTGTGTTTCATCGTCAATAAGAAGGTCCAAGGGATACAGTAAACCTGAAGTGAAGCATCGGAATCTAAAACTGGACTCAAAGGAGAGGATCAAATTATAGAAAGTGAGAGTGTCAGTCGTCTTGAACTTAAGTCGGCATTGTGCCTTTTGTATTACATTCAGAAGCAATTTCTGTGTCTCATCGTCAATAGGAAGGTCGAAGGTATACAGTAAACCTGAAGAGAAGCATCGGAATCTAAATCTGGACTCACAGGAGAGGTTCAAATCATAGAAAGTTAGAGTGTCAGTCCTCTTGTACTTAAGTCGACATTGTGCCTTTTGTATTAAATTCGGATGCAATTTCTGTGTTTCATCGTCAATAAGAAGGTCCAAGGGATACAGTAAACCTGAAGTGAAGCATCGGAATCTAAAACTGGACTCAAAGGAGAGGATCAAATTATAGAAAGTGAGAGTGTCAGTCGTCTTGAACTTAAGTCGGCATTGTGCCTTTTGTATTACATTCAGAAGCAATTTCTGTGTCTCATCGTCAATAGGAAGGTCGAAGGTATACAGTAAACCTGAAGTGAAGCATCGGAATCTAAATCTGGACTCACAGGAGACGTTCAAATCATAGAAAGTTATAGTGTCAGTCCTCTTGTACTTAAGTCGTCATTTTGCCTTTTGTGTTAAATTCCGATGCAATTTCTGTGACTCATGGTCAATAAGAAGGTCCAAGATATACAGTAACCCTGAAGTGAAGCATCGGAATCTAAAACTGGACTCACAGGAGAGGTCATATAATGGAAAGTGAGAGATTCAGTCCTCTTGTACTTATGTCGGCATTGTGCTTTTTGTATTAAATTCGGATGCAATATCTGTGTTTCATCGTCAATAAGAAGGTACAAGGGATACAGTAAACCTGAAGTGAAGCATCGGAATCTAAAACTGGACTCACAGGAGAGGTTCAAATCATAGTAAGTGAGAGTGTCAGTTCTCTTCTACTTAAGTCGGCATTGTGCCATTTGTATTAAATTCGGATGCAATTTCTTTGTTTCATCGTCAATAAGAAGGTCCAAGGGATACAGTAAACCTGAAGTGAAGCATCGGAATCTAAAACTGGACTCAAAGGAGGGGATCAAATTATAGAAAGTGAGAGTGTCAGTCGTCTTGAACTTAAGTCGGCATTCTGCCTTTTGTATTAAATTCGGATGCAATTTCTGTGTTTCATCGTCAATAGGAAGGTCGAAGGTATACTGTAAACCTGAAGTGAAGCATCGGAATCTAAATCTGGACTCACAGGAGAGGTTCAAATCATAGAAAGTTAGTGTGTCAGTCCTCTTGTACTTAAGTCGGCATTCTGCCTTTTGTATTAAATTCGGATGCAATTTCTGTGTTTCATCGTCAATAGCAAGGTCCAAGGAATACAGTAAACCTGAAGTGAAGCATCGGAATCTAAAACTGGACTCACAGGAGAGGTTCAAATCATAGAAGTTGAGAGTGTCAGTCCTCTTGTACTTCAGTCGGCATTGTGCTCTTTGTATTAAATTCGGATGCAATTTCTGTGTTTCATCGTCAATAAGAGGGGCCAAGGGGTACAGTAAACTTGAAGTGAAGCATCGGAATCTGAAACTGGACTCACAGGAGAGGTTCATATCATAGAAAGTGAGAGTGTCAGTCGTCTTGTAGTTTAGTCGGCATTGTGCCTTTCGTATTAAATTCGGATGCAATTTCTGTGTTTCATCGTCAATAAGAAGGTACAAGGGATACAGTAAACCTGAAGTGAAGCATCGGAATCCAAAACTGGACTCACAGGAAAGGTTCAAATCACAGAAAGTTGGTCAGTCTTCATGTACTTAAGTCGGCATTGTGCTTTTTGAATTCAATTGCGATGCAATTTCTGTGCCTCATTGTAAATTAGAAGGTCCAAGGTACACAGTAAACATGAAGTGAAGCATCGGAATCTAAAACTGGACTCACAGGAGAGGTTCAAATCGTAGAAAGTGAGAGTGTCAGTCCTCTTGTACTTCAGTCGGCATTGTGCCTTTTGTATTAAATTCGGATGCAATTTCTGTGTTTCATCGTCAATAAGAAGGTCCAAGGTATACAGTAAACCTGAAGTGAAGCATCGAAATCTAAAACTGGACTCACAGGAGAGGTTCAAATAATAGAAACTGAGAGTGTCAGTCCTCTTGTACTCCAGTCGGCATTGTGCTTTTGGATTAAATTCGGATGCAATTTCTGAGTTTCATCGTCTATACGAAGGTCCAAGGGATACAGTAAACTTGAAGTGAACCATCGGAATCTAAAACTGGACTCACAGGAGAGGTTCATATCATAGAAAGTGAGAGTGTCAGTCGTCTTGTACTTAAGTCGGCATTGTGCCTTCTGTATTAAATTCGGATGAAATTTCTGTGTTTCATCGTCAATAGGAAGGTCGAAGGTATACAGTAAACCTGAACTGAAGCATCGGAATCTAAAACTGGACTCACAGGAGAGGTTCAAATCATAGAAAGTTATAGTGTCAGTCCTCTTGTACTTAAGTCGGCATTCTGCCTTTTGTATTAACTTCCGATGCAATTTCTGTGACTCATCGTCAATAAGAAGGTCCAAGGTATACAGTAAACCTGAAGTGAAGCAACGGAATCTAAAACTGGACTCACAGGAGAGGTTCATATAATGGAAAGTGAGAGTGTCAGTCCTCTTGTACTCAAGTCGGCATTGTCCCTTTTGTATTAAATTCGGATGCAATTTCTGTGTTTCATCGTCAATAAGAAGGTCCAAGGGATACAGTAAACCTGAAGTGAAGCGTCGGAATCTAAAACTGGACTCACGGGAGAGGTTCAAATCATAGAAAGTGAGAGTGTCAGTCCTCTTGTACATAAGTCGGCATTGTGCCTTTTGAATTAAATTCGGATATAATTTCTGTGTTTCATCGTCAACATGAAGGTCCAAGGGATACAGTAAACATGACGTGAAGCATCGGAATTTAAAACTGCACTCACAGGAGAGGTTCAACTCATAGAAAATTAGAGTGTCAGTCCTCTAGTACTTAAGTCGGCATTGTGCCTTTTGTATTAAATTTGGATGCAATTTCTGTGCTTCATCGTCAATAAGAAAGTCCAAGGGATTAAGGAAACCTGAAGTGAAGCATCGGAATCTGACACTGGACTCACAGGAGAGGTTCAAATCATAGAAAGTTAGAGTGTCTGTCCTCTTATACTTAAGTCGGCATTGTGCCATTTGTATTAAATTCGGATGCAATTTCTTTGTTTCATCGTCAATAAGAAGGTCCAAGGGATACAGTAAACCTGAAGTGAAGCATCGGAATCTAAAACTGGACTCAAAGGAGGGGATCAAATTATAGAAAGTGAGAGTGTCAGTCGTCTTGAACTTAAGTCGGCATTCTGCCTTTTGTATTAAATTCGGATGCAATTTCTGTGTTTCATCGTCAATAGGAAGGTCGAAGGTATACTGTAAACCTGAAGTGAAGCATCGGAATCTAAATCTGGACTCACAGGAGAGGTTCAAATCATAGAAAGTTAGTGTGTCAGTCCTATTGTACTTAAGTCGGCATTCTGCCTTTTGTATTAAATTCGGATGCAATGTCTGTGTTTCATCGTCAATAGCAAGGTCCAAGGTATACAGTAAACCTGAAGTGAAGCATCGGAATCTAAAACTGGACTCACAGGAGAGGTTCAAATCATAGAAGTTGAGAGTGTCAGTCCTCTTGTACTTCAGTCGGCATTGTGCCCTTTGTATTAAATTCGGATGCAATTTCTGTGTTTCATCGTCAATAAGAAGGGCCAAGGGGTACAGTAAACTTGAAGTGAAGCATCGGAATCTAAAACTGGACTCACAGGAGAGGTTCATATCATAGAAAGTGAGTGTGTCAGTCGTCTTGTAGTTTAGTCGGCATTGTGCCTTTCGTATTAAATTCGGATGCAATTTCTGTGTTTCATCGTCAATAAGAAGGTACAAGGGATACAGTAAACCTGCAGTGAAGCATCGGAATCCAAAACTGGACTCACAGGAAAGGTTCAAATCATAGAAAGTTGGTCAGTCTTCATGTACTTAAGTCGGCATTGTGCTTTTTGAATTCAATTGCGATGCAATTTCTGTGCCTCATCGTAAATTAGAAGGTCCAAGGTACACAGTAAACATGAAGTGAAGCATCGGAATCTAAAAATGGACTCACAGGAGAGGTTCAAATCATAGAAAGTTAGTGTGTCAGTCCTCTTGTACTTAAGTCGGCATTCTGCCTTTTGTATTAAATTCGGATGCAATTTCTGTGTTTCATCGTCAATAGCAAGGTCCAAGGAATACAGTAAACCTTAAGTGAAGCATCAGAATCTAAAACTGTACTCACAGGAGAGGTTCAAATCATAGAAGTTGAGAGTGTCAGTCCTCTTGTACTTCAGTCGGCATTGTGCTCTTTGTATTAAATTCGGATGCAATTTCTGTGTTTCATCGTCAATAAGAAGGGCCAAGGGGTACAGTAAACTTAAAGTGAAGCATCGGAATCTAAAACTGGACTCACAGGAGAGGTTCATATCATAGAAAGTGAGAGTGTCAGTCGTCTTGTAGTTTAGTCGGCATTGTGCCTTTCGTATTAAATTCCGATGCAATTTCTGTGTTTCATCGTCAATAAGAAGGTACAAGGGATACAGTAAACCTGAAGTGAAGCATCGGAATCCAAAACTGGACTCACAGGAAAGGTTCAAATCACAGAAAGTTGGTCAGTCTTCATGTACTTATGTCGGCATTGTGCTTTTTGAATTCAATTGCGATGCAATTTCTGTGCCTCATCGTAAATTAGAAGGTCCAAGGTACACAGTAAACATGAAGTGACGCATCGGAATCTAAAACTGGACGCACAGGAGAGGTTCAAATCATAGAAAGTTAGAGTGTCAGTCCTCTTGTACTTAAGTCGGCATTGTTTCTTTTGAATTTAATTCCGATGCAATTTCTGTGTTTCATCGTCAATAAGAAGGTCCAAGGTATACAGTAAAGCTGAAGTGAAGCATCGGAATTTGAAACTGGACTCACAGGAGAGGTTCAAAACATAGAACGTTAGAGTGTCAGTCCTCTTGTATTTAAGTCGGCATTGTGCCTTTTGTATTAAATTCGGATGCAATTTCTTTGTTTCATCGTCAATAAGAAGGTACAAGGGATACAGTAACCCTGAAGTGAAGCATCGGAATCTAAAACTGGACTCACAGGAGAGGTTCAAATCGTAGAAAGTGAGAGTGTCAGTCCTCTTGTACTTCAGTTGGCATTGTGCCTTTTGTATTAAATTCGGATGCAATTTCTGTGTTTCATCGTCAATAAGAAGGTCCAAGGTATACAGTAAACCTGAAGTGAAGCATCGAAATCTAAAACTGGACTCACAGGAGAGGTTCAAATAATAGAAACTGAGAGTGTCAGTCCTCTTGTACTCCAGTCGGCATTGTGCTTTTGGATTAAATTCGGATGCAATTTCTGAGTTTCATCGTCTATACGAAGGTCCAAGGGATACAGTAAACTTGAAGTGAACCATCGGAATCTAAAACTGGACTCACAGGAGAGGTTCATATCATAGAAAGTGAGAGTGTCAGTCGTCTTGTACTTTAGTCGGCATTGTGCCTTCTGTATTAAATTCGGATGAAATTTCTGTGTTTCATCGTCAATAGGAAGGTCGAAGGTATACAGTAAACCTGAACTGAAGCATCGGAATCTAAAACTGGACTCACAGGAGAGGTTCAAATCATAGAAAGTTATAGTGTCAGTCCTCTTGTACTTAAGTAGGCATTCTGCCTTTTGTATTAACTTCCGATGCAATTTCTGTGACTCATCGTCAATAAGAAGGTCCAAGGTATACAGTAAACCTGAAGTGAAGCAACGGAATCTAAAACTGTACTCACAGGAGAGGTTCATATAATGGAAAGTGAGAGTGTCAGTCCTCTTGTACTCAAGTCGGCATTGTCCCTTTTGTATTAAATTCGGATGCAATTTCTGTGTTTCATCGTCAATAAGAAGGTCCAAGGGATACAGTGAACCTGAAGTGAAGCGTCGGAATCTAAAACTGGACTCACTGGAGAGGTTCAAATCATAGAAAGTGAGAGTGTCAGTCCTCTTGTACATAAGTCGGCATTGTGCCTTTTGAATTAAATTCGGATATAATTTCTGTGTTTCATCGTCAACAAGAAGGTCCAAGGGATACAGTAAACATGACGTTAAGCATCGGAATTTAAAACTGCACTCACAGGAGAGGTTCAACTCATAGAAAATTAGGGTGTCAGTCCTCTAGTACTTAAGTCGGCATTGTGCCTTTTGTATTAAATTCGGATGCAATTTCTGTGCTTCATCGTCAATAAGAAGGTCCAAGGGATTAAGGAAACCTGAAGTGAAGCATCGGAATCTCACACTGGACTCACAGGAGAGTTTCAAATCATAGAAAGTTAGAGTGCCTGTCCTCTTGTACTTCAGTCGGCATTGTGCCTTTTGTTTTAAATTCGGATGCAATTTCGGTGTTTCATCGTCAATAACAAGGTCCAAGGGATACAGTAAACTTGAAGTGAAGCTTCGGAATCTAAAACTGGACTCACAGGAGAGGTTCAAATCATAGAAAGTGAGAGTGTCAGTCCTCTTGTACTTAAGTCGCCATTTTGCCTTTTGTATTAAATTCGGATGCAATTTCTGTGTTTCATCGTCAATAAGAAGGTCCAAGGGATACAGTAAACTTGAAGTGAAGCATCGGAATCTAAAACTGTACTCACAGGAGAGGTTCACATCATAGAAAGTGAGAGTGTCAGTCGTCGTGTACTAAAGTCGGCATTGTGCTTTTTGTATTAAATTCGGATGCAATTTCTGTGTCTCATCGTCAATAGGAAGGTCGAAGGTATACAGTAAACCTGAACTGAAGCATCGGAATTTAAAACTGGGCTCACAGGAGAGGTTCAAATCATAGAAAGTGAGAGTGTCAGTCCTCTTGTACTTAAGTCGGCATTGTGCCTTTTGTATTAAATTCGGATGCAATTTCTGTGTTTTATCGTCAATAAGAAGGTCCAAGGGATACAGTAAACTTGAAGTGAAGCATCGGAATCTAAAACTGGACTCACAGGAGAGGTTCATATCATAGAAAGTGAGAGTGTCAGTCGTCTTGTAGTTTAGTCGGCATTGTGCCTTTCGTATTAAATTCGGATGCAATTTCTGTGCTTCATCGTCGATAGGAAGGTCGAAGGTATACAGTAAACCTGAACTGAAGCATCGGGATCTAAAACTGGACTCACAGGAGAGGTTCATATCATAGAAAGTGAGAGTGTCAGTCGTCTTGTAGTTTTGTCGGCATTGTGCCTTTCGTATTAAATTCCGATGCAATTTCTGTGTTTCATCGTCAATAAGAAGGTACAAGGGATACAGTAAACCTGAAGTGAAGCATCGGAATCCAAAACTGGACTCACAGGAAAGGTTCAAATCACAGAAAGTTGGTCAGTCTTCATGTACTTAAGTCGGCATTGTGCTTTTTGAATTCAATTGCGATGCAATTTCTGTGCCTCATCGTAAATTAGAAGGTCCAAGGTACACAGTAAACATGAAGTGAAGCATCGGAATCTAAAACTGGACGCACAGGAGAGGTTCAAATCATAGAAAGTTAGAGTGTCAGTCCTCTTGTACTTAAGTCGGCATTGTTTCTTTTGAATTTAATTCCGATGCAATTTCTGTGTTTCATCGTCAATAAGAAGGTCCAAGGTATACAGTAAAGCTGAAGTGAAGCATCGGAATTTGAAACTGGACTCACAGGAGAGGTTCAAAACATAGAACGTTAGACTGTCAGTCCTCTTGTATTTAAGTCGGCATTGTGCCTTTTGTATTAAATTCGGATGCAATTTCTTTGTTTCATCGTCAATAAGAAGGTACAAGGGATACAGTAACCCTGAAGTGAAGCATCGGAATCTAAAACTGGACTCACAGGAGAGGTTCAAATCGTAGAAAGTGAGAGTGTCAGTCCTCTTGTACTTCAGTCGGCATTGTGCCTTTTGTATTAAATTCGGATGCAATTTCTGTGTTTCATCGTCAATAAGAAGGTCCAAGGTATACAGTAAACCTGAAGTGAAGCATCGAAATCTAAAACTGGACTCACAGGAGAGGTTCAAATAATAGAAACTGAGAGTGTCAGTCCTCTTGTACTCCAGTCGGCATTGTGCTTTTGGATTAAATTCGGATGCAATTTCTGAGTTTCATCGTCTATACGAAGGTCCAAGGGATACAGTAAACTTGAAGTGAACCATCGGAATCTAAAACTGGACTCACAGGAGAGGTTCATATCATAGAAAGTGAGAGTGTCAGTCGTCTTGTACTTTAGTCGGCATTGTGCCTTCTGTATTAAATTCGGATGAAATTTCTGTGTTTCATCGTCAATAGGAAGGTCGAAGGTATACAGTAAACCTGAACTGAAGCATCGGAATCTAAAACTGGACTCACAGGAGAGGTTCAAATCATAGAAAGTTATAGTGTCAGTCCTCTTGTACTTAAGTCGGCATTCTGCCTTTTGTATTAACTTCCGATGCAATTTCTGTGACTCATCGTCAATAAGAAGGTCCAAGGTATACAGTAAACCTGAAGTGAAGCAACGGAATCTAAAACTGTACTCACAGGAGAGGTTCATATAATGGAAAGTGAGAGTGTCAGTCCTCTTGTACTCAAGTCGGCATTGTCCCTTTTGTATTAAATTCGGATGCAATTTCTGTGTTTCATCGTCAATAAGAAGGTCCAAGGGATACAGTGAACCTGAAGTGAAGCGTCGGAATCTAAAACTGGACTCACTGGAGAGGTTCAAATCATAGAAAGTGAGAGTGTCAGTCCTCTTGTACATAAGTCGGCATTGTGCCTTTTGAATTAAATTCGGATATAATTTCTGTGTTTCATCGTCAACAAGAAGGTCCAAGGGATACAGTAAACATGACGTTAAGCATCGGAATTTAAAACTGCACTCACAGGAGAGGTTCAACTCATAGAAAATTAGAGTGTCAGTCCTCTAGTACTTAAGTCGGCATTGTGCCTTTTGTATTAAATTCGGATGCAATTTCTGTGCTTCATCGTCAATAAGAAGGTCCAAGGGATTAAGGAAACCTGAAGTGAAGCATCGGAATCTGACACTGGACTCACAGGAGAGTTTCAAATCATAGAAAGTTAGAGTGCCTGTCCTCTTGTACTTCAGTCGGCATTGTGCCTTTTGTTTTAAATTCGGATGCAATTTCGGTGTTTCATCGTCAATAACAAGGTCCAAGGGATACAGTAAACTTGAAGTGAAGCTTCGGAATCTAAAACTGGACTCACAGGAGAGGTTCAAATCATAGAAAGTGAGAGTGTCAGTCCTCTTGTACTTAAGTCGGCATTTTGCCTTTTGTATTAAATTCGGATGCAATTTCTGTGTTTCATCGTCAATAAGAAGGTCCAAGGGATACAGTAAACTTGAAGTGAAGCATCGGAATCTAAAACTGTACTCACAGGAGAGGTTCACATCATAGAAAGTGAGAGTGTCAGTCGTCGTGTACTTAAGTCGGCATTGTGCTTTTTGTATTAAATTCGGATGCAATTTCTGTGTCTCATCGTCAATAGGAAGGTCGAAGGTATACAGTAAACCTGAACTGAAGCATCGGAATTTAAAACTGGGCTCACAGGAGAGGTACAAATCATAGAAAGTGAGAGTGTCAGTCCTCTTGTACTTAAGTCGGCATTGTGCCTTTTGTATTAAATTCGGATGCAATTTCTGTGTTTTATCGTCAATAAGAAGGTCCAAGGGATACAGTAAACTTGAAGTGAAGCATCGGAATCTAAAACTGGACTCACAGGAGAGGTTCATATCATAGAAAGTGAGAGTGTCAGTCATCTTGTAGTTTAGTCGGCATTGTGCCTTTCGTATTAAATTCGGATGCAATTTCTGTGCTTCATCGTCAATAGGAAGGTCGAAGGTATACAGTAAACCTGAACTGAAGCATCGGGATCTAAAACTGGACTCACAGGAGAGGTTCAAATCATAGAAAGTTATTGTGTCAGTCCTCTTGTACTTAAGTCGGCATTGTGCCTTTTGTATTAAATTCCGATGCAATTTCTGTGTCTCATCGTCAATACGAAGGTCCAAGGTATACAGTAAACCTGAAGTGAAGCATCGGAATCTAAAACTGGACTCACAGAAGGGGTTCAGATCATAGAAAGTGAGAGTGTCAGTCCTGTTGTACTTAAGTCGGCATTGTTTCTTTTGAATTTAATTCCGATGCAATTTCTGTGTTTTATCGTCAATAAGAAGGTACAAGGGATACAGTAAACCTGAAGTGAAGCATCGGAATCTAAAACTGGACTCACAGGAGAGGTTCAGTTCATAGAAAGTGAGTGTGTCAGTCCTCTTGTACTTAAGTCGGCATTGTGCCTTTTGTATTAAATTCGGATGCAATTTCTGTGCTTCATCGTCAATAAGAAGGTCCAAGGGATTAAGGAAACCTGAAGTGAAGCATCGGAATCTGACACTGGACTCACAGGAGAGGTTCAAATCATAGAAAGTTAGAGTGTCTGTCCTCTTACACTTAAGTCGGCATTGTGCCATTTGTATTAAATTCGGATGCAATTTCTTTGTCTCATCGTCAATAAGAAGGTCCAAGGGATACAGTAAACCTGAAGTGAAGCATCGAAATCTAAAACTGGACTCAAAGGAAAGGATCAAATTATAGAAAGTGAGAGTGTCAGTCGTCTTGAACTTAAGTCGGCATTCTGCCTTTTGTATTAAATTCGGATGCAATTTCTGTGTTTCATCGTCAATAGGAAGGTCGAAGGTATACAGTAAACCTGAAGTGAAGCATCGGAATCTAAATCTGGACTCACAGGAGAGGTTCAAATCATAGAAAGTTAGAGTGTCAGTCCTCTTGTACTTAAGTCGGCATTCTTCCTTTTGTATTAAATTCGGATGCAATTTCTGTGTTTCATCGTCAATAGGAAGGTCCAAGGTATACAGTAAACCTGAAGTGAAGCATCGGAATCTAAAACTGGACTCACAGGAGAGGTTCAAATCATAGAAGGTGAGAGTGTCAGTCCTCTTGTACTTCAGTCGGCATTGTGCCTTTTGTATTAAATTCGGATGCAATTTCTGTGTTTCATCGTCAATAAGAAGGTCCATGGGATACAGTAAACTTGAAGTGAAGCATCGGAATCTAATCCTGGACTCACAGGAGAGGTTCATATCATAGAAAGTGAGAGTGTCAGTCGTCTTGTAGTTTAGTCGGCATTGTGCCTTTCGTATTAAATTCGGATTCTATTTCTGTGTTTCATCGTCAATAAGAAGGTACAAGGGATACAGTAAACCTGAAGTGAAGCATCGGAATCCAAAACTGGACTCACAGGAAAGGTTCAAATCATAGAAAGTTGGTCAGCCTTCATGTACTTAAGTCGGCATTGTGCTTTTTGAATTCAATTGCGATGCAATTTCTGTGCCTCATCGTCAATTAGAAGGTCCAAGGTACACAGTAAACATGAAGTGAAGCATCGGAATCTAAAACTGGACTCACGTGAGAGGTTCAAATCGTAGAAAGTTAGAGTGTCAGTCCTCTTGTACTTAGGTCGGCATTGTTTCTTTTGAATTTAATTCCGATGCAATTTCTGTGTTTCATCGTCAATAAGAAGGTCCAAGGTATACAGTAAAGCTGAAGTGAAGCATCGGAATATAAAACTGGACTCACAGGAGAGGTTCAAATCATAGAACGTTAGAGTGTCAGTCCTCTTGTACCTAAGTCGGCATTGTTCCTTTTGTATTGAATTCGGATGCAATTCCTTTGTTTCATCGTCAATAAGAAGGTACTAGGGATACAGTAGCCCTGAAGTGAAGCATCGGAATCTAAAACTGGACTCACAGGAGAGGTTCAAATCATAGAAAGTGAGAGTGTCAGTCCTCTTGTACTTAAGTCGGCATTGTGCCTTTTGTACTAAATTCGGATGCAATTTCTGTGTTTCATCGTCAATTAGAAGGTCCAAGGGATACAGTAAACCAGAAGTGAAGCATCGGAATCTAAAACTGGACTCACGGGATAGGTTCAAATCATAGAAAGATAAAGTGTCAGTCCTCTTGTACTTAAGTCGGCATTGTGCCTTTTGTATTAAATTCGGATGCAACTTCTGTGCTTCATCGTCAATAAGAAGGTCCAAGGGATTAAGGAAACCTGAAGTGAAGCATCGGAATCTGACACTGGACTCACAGGAGACGTTCAAATCATAGAAAGTTAAAATGTCAGTCCTCTTATACCTAAGTCGTCATTGTGCCATTTGTATTTAATTCGGATGCAATTTCTGTGTTTCATCGTCAATCAGATAGTCCAAGGGTTACAGTAAACCAAGAAGTGAAGCATCGGAATCTAAAACTGGACTCAAAGGAGAAGATCAAATTATAGAATGTGAGAGTGTCAGTCGTCTTGAACTTAAGTCGGCATTGTGCCATTTGTATTAAATTCGGATGCAATTTCTGTGTTTCATCGTCAATAGGAAGGTCGAAGGTATACAGAAAACCTGAAGTGAAGAATCGGAATCTAAATCTGGACTCACAGGAGAGGTTCAAAACAAAAAAGTGAGAGTGTCAGTCCTCTTGTACATAAGTCGGCATTGTGCCTTTTGAATTAAATTCGGATATAATTTCTGTGTTTCATCGTCAACAAGAAGGTCCAAGGGATACAGTAAACATGAAGTGAAGCATCTGAATTTAAAACTGCACTCACAGGAGAGGTTCAACTCATGGAAAATTAGAGTGTCAGTCCTCTTGTACTTAAGTCGGTATTGTGCCTTTTGTATTAAATTCGGATGCAATTTCTGTGCTTCATCGTCAATTAGAAGGTCCAAGGGATGTAGGAAACCTGAAGTAAAGCATCGGATTCTGACACTGGACTCACAGGAGAGGTTCAAATCATAGAAAGTGAGAGTGTCAGTCCTCTTGTACTTAAGTCGGCATTGTGCTTTTTGTACTAAATTCGGATGCAATTTCTGTGTTTCATCGTCAAGAGGAAATTCGAAGGTATACAGTAGACCTGAACTGAAGCATCGGAATATAAAACTGGGCTCACAGGAGAGGTTCAAATCATAGAAAGTTATAGTGTCAGTCCTCTTTTACTTAAGTCGGCATTGTGCCTTTTGTATTAAATTCCGATGCAATTTCTGTGTCTCATCGTCAATACGAAGGTCCAAGGTATTCAGTAAACCTGAAGTGAAGCATCGGAATCTAAAACTGGACTCACAGGAGAGGTTCAAATCATGGAAAGTGAGAGTGTCAGTAATCTTGTACTTAAGTCAGCATTGTGCCTTTTGTATTAAATTCGGATGCAATTTCTGTGTTTCATCGTCAATAAGAAGGTACAAGGGATAGAGTAAACCTGAAGTGATGCATCGGAATCTAAAAGTGGACCCACAGGAGAGGTTCAAATCATAGGAAGTGAGAGTGTCAGTCCTCTTGTACTTATGTCGGCATTGTGCCTTTTGTATTTAATTCGGATGCAAATTCTGTGTTTCATCGTCAATAAGAAGGTCCAAGGGATACAGTAAACTTGAAGTGAAGCATCGGAATCTAAAACTGGACTCACAGGAGAGGTTCATATCATAGAAAGTGAGAGTGTCAGTCGTCTAGTAGTTTAGTCGGCATTGTGCCTTTCGTATTAAATTCGGATGCAATTTCTGTGCTTCATCGTCAATAGGAAGGTCGAAGTTATACAGTAAACCTGAACTGAAGCAACGGAATCCAAAACTGGACTCACAGGAGAGGTTCAAATCATTGAAAGTTATTGTGTCAGTCCTCTTGTACTTAAGTCGGCATTGTGCCTTTTGTATTAAATTCCGATGCAATTTCTGTGACTC
This sequence comes from Schistocerca serialis cubense, assembly GCF_023864345.2. NCBI lineage: Eukaryota > Metazoa > Arthropoda > Insecta > Orthoptera > Acrididae > Schistocerca > Schistocerca serialis. The sequence continues at coordinate 19,571,565 of NW_026047583.1, read as the reverse complement.
ACGTCAATACGAATGTCCAAGGTATACAGTAAACCTGAAGTGAAGCATCGGAATCTAAAACTGGACTAACAGGAGAGGTTCGAATCATAGAAAGTGAGAGTGTCAGTCCTCTTGTACTTCAGTCGGCATTGTTTCTTTTGTATTAAATTCGGATGCAATATCTGTCTTTCATCGTCAATATAATGGTCCAAGGGATACAGTAAACTTCAAGTGAAGCATCGGAATCTAAAACTTGACTCACAGGAAAGGTTCATATCATAGAAAGTGAGAGTGTCAGTCGTCTTGTACTTAAGTAGGCATTGTGCCTTTTGTATTAAATTCGGATGCAATTTCTGTGTTTCATCGTCAATAAGAAGGTACAAGGGATACAGTAAACCTGAAGTGAAGCATCGGATCCAAAACTGGACTCACAGGAGAGGTTCAAATCATAGAAAGTTAGAGTGTCAGTCCTCTTGTACTTAAGTCGGCATTGCTTCTTTTGAATTTAATTCCGATGCAATTTCTGTGTTTCATCGTCAATAAGAAGGTCCAAGGTATACAGTAAAGCTGAAGTGAAGCATCGGAATATAAAACTGGACTCACAGGAGAGGTTCAAATCATAGAACGTTAGAGTGTCATTCCTCTTGTACTTAAGTCGGCATTGTGCCTTTTGTATTACATTCGGATGCAATTTCTTTGTTTCATCGTCAATAAGAAGGTACAAGGGATACAGTAACCCTGAAGTGAAGCATCGGAATCTAAAACTGGACTCACAGGAGAGGTTCAAATCATTGAAAGTGAGAGTGTCAGTCCTCTTGTACTTAAGTCGGCAATTTGCCTTTTGTATTAAATTCGGATGAAATTTCTGTGTTTCATCGTCAATTAGAAGGTCCAAGGGATACAGTAAACCTGAAGTGAAGCATCGGAATCTAAAACTGGACTCACGGGAGATGTTCATATAATGGAAAGTGAGAGTGTCAGACCTCTTGTACTTAAGTCGGCATTGTGCCTTTTGTATTAAATTTGGATGCAATTTCTGTGTTTCATCGTCAATAAGAAGGTGCAAGGGATACAGTAAACCTGAAGTGAAGCATCGGAATCTAAGACTGGACTCACAGGAGAGGTTCAAATCATGGAAAGTGAGAGTGTCAGTAATCTTGTACTTAAGTCAGCATTGTGCCTTTTGTATTAAATTCGGATGCAATTTCTGTGTTTCATCGTCAATAAGAACGTCCAAGGGATACAGTAAACCTGAAGTGAAGCGTCGGAATCTAAAACTGGACTCACGGGAGAGGTTCAAATCATAGAAAGTGAGAGTGTCAGTCCTCTTGTACATAAGTCGGCATTGTGCCTTATGAATTAAATTCGGATATAATTTCTGTGTTTCATCGTCAACAAGAAGGTCCAAGGGATACAGTAAACATGAAGTGAAGCATCGGAGTTTAAAACTGCACTCACAGGAGAGGTTCAACTCATAGAAAATTAGAGTGTCAGTCCTCTTGTATTTAAGTCGGTATTGTGCCTTTTGTATTAAATTCGGATGCGATTTCTGTGCTTCATCGTCAATAAGAAGGTCCAAGGGATTAAGGAAACTTGAAGTGAAGCATCGCAATCTAAAACTGGACTTACAGGAGAGGTTCAAATCATAGAAATTTATAGTGTCAGTCCTCTTTTACTTAAGTTGGCATTGTGCCTTTTGTATTAAATTCCGATGCAATTTCTGTGTCTCATCGTCAATACGAAGGTCCAAGGTATTCAGTAAACCTGAAGTGAAGCATCGGAATCTAAAACTGGACTCACAGGAGAGGTTCAAATCATGGAAAGTGAGAGTGTCAGTAATCTTGTACTTAAGTCAGCATTGTGCCTTTTGTATTAAATTCGGATGCAATTTCTGTGTTTCATCGTCAATAAGAAGGTACAAGGGATACAGTAAACCTGAAGTGAAGCATCGGAATCTAAAAGTGGACTCACAGGAGAGGTTCAAATCACAGAAAGTGAGAGTGTCAGTCCTCTTGTACTTAAGTCGGCATTGTGCCTTTTGTATTAAATTCGGATGCAAATTCTGTGTTTCATCGTCAATAAGAAGGTCCAAGGGATACAGTAAACTTGAAGTGAAGCATCGGAATCTAAAACTGGACTCACAGGAGAGGGTCATATCATAGAAAGTGAGAGTGTCAGTCGTCTTGTAGTTTAGTCGGCATTGTGCCTTTCGTATTAAATTCGGATGCAATTTCTGTGTTTCATCATCAATAGGAATGTCGAAGGTATACAGTAAACCTGAACTGAAGCATCGGAATCTAAAACTGGACCCACAGGAGAGGTTCAAATCATAGAAAGTTATTGTGTCAGTCCTCTTGTACTTAAGTCGGCATCGTGCCTTTTGTATTAAATTCCGATGCAATTTCTGTGTCTCATCGTCAATACGAAGGTCCAAGGTATACAGTAAACCTGAAGTGAAGCATCGGAATCTAAAACTGGACTCACAAGAGAGGTTCAAATCATAGAAAGTGAGAGTGTCAGTCCTCTTGTACTTCAGTCGGCATTGTTTCTTTTGTATTAAATTCGGATGCAATATCTGTCTTTCATCGTCAATAAGATGGTCCAAGGGATACAGTAAACTTGAAGTGAAGCATCGGAATCTAAAACTTCACTCACAGGAAAGGTTCATATCATAGAAAGTGAGAGTGTCAGTCGTCTTGTACTTAAGTCGGCATTGTGCCTTTTGTATTAAATTCGGATGCAATTTCTGTGTTTCATCGTCAATAAGAAGTTACAAGGGATACAGTAAACCTGAAGTGAAGCATCGGAATCCAAAACTGGACTCACAGGAGAGGTTCAAATGATAGAAAGTTAGAGTGTCAGTCCTCTTGTACTTAAGTCGGCATTGTTTCTTTTGAATTTAATTCCGATGCAATTTCTGTATTTCATCGTCAATAAGAAGGTCCAAGGTATACAGTAAAGCTGAAGTGAAGCATCGGAATATAAAACTGGACTCACAGGAGAGGTTCAAATCATAGAACGTTAGAGTGTCAGTCCTCTTGTACTTAAGTCGGCATTGTGCCTTTTGTATTAAAGTCGGATGCAATTTCTTAGTTTCATCGTCACTAAGAAGGTACAAGGGATACAGTAACCCTGAAGTGAAGCATCGGAATCTAAAACTGGACTCACAGGAGAGGTTCAAATCATAGAAAGTGAGAGTGTCAGTCCTCTTGTACTTAAGTCGGCATTTTGCCTTTTGTATTAAATTCGGATGCAATTTCTGTGTTTCATGGTCAATTAGAAGGTCCAAGGGATAAAGTAAACCTGAAGTGAAGCATCGGAATCTAAAACTGGACTCACGGGATAGGTTCAAATCATAGAAAGTTAAAGTGTCAGTCCTCTTGTACTAAAGTCGGCATTGTGCCATTTGTATTACATTCGGATGCAATTTCTGTGTTTCATAGTCAATTAGATGGTCCAAGGGTTACAGTAAACCTGAAGTGAAGCATCGGAATCTAAAACTGGACTCAAAGGAGAGGATCAAATTATAGAAAGTGAGAGTGTCAGTCGTCTTGAACTTAAGTCGGCATTGTGCCTTTTGTATTAAATTCGGATGCAATTTCTGAGTTTCATCGCCTATAAGAAGTTCCAAGGGATGCAGTAAACTTGAAGTGAAGCATCGGAATCTAAAACTGGATTCACAGGAGAGGTTCATATCATAGAAAGTGAGAGTGTCAGTCGTCTTGTACTTAAGTCGGTATTGTGCCTTTTGTATTAAATTCGGATGCAATTTCTGTGATTCATCGTCAATAGGAAGGTCGACGGTATACAGTAAACCTGATCTGAAGCATCGGAATCTAAAACTGGACTCACAGGAGAGGTTCAGATCATAGAAAGTTATAGTGTCAGTCCTCTTGTACTTAAGTCGGCATTCTGCCTTTGGTATTAAATTCCGATGCAATTTCTGTGACTCATCGTCAATAAGAAGGTCCAAGGTATACAGTAAACCTGAAGTGAAGAAACGGAATCTAAAACTGGACTCACAGGAGAGGTTCATATAATGGAAAGTGAGAGTGTCAGTCCTCTTGTACTTAAGTCGGCATTGTGCCTTTTGTATTAAATTCGGATGCAATTTCTGTGTTTCATCGTCAATAAGAAGGTCCAAGGGATACAGTAAACCTGAAGTGAAGCGTCGGAATCTAAAACTGGACTCACGGGAGAGGTTCAAATCATAGAAAGTGAGAGTGTCAATCCTCTTGTACAGAAGTCGGCATTGTGCCTTTTGTATTAAATTCGGATGCTATTTCTATGCTTCATCGTCAATAAGAAGGTCCAAGGGATTAAGGAAACCTGAAGTGAAGCATCGGAATCTGACACTGGACTCACAGGAGAGGTTCAAATCATAGAAAGTTAGAGTGTCTGTCCTCTTATTCTTAAGTCGGCATTGTGAAATTTGTATTAAATTCGGATGCAATTTCTGTGTTTCATCGTCAATAAGAAGGTCCAAGGAATACAGTAAACCTGAAGTGAAGCATCGGAATCTAAAACTGGACTCAAAGGAGAGGATCAAATTATAGAAAGTGAGAGTGTCAGTCGTCTTGAACTTAAGTCGGCATTCTGCCTTTTGTATTAAATTCGGATGCAATTTCTGTGTTTCATCGTCAATAGGAATGTCGAAGGTATACAGTAAACCTGAAGTAAAGCATCGGAATCTAAATCTGGACTAACAGGAGAGGTTCAAATCATAGAAAGTTAGAGTGTCAGTCCTCTTGTACTTAAGTCGGCATTGTGCCTTTTGTATTAAATTCGGATGAAATTTCTGTCTTTCATCGTCAATAGGAAGGTCGAAGGTATACAGTAAACCTGAACTGAAGCATCGGAATTTAAAACTGGACTCACAGGAGAGGTTCAAATCATAGAAAGTTATAGTGTCAGTCCACTTGTACTTAAGTCGGCATTGTGCCTTTTGTATTAAATTCCGATGCAATTTCAGTGTCTCATCGTCAATACGAAGGTCCAAGGTATTCAGTAAACCTGAAGTGAAGCATCGGAATCTAAAACTGGACTCACAGGAGAGGTTCAAATCATGGAAAGTGAGAGTGTCAGTAATCTTGTACTTAAGTCGGCATTGTGCCTTTTGTATTAAATTCGGATGCAATTTCTGTGTTTCATCGTCAATAAGAAGGTACAAGTGGTACAGTAAACCTGAATTGAAGCATCGGAATCTAAAAGTGGCCTCACAGGAGAGGTTCAAATCATAGAAAGTGAGAGTGTCAGTCCTCTTGTACTTAAGTCGGCATTGTGCCTTTTGTATTAAATTCGGATGCAATTTCTGTGTTTCATCGTCAATAAGAAGGTCCAAGGGATACAGTAGACCTGAAGAGAAGCGTCGGAATCTAAAACTGGACTCACAGGAGAGGTTCAAATCATTGAAAGTGCGAGTGTCAGTCCTCTTGTACTTAAGTCGGCATTGTGCCTTTTGTATTAAATTCGGATGCAATTTCTGTGTTTCATCGTCAATAAGAAGGTCCAAGGGATACAGTAGACCTGAAGAGAAGCGTCGGAATCCAAAACTGGACTCACAGGAGAGGTTCAAATCATTGAAAGTGCGAGTGTCAGTCCGCTTGTACTTAAGTCGGCATTGTGCCTTTTGTATTAAATTCGGATGCAATTTCTGTGTTTCATCGTCAATAAGAAGGTCCAAGGGATACAGTAAACCTGAAGTGAAGCATCGGAATCTAAAAGTGGCCTCACAGGAGAGGTTCAAATCATAGAAAGTGAGAGTGTCAGTCCTCTTGTACTTAAGTCGGCTATGTGCCTTTTTATTAAATTCGGATGCAGTTTCTGTGTTTCATCGTCATTAAGAAGGTCCAAGGAATACAGTAAACATGAAGTCAGGAATCGGAATCTAAAACTGGTCCCACAGGAGAGGTTCAAATCATAGAAAGTTAGAGTGTCGGTCCTCTTGTACTTAAGTCGGCATTGTGCCTCTTGTATTAAATTCGGATGCAATTTCTTTGTTTCATCGTCAATAAGAAGGTACAAGGGATACAGTAAACCTGAAGTGAAGCATCGGAATTTAAAACTGGACTCACAGGAGAGGTTCATTTCATAGAAAGTGAGAGTGTCAGTCCTCTTGTATTTAAGTCAGCATTGTGCTTTTTATATTAAATTAGGATGCAATTTCTGTGTTTCATCGTCAATAAGAAGGTCCAAGGGATACAGTAAACCTGAAGTGAAGCGTCGGAATCTAAAACTGGACTTACCGGAGACTTTCAAATCATAGAAAGTGAGAGTGTCAGTCCTCTCGTACTTAAGTCGGCATTGTGCCTTTTGTATTAAATTCGGATATAATTTCTGTGTTTCATCGTCAACAAGAAGGCCCAAGGGATACAGTAACCCTGAAGTGAAGCATTGGAATCTGAAACTGGACTCACAGGAGAGGTTCAATTCATAGAAAGTGAGAGTGTCAGTCCTCTTGCACTTTAGTCGGCATTGTGCCGTTAGTATTACATTCGGATGCAATTTCTGTGTTTCATCGTCAATAAGAAGGTCCAAGGGCTACAGTAAACCTGAAGTGAAGCATCGGAATCTAAAACTGGACTCACTGGAAGGGTTCAAATCATAGAGAGTTATTGTGTCACTCTTCTTGTACATAAGTCGGCATTGTGCTTTTCGAATTCAATTGAGATGCAATATCTGTGCCACATCTCAATAAGAAGGTCCAAGGTACACAGTAAACCTGAAGGGAAGCATCGGTGTCTAAAACTGGACTCACAGGGGAGGTTCAAATCATAGAAAGTTAGAGTGTCATTCCTTTTGTACTTAAGTCGGCATTGTGCATTTTGTATTAAATTCGGATGCAATTTCCTTGTTTCATCGTCAAAAAGAAGGTACAAGGGATACAGTAAACCTGAAGTGAAGCATCGGAATCTAAAACTGGACTCACAGGAGAGGTTCAAAACATAGAAAATGAGAGTGTCAATCCTCTTGTACTTAAGCCGGCATTGTGCCTTTTTTATTAAATTCGGATGCAATTTCTTAGTTCCATCGTCAATAAGAAGGTCCAAGGGATACAGTAAACCTGAAGTGAAGCATCGAAATCTAAAACTGGACTCACAGGAGAGGTTCAAATCATAGTAAGTGAGAGTGGCAGTCATCGTGTACTTAAGCCAGCATTGCGTCTTTTGTATTAAATTCGGATGCAATTTCTGTGTTTCATCGTCAATTAGAAGGTCCAAGGGATACAGTTAACCTGAAGTGCAGCATCGGAATCTAAAACTGGACTCACAGGAGAGGTTCAAATCATAGAAACTTAGAGTGTCAATCCTCTTGTACTTAAGTCGGCATTGTGCCTTTTGTATTAAATTCGGATGCAATTTCTGTGTCTCATCGTCAATAAGAGGGTCCAAGGGAAACAGTAACCCTGAAGTGAAGCATCGGAATCTAAAACTGGACTCACAGGAGAGGTTCAAATCATAGAATGTGAGAGTGTCAGTCCTCTTGTACTTAAGTCGGCATTGTGCCTTTTGTATTAAATTCGGATGCAATTTCCGTGTTTCATCGTCAATAAGAAGGTCCTAGGGATTTAGTAAACCTGAAGTGAAGCATCGGAACCTAAAACTGGACTCACATGAGAGGTTCAAATCATAGAATGTTACAGTGTCAGTCCTCTGTTACTTAAGTCGGCATTGAGCCTTTTGAATTTAATTCCGATGCAATTTCTGTGTTTCATCGTCAATAAGAAGTTCCGAGGTATGCAGTAAACCTGAAGTGAAGCATCGGAATCTAAAACTGGACTCACAGGAGAGGTTCAAATCATAGATAGTTAGAGTGTCATTCCTCTTGTACTTAAGTCGGCATTGTGCCTTTTGTATTAAATTCGGATGCAATTTCTTTGTTTCATCGTCAATAAGAAGGTACAAGGGATACAGTAAACCTGAAGTGAAGCATCGGAATTTAAAATTGGACTCCCAGGAGAGGTTCAAATCATAAAAAATTAGAGTGTCAGTCCTCTTGTACTTAAGTCGGCATTGTGGCTTTTGAATTTAATTCCGAAGCAATTTCTGTGTTTCATCGTCAATAAGAATTTCCGAGGTATACAGTAAACCTGAAGTGAAGCATCGGAATCTAAAACTGGACTCACAGGAGCGGTTCAAATCATAGAAAGTTAGAGTGTCAGTCCTCTTGTACTTCAGTCGACATTGTGCCTTTTGTATTAAATACGGATGCAATTTCTGTGTTTCATCGTCAACAAGAAGGTCCAAGGGATACAGTAACCCTGAAGTGAGGCATTGGAATCTAAAACTGGACTCACAGGAGAGGTTCAAATCATAGAAAGTGAGAGTGTCAGTCCTCTTGTACTTAAGTCGGCATTGTGCCGTTATTATTAAATTCGGATGCAGTTTCTGTGTTTCATCGTCAATAAGAATTTCCGAGGTATACAGTAAACCTGAAGTGAAGCATCGGAATCTAAAACTGGACTCACAGGAGAGGTTCAAATCATAGAAAGTTAGAGTGTCAGTCCTTTTGTACTTAAGACGGCATTCAGCATTTTGTATTAAATAAGGATGCAGACTCTTTGTTTCATCGTCAATAAGAAGGCACAAGGGATACAGTAAACCTGAAGTGAAGCATCGGAATCTAAAATTTGACTCACAGGAGAGGTTCAAATCATAGAAAGTGAGAGTGTCAGCCCTCTTGTACTTAAGTCGGCATTGTGATTTTTGTATTAAATTCGGATGCAATTTCTGTGTTCCATCGTCAATAAGAAGGTCCAAGGGACACAGTAAACCTGAAGTGAAGCATCGGAATCTAACACTCGACTCTCAGGAGAGGTTCAAATCATAGAAAGTTAGAGTGTCAGTCCTCTTGAACTTAAGTCGGCATTGTGCCTTTTTATTAAGTTCGGATGCAGTTTCTGTGTTTCATCGTCAATAAGAAGGTCCAAGGGATACAGTAAACCTGAAATCAGGAATCGGAATCTAAAACTGGTCCCACAGGAGAAGGTCAAATCATAGAGAGTTAGAGTGACAGTCCTCTTGTATTTAAGTCGGCATTGTGCCTGTTGTATTAAATTCGGATGAACTTTCTGTGTTTCATCGTCATTAAGATGGTCCATGGGTTACAGTAAACCTGAAGTGACGCATCGGAATCTAAAACTGGACTCACAGGAGAGGTTCAAATCATAGAAAGTTAGAGTGTCAATCCTCTTGTACTTAAAACGGCATTGTGCCTTTTGTATTAAATTCGGATGCAACTTCTGTGTCTCATCGTCAATAAGAAGGTCCAAGGGAAACACTAAACCTGAAGTGAAGCATCGTAATCTAAAACTGGACTCACAGGAGAGGTTCAAATCATAGAAAGTGAGAGTGTCAGTCCACTTGTACTTAAGTCGGCATTGTGCCTTTTGTTATAAATTCGTAGGCAATTTCCGTGTTTCATCATCAATAAGAAGGTCCTAGGGTTTTAGTAAACCTGAAGTGAAGCATCGGAACCTAAAACTGGACTCACAGGAGAAGTTCAAATCTTAGAATGTTACAGTGTCAGTCCTCTGTTACTTAGGTCGGCATTGTGAATTTTGAATTTAATTCCGATGCAATTTCTGTGTTTCATCGTCAATAAGAAGTTCCGAGGTATACAGTAAACCAGAAGTGAAGCATCGGAATCTAAAACTGGACTCACAGGAGAGGTTCAAATCATAGAAAGTTAGAGTGTCATTCCTCTTGTACTTAAGTCGCCATTGTGCCTTTTATATTAAATTCGGATACAATTTCTTTGTTTCATCGTCAATAAGAAGGTACAAGGGATACAGTAAACCTGAAGTGAAGCATCGTAATCTAAATCTGGACTCACAGGAGAGGTTAAAATCATGGAAAGTGAGAGTGTCAGTCCTTTTGTACCTTAGTCGGAATTGTGCCATTGGTATTAAATTCGGATGCAATTTCTGTGTTTCATCGTCAATAAGAGGGTCCACAGGATACAGTAAACCTGAAGTGAAGCATCGGAATCTAAAACTGGACTCACAGGACAGGTTCAAATCATTGAAAGTTAGAGTGTCAGTCCTCTTGTACTTAACTCGGCATTGTGCCTGTTGTATTAAATTCGGATGAAAACTCTGTGTTTCATCGTCATTGTGAAGGTCCAAGGGATACAGTAATCCAGAAGTGAAGCATCGGAATCTAAAACTGTACTCACAGGAGGGGTTCAAATCATAGAATGTGAGAGTGCCAGTCCTCTTGTACTTAAGTCGGCATTGTGCCTTTTGTATTAAATTCGGATGCTATTTCCGTGTTTCATCGTCAATAAGAAGGTCCTAGGGATTTAGTAAACCTGAAGTGAATCATCGGAACCTAAAACTGGACTCTCAGGAGAGGTTCAAATCATAGAATGTTACAGTGTCAGTCCTCTGGTCCTTAAGTCGGCATTGTGCCTTTTGAATGTAATTCCGATGCAATTTCTGTGTTTCATCGTCAATAAGAAGTTAGGAGGTATACAGTGAACCTGAAGTGAAGCATCGGAATCTAAAACTGGACTCACAGGAGAGGTTCAAATCACAGAAAGTTAGAGTGTGATTCCTCGTGTACTTAAGTCGGCATTGTGCCTTTTGTATTAAATTCGGATGCAATTTCTTTGTTTCATCTACAATAAGAAGGTACAAGGGATACAGTAAACCTGAGGTCAAGCATCGGAATCTAAAACTGGACTCACAGGAGTGGTTCAAAACATAGAAAGTTAGAGTGTCAGTCCTCTTGTACTTAACTCGGCATTGTGCCTGTTGTATTAAATTCGGATGAAAACTCTGTGTTTCATCGTCATTGTGAAGGTCCAAGGGATACAGTAATCCAGAAGTGAAGCATCGGAATCTAAAACTGTACTCACAGGAGGGGTTCAAATCATAGAATGTGAGAGTGCCAGTCCTCTTGTACTTAAGTCGGCATTGTGCCTTTTGTATTAGATACGGATATAAATTCTATGTTTCATCGTCAACAAGAAGGTCCAAGGGATACAGTAAACCTGAAGTGAAACATCGGAATTTAAAATTGGACTCACAGGAGAGATTCAAATCATAGAAAATTAGAGTGTCAGTCCTCTTGTACTTAAGTCGGCATTGTACCTTTTCTATTAAATTCGGATGCAATTTTTGTTATTCATTGTCAATAAGAAGGTCCAAGGTACACAGTAAACCTGAAGTGAAGGATCGGAATCTAAAACTGGACTCACAGGAGAGGTTCAAATCATAGAAAGTTAGAGTGTCAGTCCTCTTGTACTTAAGTCGGCATTGTGCCTTTTGTATTAAATTCGGATGCAATTTCGGTGTTTCATCATCAATAAGAAGGTCCAAGGTATACAGTAAGCCTGAAGTGAAGCATCGGAATCTAAAACTGGACTCACAGGAGAGGTTCAAATCATAGAAAGTGAGAGTGTCATTCCTCTTGTACTTAAGTCGCCATTGTGCCTTTTATATTAAATTCGGATACAATTTCTTTGTTTCATCGTCAATAAGAAGGTACAAGGGATACAGTAAACCTGAAGTGAAGCATCGTAATCTAAATCTGGACTCACAGGAGAGGTTAAAATCATGGAAAGTGAGAGTGTCAGTCCTTTTGTACCTAAGTCGGAATTGTGCCATTGGTATTAAATTCGGATGCAATTTCTGTGTTTCATCGTCAATAAGAGGGTCCACAGGATACAGTAAACCTGAAGTGAAGCATCGGAATCTAAAACTGGACTCACAGGACAGGTTCAAATCATTGAAAGTTAGAGTGTCAGTCCTCTTGTACTTAAGTCGGCATAGTGCCTTTTGAAATTAATTCCGATGCAATTTCTGTGTTTCATCGTCAATAAGATGTTCCGAGGTATTCAGTAAACCTGAAGTGAAGCATCGGTATCGAAAACTGGACTCACAGGAGAGGTTCAAATCATAGAAAGTTAGAGTGTCAGTCCTCTTGTACTTAAGTCGGCATTGTGCCTGTTGTATTAAATTCGGATGAAAATTCTGTGTTTCATCGTCATTAAGAAGGTCCAAGGGATACCGTAATCCAGAAGTGAAGCATCGGAATCTAAAACTGGACTCACAGGAGAGGTTCAAATCATAGAATGTGAGAGTGCCAGTCCTCTTGTACTTAAGTCGGCATTGTGCCTTTTGTATTAAATTCGGATGCAATTTCCGTGTTTCATCGTCAATAAGAAGGTCCTAGGGATTTAGTAAACCTGAAGTGAAGCATCGGAACCTAAAACTGGACTCTCAGGAGAGGTTCAAATCATAGAATGTTACAGTGTCAGTCCTCTGGTCCTTAAGTCGGCATTGTGCCTTTTGAATGTAATTCCGATGCAATTTCTGTGTTTCATCGTCAATAAGAAGTTCGGAGGTATACAGTGAACCTGAAGTGAAGCATCGGAATCTAAAACTGGACTCACAGGAGAGGTTCAAATCATAGAATGTTAGAGTGTCATTCCTCTTGTACTTAAGTCGGCATTGTGCCTTTTGTATTAAATTCGGATGCAATTTCTTTGTTTCATCTACAATAAGAAGGTACAAGGGATACAGTAAACCTGAGGTCAAGCATCGGAATCTAAAACTGGACTCACAGGAGTGGTTCAAAACATAGAAAGTTAGAGTGTCAGTCCTCTTGTACTTAACTCGGCATTGTGCCTGTTGTATTAAATTCGGATGAAAACTCTGTGTTTCATCGTCATTGTGAAGGTCCAAGGGATACAGTAATCCAGAAGTGAAGCATCGGAATCTAAAACTGTACTCACAGGAGGGGTTCAAATCATAGAATGTGAGAGTGCCAGTCCTCTTGTACTTAAGTCGGCATTGTGCTTTTTGTATTAAATACGGATATAAATTCTGTGTTTCATCGTCAACAAGAAGGTCCAAGGGATACAGTAAACCTGAAGTGAAACATCGGAATTTAAAATTGGACTCACAGGACAGATTCAAATCATAGAAAATTAGAGTGTCAGTCCTCTTGTACTTAAGTCGGCATTGTGCCTTTTGAATTTAATTCCGTTGCAATTTCTGTGTTTCATCGTCAATAAGAGTTTCCGAGGTATACAGTAAACCTGAAGTGAAGCATCGGAATTTAAAACTGGACTCACAGGAGCGGTTCAAATCATAGAAAGTTAGAGTGTCAGTCCTCTTGTACTTCAGACGACATTGTGCCTTTTGTATTAAATTCGGATGCAATTTCTGTGTTTCATCGTCAATAAGAAGGTCCAAGGGATACAGTAACCCTGAAGTGAAGCATTGGAATTTAAACTGGACTCACAGGAGAGGTTCAAATCATAGAAAGTGAGAGTGTCAGTCCTCTTGTACTTAAGTCGGCATTGTGCCGTTAGTTTTAAATTCGGATGCAATTTCTGTGTTTCATCGTCAATAAGAAGGTCCAAGGGCTACAGTAAACCTGAAGTGAAGCATCGGAATCTAAAACTGGACTCACAGGACAGGTTCAAATCATTGAAAGTTAGAGTATCAGTCCTCTTGTACTTAAGGCGGCATAGTGCCTTTTGAAATTAATTCCGATGCAATTTCTGTGCTTCATCGTCAATAAGATGTTCCGAGGTATTCAGTAAAGCTGAAGTGAAGCATCGGAATCCAAAACTGGTCTCACAGGAGAGGTTCAAATCATAGGAAGTTAGAGTGTCAATCCTCTTGTACTTAAGTCGGCATTGTACCTTTTCTATTAAATTCGGATGCAATTTTTGTTATTCATTGTCAATAAGAAGGTCCAAGGTACACAGTAAACCTGAAGTGAAGGATCGGAATCTAAAACTGGACTCACAGGAGAGGTTCAAATCATAGAAAGTTAGAGTGTCAGTCCTCTTGTGCTTAAGTTGGCATTGTGCCTTTTGTATTAAATTCGGATGCAATTTCTGTGTTTCATCGTCAATAAGAAGGTCCAAGGTATACAGTAAACCTGAAGTGAAGCATCGGAATCTAAAACTGGACTCACAGGAGAGGTTCAAATCATAGAAAGTTAGAGTGTCAGTCCTCTTGTACTTAAGTCGGCATTGTGCCTGTTGTATTAAATTCGGATGAAAATTCTGTGCTTCATCGTCATTAAGAAGGTCCAAGGGATACAGTAATCCAGAAGTGAAGCATCGGAATCTAAAACAGGACTCACAGGAGAGGTTCAAATCATAGAATGTGAGAGTGCCAGTCCTCATGTACTTAAGTCGGCATTGTGCCGTTAGTATTAAATTCGGATGCAATTTCTGTGTATCATCGTCAATAAGAAGGTCCAAGGGCTACAGTAAACCTGAAGTGAAGCATCGGAATCTAAAACTGGACTCACAGGAAAGGTTCAAATCATAGAAAGTTAAAGTGTCAGTCTTCTTGTACTTGAGTCGGCATTGTGCTTTTCGAATACAATTGCGATGCAATATCTGTGCCTCATCGTCAATAAGAAGGTCCAAGGTACACAGTAAACCTGAAGTGAAGCATCGGAATCTAAAACTGGACTCACAGGGGAGGTTCAAATCATAGAAAGTTAGATTATCTGTCCTCTTGTACTTAATTCAGCATTGTGCCTTTTGAATTTAATTCCGATGCAATTTCTGTGTTTCATCGTCAATAAGAAGGTCCAAGGTATACAATAAGCCTGAAGTGAAGCATCGGAATCTAAAACTGGACTCACAGGAGAGGTTCAAATCATAGAAATTTAGAATGTCAGTCCTCTTGTACTTAAGTCGGCTACTTCATTTTGTATTAAATAAGGATGTAATTTCTTTGTTTCATCGTCAATAAGAAGGCACAAGTTATACAGTAAACCTGAAGTGAAGCATCGGAATCTAAAATTGGACTCACAGGAGAGGTTCAAATCATAGAAAGTGAGAGTGTCAGTCCTCTTGTACTTAAGTCGGCATTGTGATTTTTGTATGAAATTCGGATGCAATTTCTGTGTTTCATCGTCAATAAGAAGGTCCAAGGGATACAGTAAACCTGAAGTGAAGCATCGTTCTAAAACTGGACTCACAGGAGAGGTTCAAATCATAGTAAGTAAGAGTGTCAGTCCTCTTGTACTTAAGCCGGCATTGCGTCTTTTGTATTAAATTCGGATGCAATTTCTGTGTTTCATCGTCAATTAGAAGGTTCAGGGGATACAGTTAACCTGAAGTGCAGCATCGGAATCTAAAACTGGACTCACAGGAGAGGTTCAAATCATAGAAACTTAGAGTGTCAATCCTCTTGTACGTAAGTCGGCATTGTGCTTTTTGTATTAAATTCGGATGCAATTTCTGTGTCTCATCGTCAATAAGAAGGTCCAAGGGAAACACTAACCCTGAAGTGAAGCATCGGAATCTAAAAGTGGACTCACAGGAGAGGTTCAAATCATAGAATGTGAGAGTGTCAGTCCTCTTGTACTGAAGTCGGCATTGTGGCTTTTGTATTAAATTCGGATGCAATTTCCGTGTTTCATCGTCAATAAGAAGGTCCTAGGAATTTAGTAAACCTGAAGTGAAGCATCGGAACCTAAAACTGGACTCACAGGAGAGGTTCAAATCATAGAATGTTACAGTGTCAGTCCTCTGTTACTTAAGTCGGCATTGTGCCTTTGAATTTAATTCTGATGCAATTTCTGTGTTTCATCGTCAATACCAAGTTCCGAGGTATACAGTAAACCTGAAGTGACGCATCGGAATCTAAAACTGGACTCACAGGAGACGTTCAAATCATAGAAAGTTAGAGTGTCATTCCTCTTGTACTTAAGTCGGCATTGTGCTTTTTGTATTAAATTCGGATGCAATTTCTTTGTTTCATCGTCAATAAGAAGGTACAAGGGATACAGTTAACCTGAAGTGAAGCATCGGAATCTAAAACTGGACTCACAGGAGAGGTTCAAAACATAGAAAGTGAGAGTGTCAGTCCTCTTGTACTTAAGTCGGCATTGTGCCTGTTGTATTAAATTCGGATGAAAATTCTGTGTTTCATCGTCATTAAGAAGGTCCAAGGGATACAGTAATCCAGAAGTGAAGCATCCGAATCTAAAACTGGACTCACAGGAGGGGTTCAAATCATAGAATGTGAGAGTGCCAGTCCTCTTGTACTTAAGTCGGCATTGTGCCTTTTGTATTAAATTCGGAT
This sequence comes from Schistocerca serialis cubense, assembly GCF_023864345.2. Lineage (NCBI taxonomy): Eukaryota > Metazoa > Arthropoda > Insecta > Orthoptera > Acrididae > Schistocerca > Schistocerca serialis. The sequence goes on along the minus strand of NW_026047583.1, from coordinate 19,555,517 downwards.
ATAAATTCTGTGTTTCATCGTCAACAAGAAGGTCCAAGGGATACAGTAAACCTGAAGTGAAACATCTGAATTTAAAATTGGCTCACAGGAGAATTTCAAATCATAGAAAATTAGAGTGTCAGTCCTCTTGTACTTAAGTCGGCATTGTGCCTTTTGAATTTAATTCCGATGTAATTTCTGTGTTTCATCGTCAATAAGAATTTCTGAGGTATACAGTAAACCTGAAGTGAAGCATCGGAATCTAAAACTGGACTCACAGGAGCGGTTCAAATCATAGAAAGTTAGAGTGTCAGTCCTCTTGTACTTCGGTCGACATTGAGCTTTTTGTATTAAATTCGGATGCAATTTCTGTGTTTCATCGTCAATAAGAAGGTCCAAGCGATACAGTAACCCTGAAGTGAAGCATTGGAATCTAAAACTGGACTCACAGGAGAGGTTCAAATCATAGAAAGTGAGAGTGTGAGTCCTCTTGTACTTAAGTCGTCATTGTGCCGTTAGTATTAAATTCGGATGCAATTTCTTTGTTTCATCGTCAATAAGAAGGTCCAAGGGCTACAGTAAACCTGAAGTGAAGCATCGGAATCTAAAACTGGACTCACAGGAAAGGTTCAAATCATAGAAAGTTAGAGTGTCAGTCTTCTTGTACTTAAGTCGGCATTGTGCTTTTCGAAATCAATTGCGATGCAATATCTGTGCCTCATCGTCAATTAGAAGGTCCAAGGTACACAGTAAACCTGAAGTGAAGCATCGGAATCTAAAACTGGACTCACAGGGGAGGTTCAAATCATAGAAAGTTAGATTATCTGTCCTCTTGTACTTAATTCAGCATTGTGCCTTTTGAATTTAATTCCGATGCAATTTCTGTGTTTCATCGTCAATAAGAACGTCCAAGGTATACAATAAACCTGAAGTGAAGCATCGGAATCTAAAACTGGACTCACAGGAGAGGTTCAAATCATAGAAAGTTAGTGTGTCAGTCCTCTTGTACTTAAGTCGGCATTCTGCATTTTGTATTAAATAAGGATGCAAATTCTTTGTTTCATCGTCAATAAGAAGGCACAAGGGATACAGTAAACCTGAAGTGAAGCATCGGAATCTAAAATTGGACTCACAGGAGAGGTTCAAATCATAGAAAGTGAGAGTGTCAGTCCTCTTGTACTTATGTCGGCATTGTGATTTTTGTATTAAATTTGGATGCAATTTCTGTGTTCCATCGTCAATAAGAAGGTCCAAGGGATACAGTAAACCTGAAGTGAAGTATCGGAATCTAACACTGGACTCACAGGAGAGGTTCAAATCATAGAAAGTTAGAGTGTCAGTCCTCTTGTACTTAAGTCGTCATTGTGCCTTTTAATTAAGTTCGGATGCAGTTTCTGTGTTTCATCGTCAATAAGAAGGTCCAAGGGATACAGTAAACCTGAAATCAGGAATCGGAATCTAAAACTGGTCCCACAGGAGAGGGTCAAATCATAGAAAGTTAGAGTGTCAGTCCTCTTGTACTTAAGTCGGCATTGTGCCTTTTGTATTAAATTCGGATGCAATTTCTGTGTCTCATCGTCAATAAGAAGGTCCAAGGGAAACACTAACCCTGAAGTGGAGCATCGGAATCTAAAACTGGACTCACAGGAGAGGTTCAAATCATAGAAAGTGAGAGTGTCAGTCCACTTGTACTTAAGTCGGCATTGTGCCTTTTGTTATAAATTCGTATGCAACTTCCGTGTTTCATCGTCAATAAGAAGGTCCTAGGGATTTAGTAAACCTGAAGTGAAGCATCGGAACCTAAAACTGGACTCACAGGAGAAGTTCAAATCTTAGAATGTTACAGTGTCAGTCCTCTGTTACTTAGGTCGGCATTGTGCCATTTGAATTTAATTCCGATGCAATTTCTGTGTGTCATCGTCAATAAGAAGTTCCGAGGTATACAGTAAACCTGAAGTGAAGCATCGTAATCTAAAACTGGACTCACAGGAGAGGTTCAAATCATAGAAAGTTAGAGTGTCATTCCTCTTGTACTTAAGCCGGCATTGTGCCTTTTATATTTAATTCGGATGCAATTTCTTTTTTTCATCGTCAATAAGAAGGTGCAAGGGATACAGTAAACCTGAAGTGAAGCATCGTAATCTAAATCTGGACTCACAGGAGAGGTTAAAATCATAGAAAGTGAGAGTGTCAGTCCTTTTGTACCTAAGTCGGCATTGTGCCATTTGTATTAAATTCGGATGCAATTTCTGTGTTTCATCGTCAATAAGACGGCCCACAGGATACAGAAAACCTGAAGTGAAGCATCGGAATCTAAAACTGGACTCACAGGACAGGTTCAAATCATTGAAAGTTAGAGTGTCAGTCCTCTTGTACTTAAGTCGGCATAGTGCCTTTTGAAATTAATTCCGATGCAATTTCTGTGTTTCATCGTCAATAAGATGTTCCGAGGTATTCAGTAAACCTGAAGTGAAGCATCGGAATCCAAACTGGTCTCACAGGAGAGGTTCAAATCATAGGAAGTTAAAGTGTCAGTCCTCTTGTACTTAAGTCGGCATTGTGCCTTTTCTATTAAATTCGGATGCAATTTTTGTTATTCATCGTCAATAAGAAGGTCCAAGGTACACAGTAAACCTGAAGTGAAGGATCGGAATCTAAAACTGGACTCACAGGAGAGGTTCATATCATAGAAAGTGAGAGTGTCAGTCCACTTGTACTTAAGTCAGCATTGTGCCTTTTGTATTAAATTCGGATGCAATTTCTGTGTTGCATCGTCATTAAGAAGGTCCAAGGGATACAGTAATCCAGAAGTGAAGCATCGGAAACTAAAACTGGACTCACAGGAGACGTTCAAATCATAGAATGTGAGAGTGCCAGTCCTCTTGTACATAAGTCGGCATTGTGCCTTTTGTATTAAATTCGGATATAATTTCTGTGTTTCATCGTCAACAAGAAGGTCCAAGGGATTCAGTAAACCTGAAGTGAAGCATCGGAATTTAAAATTGGACTCACAGGAGAGGTTCAAATCACAGAAAATTGGAGTGTCAGTCCTCTTGTACTTAAGTCGGCATTGTGCCTTTTGAATTTAATTCCGATGCAATTTCTGTGTTTCATCGTCAATAGGAATTTCCGAAGTATACAGTAAACATGAAGTGAAGCATCGGAATCTAAAACAGGTCTCACAGGAGGGGTTCAAATCATAGAAAGTTAGAGTGTCAGTCCTCTTGTACTTAAGTCGACATTGTGCCTCTTGTATTAAATTCGGATGCAATTTCTGTGTTTCATCGTCAATAAGACGGTCCAAGGGATACAGTAACCCTGAAGTGAAGCATTGGAATCTAAATCTGGACTCACAGGAGAGGTTCAAATCACAGAAAGTGAGAGTGTCAGTCCTCTTGTACTTAAGTCGGCATTGTGCCGTAAGTATTAAATTTGGATGCAATTTCTGTGTATCATCGTCAATAAGAAGGTCCAAGGGCTACAGTAAACCTGAAGTGAAGCATCGGAATCTAAAACTGGACTCACAGGAAAGGTTCAAATCATAGAAAGTTAGAGTGTCAGTCTTCTTGTACTTAAGTCGGCATTATGCTTTTCGAATTCGATTGCGATGCAATATCTGTGCCTCATCGTCAATAAGAAGGCCAAGGTACACAGTAAACCTGAAGTGAAGCATCGGAATCTAAAACTGGTCTCACAGGGGAGGTTCAAATCATAGAAAGTCAGATTATCTGTCCTCTTGTACTTAATTCAGCCTTGTGCCTTTTGAATTTAATTCCGATGCAATTTCTGTTTTTCATCGTCAATAAGAAGGTCCAAGGTATACAATAAACCTGAAGTGAAGCATCGGAATCTAAAACTGGACTCACAGGAGAGGTTCAAATCATAGAAAGTTAGAGTGTCAGTCCTCTTGTACTTAAGTCGGAATTCTGCATTTTGTATTAAATAAGGATGTAATTTCTTTGTTTCATCGTCAATAAGAAGGCACAAGGGATACAGTAAACCTGAAGTGAAGCATCGGAATCTAAAATTGGACTCACAGGAGAGGTTCAAATCATAGAAAGTAAGAGTGTCAGTCCTCTTGTACTTAAGTCGGCATTGTGATTTTTGTATGAAATTCTGATGCAATTTCTGTGTTTCATCGTCAATAAGAAGGTCCAAGGGATACAGTAAACGTGAAGTGAAGCATCGGAATCTAACACTGGACTCACAGGAGAGGTTCAAATCATAGAAAGTTAGAGTGTCAGTCCTCTTGTACTTAAGTCGGCATTGTGCCTTTTCAATTTAATTCCGATGCAATTTCTGTGTTTCATCGTCAATAAGAAGTTCCGAGGTATACAGTAAACCTGAAGTGAAGCATCGGAATCTAAAACTGGACTCACAGGAGCGGTTCAAATCATAGAAAGTTATAGTGTCAGTCCTCTTGTACTTAACTCGGCGTTGTGCCTTTTGTATTAAATTCGGATGCAATTTCTGTGTTTCATCGCCAATAAGAAGGTCCAAGGAATACAGTAACCCTGAAGTGAAGCATTGGAATCTGAAACTGGACTCACAGGAGAGGTTCAAATCATAGAAATTAAGAGTGTCAGTCATCTTGTACTTAAGTCGGCATTGTGCCGTTAGTATTACATTCGGATGCAATTTCTGTGTTTCATCGTCAATAAGAAGGTCCAAGGGCTACAGTAAACCTGAAGTGAAGCATCGGAATCTAAAAATGGACTCACAGGAAAGGTTCAAATCATAGAGAGTTATTGTGTCAGTCTTCTTGTACATAAGTCGGCATTGTGCTTTTCGAATTCAATTGCGATGCAATATCTGTGTCTCATCGTCAATAAGAAGGTCCAAGGTACAAAGTAAACCTGAAGGGAAGCATCGGAATCTAAAACTGGACTCACAGGGGAGGTTCAAATCATAGAAAGTTAGATTATCTGTCCTCTTGTACTTAAGTCAGCATTGTGCCTTTTGAAATTAATTCCGATGCAATTTCTGTGTTTCATCGTCATTAAGAAGGTCCAAGGTATACAATAAAACCTGAAGTGAAGCATCGGAATCTAAAACTGCACTCACAGGAGAGGTTCAAATCATAGAAAGTTAGAGTGTCAGTCCTCTTGTACTTAAGTCGGCATTCTGCCTTTTGTATTAAATAAGGATGCAATTTCTTTGTTTCATCGACAATAAGAAGGCACAAGGAATACAGTAAACTTGAAGTCAAGCATCGGAATCTAAAATTGGAGTCACAGGAGAGGTTCAAATCATAGAAAGTGAGCGTGTCAGTCCAGTTATGGTTAACTCGGCATTGTGCTTTTTGTATTAAATTCGGATGCAATTTCTGTGTTTCATCGTCAATAAGATGTTCCAAGGGATACAGTAAACGTGAAGTGAAACATCGGAATCTAAAACCGTACTCACAGGAGAGGTTCAAATCATAGAATGTTAGAGCGTCAGTCGTCTTGTACTTAAGTCGGCATTGTGCATTTTGTATTAAATTCGGATGCAAATTCTGTGTTTCATCGTCAATAGGAATGTCGAACGTATACAGCAAACCGGAAATGAAGCATCGGTATCTAAAACTGTACTCACAGGAGAGGTTAATATCATAGAAAGTAACAGTGTCAGTAATCTTGTACTTAAGTCGGCATTGTGCTTTTTTTATTAAATACAGATGCAATTTCTGTGTTTCATCGTCAATAAGAAGGTCCAAGGTATACAGTAAACCTGAAGTGAAGCATCGGAATCAAAAACTGGACTCACAGGAGAGGTTCAAATCATAGAAAATGAGAGTGTCAGTACCCTTGTACTTAAGCCGGCATTGTGGCTTTTGTATTAAATTCGGATGCAATTTCTGAGTTCCATCGTCAATATGAAGGTGAAAGGGATACAGTAAACCTGAAGTGAAGCATCGAAATCTAAAAGTGGACACACAGGAGAGGTTCAAATGATAGTAAGTGAGAGTGTCAGTCCTCTTGTACTTAAGCCGGCATTGCGTCTTTTGTATTAAATTCGGATGCAATTTATGTGTTTCATCGTCAATTAAAAGGTCCAAGGGATACAGTTAACCTGAAGTGCAGCATCGGAACCTAAAACTGGACTCACAGGAGAGGTTCAAATCATAGAAACTTAGAGTGTCAATCCTCTTGTACTTAAGTCGGCATTGTGCCTTTTGTATTAAATTCGGATGCAATTTCTGTGTCTCATCGTCAATACGTAGGTCCAAGGGAAACAGTAACCCAGAAGTGAAGCATCGGAATCTAAAACTGGACTCACAATAGAGGTTCAAATCATAGAATGTTACAGTGTCAGTCCTCTGTTACTTAAGTCGGCATTGTGCCTTTTGAATTTAATTCCGATGCAATTTCTGTGTTTCATCGTCAATAAGAAGTTCCGAGGTATACAGTAAACCTGAAGTGAAGCATCGGAATCTAAAACTGGACTCACAGGAGAGGTTCAAATCATAGAAAGTTAGAGTGTCATTCCTCTTGTACTTAAGTCGGCATTGTGCCTTTTGTATTAAATTCGGATGAAAATTCTGTGTTTCATCGTCATTAAGAAGGTCCAAGGGATACAGTAATCCAGAAGTGAAGCATCGGAATCTAAAACTGGACTCACAGGAGGGGTTCAAATCATAGAATGTGAGAGTGCCAGTCCTCTTGTACTTAAGTCGGCATTGTGCCTTTTGTATTAAATTCGGATATAAATTCTGTGTTTCATCGTCAACAAGAAGGTCCAAGGGATACAGTAAACCTGAAGTGAAACATCGGAATTTAAAATTGGACCCACAGGAGAGGTTCAAATCATAGAAAATTAGAGTGTCAGACCTCTTGTACTTAAGACGGCATTGTGCCTTTCGAATTTAATTCCGAAGCAATTTCTGTGTTTCATCGTCAATAAGAATTTCCGAGGTATACAGTAAACCTGAAGTGAAGCATCGGAATCTAAAACTGGACTCACAGGAGCGGTTCAAATTATAGAAAGTTAGAGTGTCAGTCCTCTTGTACCTCAGTCGCCATTGTGCATTTTGTATTAAATTCGGATGCAATTTCTGTGTTTCATCGTCAATAAGAAGGTCCAAGGGCTACAGTAAACTTGAAGTGAAGCATCGGAATCTAAAACTGGACTCACAGGAAAGGTTCAAATCATAGAAAGTTGGAGTGTCAGTCTTCTTGTACTTAGGTCAGCATTGTGCATTTCGAATTCAATTGCGATGCAATATCTGTGCCTCATCGTCAATTAGAAGGTCCAAGGTACACAGTAAACCTGAAGTGAAGCATCGGAATCTAAAACTGGACTCACAGGGGAGGTTCAAATCATAGAAAGTTAGATTATCTGTCCTCTTGTACTTAATTCAGCATTGTGCCTTTTGAATTTAATTCCGATGCAATTACTGTGTTTCATCGTCAATAAGAAGGTCCAAGGTATACAGTAAACCTGAAGTGAAGCATCGGAATCTAACACTGGACTCACAGGAGAGGTTTAAATCATAGAAAGTTAGAGTGTCAGTCCTCTTGTACTTAAGTCGGCATTGTGCCTTTTTATTAAGTTCGGATGCAGTTTCTGTGTTTCATTGTCAATAAGAAGGTCCAAGGTATACAGTAAACCTGAAATCAGGAATCGGAATCTAAAACTGGTCCCACAGGAGAGGGTCAAATCATAGAAAGTTAGAGTGTCAGTCCTCTTGTACTTAAGTCTGCATTGTGCCTGTTGTATTAAATTCGGATGAACTTTCTGTGTTTCATCGTCATTAAGATGGTCCATGGGTTACAGTAAACCTGAAGTGACGCATCGGAATCTAAAACTGGACTCACAGGAGAGGTTCAAATCATAGAAAGTGAGCGTGTCAGTCCTGTTGAAGTTAAGTCGGCATTGTGCCTTTTGCATTAAATTCGGATGCAATTTCTGTGTTTCATCGTCAATATGATGGTCCAAGGGATACAGTAAATGTGAAGTGAAACATCGGAATCTAAAACCGTACTCACAGGAGAGGTTCAAATCATAGAATGTTAGAGTGTCAGTCGTCTTGTACTTCAGTCGGCATTGTACATTTTGTATTACATTCGGATGCAAATTCTGTGTTTCATCGTCAATAGGAATGTTGAACGTATACAGCAAACCGGAAATGAAGCATTGGAATCTAAAACTGTACTCACAGGAGAGGTTCATATCATAGAAAGTTAGTGTGTCAGTCCTCTTGTACTTAAGTCGGCATTGTGCTTTTTGTATTAAATACGGATGCAATTTCTGTGTTTCATCGTCAATAATAAGTTATAAGGTATACAGTAAACCTGAAGTGAAGCATCGGAATCAAAAACTGGACTCACAGGAGAGGTTCAAATCATAGATAGTGAGAGTGTCAGTCCGCTTGTACTTAAGTCGGCATAGTGCCTTTTGTATTATATTCGGATGCAATTTCTGTGTTTCATCGACAATAAGAAGGTCCAAGTTATAAAGGAAACATGAAGTGCAGCATCGGAATCTAAAACTGGACTCACAGGAGAGGTTCAAATCATAGAAAGTTAAAGTGTCAATCCTCTTGTACTTAAGTCGGCATTGTGCCTTTTGTATTAAATTCGGATGCAATTTCTGTGTCTCATCGTCAATAAGAAGGTCCAAGGGAAACACTAACCCTGAAGTGAAGCATCGGAATCTAAAACTGGACTCACAGGAGAGGTTCAAATCATAGTAAGTGAGAGTGTCGGTCCACTTGTACTTAGGTCGGCAATGTGCCTTTTGTTATAAATTTATATGCAATTTCCGTGTTTCATCGTCAATAAGAAGGTCCTAGGGATTTAGTAAACCTGAAGTGAAGCATCGGAACCTGAAACTGGACTCACAGGAGAAGTTCAAATCTTAGAATGTTACAGTGTCAGTCCTCTGTTACTTAGGTCAGCATTGTGCCTTTTGAATTTAATTCCGATGCAATTTCTGTGTTTCATCGTCAATATGAAGTTCCGAGGTATACAGTAAACCTGAAGTGAAGCATTGGAATCTAAAACTGGACTCACAGGAGAGGTTCAAATCAAAGAAAGTTAGAGTGTCATTCCTCTTGTACTTAAGTCGGCATTGTGCCTTTTATATTAAATTCGGATGCAATTTCTTTGTTTCATCGTCAATTAGAAGGTACAAGGGATACAGTAAACCTGAAGTGAAGCATCGTAATCTAAATCTGGACTCACAGGAGAGGTTAAAATCATAGAAAGTGAGAGTGTCAGTCCTTTTGTACCTAAGTCGGCATTGTGCCATTTGTATTAAATTCGGATGCAATTTCTGTGTTTCATCGTCAATAAGAGGGTCCACGGGATACAGTAAACCTGAAGTGAAGCATCGGAATCTAAAACTGGACTCACAGGACAGGTTCAAATCATTGAAAGTTAGAGTGTCAGTCCTCTTGTACTTAAGTCGGCATAGTGCCTTTTGAAATTAATTCCGATGCAATTTCTGTGTTTCATCGTCAATAAGATGTTACGAGGTATTCAGTAAACCTGAAGTGAAGCATCAGAATCCAAAACTGGTCTCACAGGAGAGGTTCAAATCATAGGAAGTTAGAGTGTCAGTCCTCTTGTACTTAAGTCGGCATTGTGCCTTTTCTATTAAATTTGGATGCAATTTTTGTTATTCATCGTCAATAAGAAGGTCCAAGGTACACAGTAAACCTGAAGTGAAGGATCGGAATCTAAAACTGGACTCACAGGAGAGGTTCAAATCATAGTAAGTTAGAGTGTCAGTCCTCTTGTACTTAAGTCGGCATTGTGCCTGTTGTATTAAATTCGGATGAAAATTCTGTGTTTCATCGTCATTAAGAAGGTCCAAGGGATACAGTAATCCAGAAGCGAAGCATCGGAATCAAAAACTGGACTCACAGGAGAGGTTCAAATCATAGAATGTGAGAGTGCCAGTCCTCTTGTACTTAAGTCGGCATTGTGCCTTTTGTATTAAATTCGGATATAATATCTGTGTTTCATCGTCAACAAGAAGGTCCAAGGGATACAGTAAACCTGAAGTGAAGCATCGGAATTTATAATTGGACTCACAGGAGAGGTTCAAATCACAGAAAATTGGAGTGTCAGTCCTCTTGTACTTATGTCGGCATTGTGCCTTTTGAATTTAATTCCGATGTAATTTCTGTGTTTCATCGTCAATAAGAATTTCCGAGGTATACAGTAAACATGATGTGAAGCATCGGAATCTAAAACAGGACTCACAGGAGCGGTTCAAATCATAGAAAGTTAGAGTGTCAGTCCTCTTTTACTTAAGTCGACATTGTGCCTTTTGTATTAAATTCGGATGCAATTTCTGTGTTTCATCGTCAATATGAAGGTCCAAGGGCTACAGTAAACCTGCAGTGAAGCATCGGAATCTAAAACTGGACTCACAGGAAAGGTTCAAATAATAGAAAGTTAGAGTGTCTTTCTTCTTGTACTTAAGTCGGCATTGTGCATTTCGAATTCAATTGCGATGCAATATCTGTGCCTCATCGTCAATTAGAAGGTCCAAGGTACACAGTAAACCTGAAGTGGAGCATCGGAATCTGAAACTGGACTCACAGGGGAGGTTCAAATCATAGAAAGTTAGGTTATCTGTCCTCTTGTACTTAATTCAGCATTGTGCCTTTTGAATTAAATTCCGATGCAATTTCTGTGTTTCATCGTCAATCAGAAGGTCCAAGGTATACAATAAACCTGAAGTGAAGCATCGAAATCTAAAACTGGACTCACAGGAGAGGTTCAAATCATAGAAAGTTAGAGTGTCAGTCCTCTTGTACTTAAGTCGGCATTCTGCATTTTGTATTAATTAAGGATGCAAATTCTTTGTTTCATCGTCAATAGGAAGGCACAAGGGATACAGTAAACCTGAAGTGAAGCATCGGAATCTAAAATTGGACTCACAGGAGAGGTTCAAATCATAGAAAATGAGAGTGTCAGTCCTCTTGTACTTAAGTCGGCATTGTGATTTTTGTATTAAATTCGGATGCAATTTCTGTGTTCCATCGTCAATAAGAAGGGCCAAGGGATACAGTAAACCTGAAGTGAAGCATCGGAATCTAACACTGGACTCACAGGAGAGGTTCAAATCATAGAAAGTTAGAGTGTCAGTCCTCTTGTACTTAAGTCGGCATTGTGCCTTTTTATTAAGTTCGGATGCAGTTTCTGTGTTTCATCGTCAATAAGAAGGTCCAAGGGATACAGTAAACCTGAAATCAGGAATCGGAATCTAAAACTGGTCCCACAGGAGAGGGTCAAATCATAGAAAGTTAGTGTGTCAGTCCTCTTGTACTTAAGTCGGCATTGTGCTTTTTGTATTAAATACGGATGCAATTTCTGTGTTTCATCGTCAATAAGAAGTTATAAGGTATACAGTAAACCTGAAGTGAAGCATCGGAATCAAAAACTGGACTCACAGGAGAGGTTCAAATAATAGATAGTGAGAGTGTCAGTCCGCTTGTACTTAAGTCGGCATAGTGCCTTTTGTACTATATTCGGATGCAATTTCTGTGTTTCATCGTCAATAGGAAGGGCCAAGGGATACAGTAAACCTGAAGTGAAGCATCGGAATCTAAAATTGGACTCACAGGAGAGGTTCAAATCATAGAAAGTGAGAGTGTCAGTCCTCTTGTACTTAAGTCGGCATTGTGATTTTTGTATTAAATTCGGATGCAATTTCTGTGTTCCATCGTCAATAAGAGGGGCCAAGGGATACAGTAAACCTGAAGTGAAGCATCGGAATCTAACACTGGACTCACAGGAGACGTTCAAATCATAGAAAGTTAGAGTGTCAGTCCGCTTGTACTTAAGTCGGCATTGTGCCTTTTTATTAAGTTCGGATGCAGTTTCTGTTTTTCATCGGCAAGAAGAAGGTCCTAGGGATTTAGTAAACCTGAAGTGAAGCATCGGAATCTAAAACTGGTCTCACAGGGGAGGTTCAAATCATAGAAAGTCAGATTATCTGTCCTCTTGTACTTCATTCAGCCTTGTGCCTTTTGAATTTAATTCCGATGCAATTTCTGTGTTTCATCGTCAATAAGAAGGTCCAAGGTATACAATAAACCTGAAGTGAAGCATCGGAATCTAAAACTGGACTCACAGGAGAGGTTCAAATCATAGAAAGTTAGAGTGTCAGTCCTCTTGTACTTAAGTCGGAATTCTGCATTTTGTATTAAATAAGGATGTAATTTCTTTGTTTCATCGTCAATAAGAAGGCACAAGGGATACAGTAAACCTGAAGTGAAGCATCGGAATCTAAAATTGGACTCACAGGAGAGGTTCAAATCATAGAAAGTTAGAGTGTCAGTCCTCTTGTACTTAAGTCGGCATTGTGATTTTTGTATGAAATTCTGATGCAATTTCTGTGTTTCATCGTCAATAAGAAGGTCCAAGGGATACAGTAAACGTGAAGTGAAGCATCGGAATCTAACACTGGACTCACAGGAGAGGTTCAAATCATAGAAAGTTAGAGTGTCAGTCCTCTTGTACTTATGTCGGCATTGTGCCTTTTCAATTTAATTCCGATGCAATTTCTGTGTTTCATCGTCAATAAGAAGTTCCGAGGTATACAGTAAACCTGAAGTGAAGCATTGGAATCTAAAACTGGACTCACAGGAGCGGTTCAAATCATAGAAAGTTATAGTGTCAGTCCTCTTGTACTTAACTCGGCGTTGTGCCTTTTGTATTAAATTCGGATGCAATTTCTGTGTTTCATCGCCAATAAGAAGGTCCAAGGAATACAGTAACCCTGAAGTGAAGCATTGGAATCTGAAACTGGACTCACAGGAGAGGTTCAAATCATAGAAATTAAGAGTGTCAGTCATCTTGTACTTAAGTCGGCATTGTGCCGTTAGTATTACATTCGGATGCAATTTCTGTGTTTCATCGTCAATAAGAAGGTCCAAGGGCTACAGTAAACCTGAAGTGAAGCATCGGAATCTAAAAATGGACTCACAGGAAAGGTTCAAATCATAGAGAGTTATTGTGTCAGTCTTCTTGTACATAAGACGGCATTGTGCTTTTCGAATTCAATTGCGATGCAATATCTGTGCCTCATCGTCAATAAGAAGGTCCAAGGTACAAAGTAAACCTGAAGGGAAGCATCGGAATCTAAAACTGGACTCACAGGGGAGGTTCAAATCATAGAAAGTTAGATTATCTGTCCTCTTGTACTTAAGACAGCATTGTGCCTTTTGAATTTAATTCCGATGCAATTTCTGTGTTTCATCGTCATTAAGAAGGTCCAAGGTATACAATAAAACCTGAAGTGAAGCATCGGAATCTAAAACTGCACTCACAGGAGAGGTTCAAATCATAGAAAGTTAGAGTGTCAGTCCTCTTGTACTTAAGTCGGCATTCTGCCTTTTGTATTAAATAAGGATGCCATTTCTTTGTTTCATCGACAATAAGAAGGCACAAGAAATACAGTAAACTTGAAGTCAAGCATCGGAATCTAAAATTGGAGTCACAGGAGAGGCTCAAATCATAGAAAGTGAGCGTGTCAGTCCAGTTGTAGTTAACTCGGCATTGTGCCTTTTGTATTAAATTCGGATGCAATTTCTGTGTTTCATCGTCAATAAGATGTTCCAAGGGATACAGTAAACGTGAAGTGAAACATCGGAATCTAAAACCGTACTCACAGGAGAGGTTCAAATCATAGAATGTTAGAGCGTCAGTCGTCTTGTACTTAAGTCGGCATTGTGCATTTTGTATTAAATTCGGATGCAAATTCTGTGTTTCATCGTCAATAGGAATGTCGAACGTATACAGCAAACCGGAAATGAAGCATCGGTATCTAAAACTGTACTCACAGGAGAGGTTAATATCATAGAAAGTAACAGTGTCAGTAATCTTGTACTTAAGTCGGCATTGTGCTTTTTTTATTAAATACAGATGCAATTTCTGTGTTTCATCGTCAATAAGAAGGTCCAAGGTATACAGTAAACCTGAAGTGAAGCATCGGAATCAAAAACTGGACTCACAGGAGAGGTTCAAATCATAGAAAATGAGAGTGTCAGTACCCTTGTACTTAAGGCGGCATTGTGGCTTTTGTATTAAATTCGGATGCAATTTCTGAGTTCCATCGTCAATAAGAAGGTCCAAGGGATACAGTAAACCTGAAGTGAAGCATCGAAATCTAAAAGTGGACACACAGGAGAGGTTCAAATGATAGTAAGTGAGAGTGTCAGTCCTCTTGTACTTAAGCCGGCATTGCGTCTTTTGTATTAAATTCGGATGCAATTTATGTGTTTCATCGTCAATTAAAAGGTCCAAGGGATACAGTTAACCTGAAGTGCAGCATCGGAACCTAAAACTGGACTCACAGGAGAGGTTCAAATCATAGAAACTTAGAGTGTCAATCCTCTTGTACTTAAGTCGGCATTGTGCCTTTTGTATTAAATTCGGATGCAATTTCTGTGTCTCATCGTCAATACGTAGGTCCAAGGGAAACAGTAACCCAGAAGTGAAGCATCGGAATCTAAAACTGGACTCACAGGAGAGGTGCAAATCATAGAATGTTACAGTGTCAGTCCTCTGTTACTTAAGTCGGCATTGTGCCTTTTGAATTTAATTCCGATGCAATTTCTGTGTTTCATCGTCAATAAGAAGTTCCGAGGTATACAGTAAACCTGAAGTGAAGCATCGGAATCTAAAACTGGACTCACAGGAGAGGTTCGAATCATAGAAAGTTAGAGTGTCATTCCTCTTGTACTTTAGTCGGCATTGTGCCTTTTGTATTAAATTCGGATGAAAATTCTGTGTTTCATCGTCATTAAGAAGGTCCAAGGGATACAGTAATACAGAAGTGAAGCATCGGAATCTAAAACTGGACTCACAGGAGGGGTTCAAATCATAGAATGTGAGAGTGCCAGTCCTCTTGTACTTAAGTCGGCATTGTGCCTTTTGTATTAAATTCGGATATAAAGTCTGTGTTTCATCGTCAACAAGAAGGTCCAAGGGATACAGTAAACCTGAAGTGAAACATCGGAATTTAAAATTGGACCCACAGGAGAGGTTCAAATCATAGAAAATTAGAGTGTCAGACCTCTTGTACTTAAGTCGGCATTGTGCCTTTTGAATTTAATTCCGAAGCAATTTCTGTGTTTCATCGTCAATAAGAATTTCCGAGGTATACAGTAAACCTGAAGTGAAGCATCGGAATCTAAAACTGGACTCACAGGAGCGGTTCAAATTATAGAAAGTTAGAGTGTCAGTCCTCTTGTACCTCAGTCGCCATTGTGCATTTTGTATTAAATTCGGATGCAATTTCTGTGTTTCATCGTCAATAAGAAGGTCCAAGGGCTACAGTAAACCTGAAGTGAAGCATCGGAATCTAAAACTGGACTCACAGGAAAGGTTCAAATCATAGAAAGTTGGAGTGTCAGTCTTCTTGTACTTAAGTCAGCATTGTGCATTTCGAATTCAATTGCGATGCAATATCTGTGCCTCATCGTCAATTAGAAGGTCCAAGGTACACAGTAAACCTGAAGTGAAGCATCGGAATCTAAAACTGGACTCACAGGGGAGGTTCAAATCATAGAAAGTTAGATTATCTGTCCTCTTGTACTTAATTCAGCATTGTGCCTTTTGAATTTAATTCCGATGCAATTACTGTGTTTCATCGTCAATAAGAAGGTCCAAGGGATACAGTAAACCTGAAGTGAAGCATCGGAATCTAACACTGGACTCACAGGAGAGGTTTAAATCATAGAAAGTTAGAGTGTCAGTCCTCTTGTACTTAAGTCGGCATTGTGCCTTTTTATTAAGTTCGGATGCAGTTTCTGTGTTTCATTGTCAATATGAAGGTCCAAGGTATACAGTAAACTTGAAATCAGGAATCGGAATCTAAAACTGGTCCCACAGGAGAGGGTCAAATCATAGAAAGTTAGAGTGTCAGTCCTCTTGTACTTAAGTCTGCATTGTGCCTGTTGTATTAAATTCGGATGAACTTTCTGTGTTTCATCGTCATTAAGATGGTCCATGGGTTACAGTAAACCTGAAGTGACGCATCGGAATCTAAAACTGGACTCACAGGAGAGGTTCAAATCATAGAAAGTGAGCGTGTCAGTCCTGTTGAAGTTAAGTCGGCATTGTGCCTTTTGCATTAAATTCGGATGCAATTTCTGTGTTTCATCGTCAATATGATGGTCCAAGGGATACAGTAAATGTGAAGTGAAACATCGGAATCTAAAACCGTACTCACAGGAGAGGTTCAAATCATAGAATGTTAGAGTGTCAGTCGTCTTGTACTTCAGTCGGCATTGTACATTTTGTATTACATTCGGATGCAAATTCTGTGTTTCATCGTCAATAGGAATGTTGAACGTATACAGCAAACCGGAAATGAAGCATTGGAATCTAAAACTGTACTCACAGGAGAGGTTCATATCATAGAAAGTTAGTGTGTCAGTCCTCTTGTACTTAAGTCGGCATTGTGCTTTTTGTATTAAATACGGATGCAATTTCTGTGTTTCATCGTCAATAATAAGTTATAAGGTATACAGTAAACCTGAAGTGAAGCATCGGAATCAAAAACTGGACTCACAGGAGAGGTTCAAATCATAGATAGTGAGAGTGTCAGTCCGCTTGTACTTAAGTCGGCATAGTGCCTTTTGTATTATATTCGGATGCAATTTCTGTGTTTCATCGACAATAAGAAGGTCCAAGTTATAAAGGAAACATGAAGTGCAGCATCGGAATCTAGAACTGGACTCACAGGAGAGGTTCAAATCATAGAAAGTTAAAGTGTCAATCCTCTTGTACTTAAGTCGGCATTGTGCCTTTTGTATTAAATTCGGATGCAATTTCTGTGTCTCATCGTCAATAAGAAGGTCCAAGGGAAACACTAACCCTGAAGTGAAGCATCGGAATCTAAAACTGGACTCACAGGAGAGGTTCAAATCATAGTAAGTGAGAGTGTCGGTCCACTTGTACTTAGGTCGGCAATGTGCCTTTTGTTATAAATTCATATGCAATTTCCGTGTTTCATCGTCAATAAGAAGGTCCTAGGGATTTAGTAAACCTGAAGTGAAGCATCGGAACCTGAAACTGGACTCACAGGAGAAGTTCAAATCTTAGAATGTTACAGTGTCAGTCCTCTGTTACTTAGGTCAGCATTGTGCCTTTTGAATTTAATTCCGATGCAATTTCTGTGTTTCATCGTCAATATGAAGTTCCGAGGTATACAGTAAACCTGAAGTGAAGCATTGGAATCTAAAACTGGACTCACAGGAGAGGTTCAAATCATAGAAAGTTAGAGTGTCATTCCTCTTGTACTTAAGTCGGCATTGTGCCTTTTATATTAAATTCGGATGCAATTTCTTTGTTTCATCGTCAATTAGAAGGTACAAGGGATACAGTAAACCTGAAGTGAAGCATCGTAATCTAAATCTGGACTCACAGGAGAGGTTAAAATCATAGAAAGTGAGAGTGTCAGTCCTTTTGTACCTAAGTCGGCATTGTGCCATTTGTATTAAATTCGGATGCAATTTCTGTGTTTCATCGTCAATAAGAGGGTCCACGGGATACAGTAAACCTGAAGTGAAGCATCGGAATCTAAAACTGGACTCACAGGACAGGTTCAAATCATTGAAAGTTAGAGTGTCAGTCCTCTTGTACTTAAGTCGGCATAGTGCCTTTTGAAATTAATTCCGATGCAATTTCTGTGTTTCATCGTCAATAAGATGTTACGAGGTATTCAGTAAACCTGAAGTGAAGCATCGGAATCCAAAACTGGTCTCACAGGAGAGGTTCAAATCATAGGAAGTTAGAGTGTCAGTCCTCTTGTACTTAAGTCGGCATTGTGCCTTTTCTATTAAATTCGGATGCAATTTTTGTTATTCATCGTCAATAAGAAGGTCCAAGGTACACAGTAAACCTGAAGTGAAGGATCGGAATCTAAAACTGGACTCACAGGAGAGGTTCAAATCATAGTAAGTTAGAGTGTCAGTCCTCTTGTACTTAAGTCGGCATTGTGCCTGTTGTATTAAATTCGGATGAAAATTCTGTGTTTCATCGTCATTAAGAAGGTCCAAGGGATACAGTAATCCAGAAGCGAAGCATCGGAATCAAAAACTGGACTCACAGGAGAGGTTCAAATCATAGAATGTGAGAGTGCCAGTCCTCTTGTACTTAAGTCGGCATTGTGCCTTTTGTATTAAATTCGGATATAATATCTGTGTTTCATCGACAACAAGAAGGTCCAAGGGATACAGTAAACCTGAAGTGAAGCATCGGAATTTATAATTGGACTCACAGGAGAGGTTCAAATCACAGAAAATTGGAGTGTCAGTCCTCTTGTACTTATGTCGGCATTGTGCCTTTTGAATTTAATTCCGATGTAATTTCTGTGTTTCATCGTCAATAAGAATTTCCGAGGTATACAGTAAACATGATGTGAAGCATCGGAATCTAAAACAGGACTCACAGGAGCGGTTCAAATCATAGAAAGTTAGAGTGTCAGTCCTCTTGTACTTAAGTCGACATTGTGCCTTTTGTATTAAATTCGGATGCAATTTCTGTGTTTCATCGTCAATATGAAGGTCCAAGGGCTACAGTAAACCTGCAGTGAAGCATCGGAATCTAAAACTGGACTCACAGGAAAGGTTCAAATAATAGAAAGTTAGAGTGTCTTTCTTCTTGTACTTAAGTCGGCATTGTGCATTTCGAATTCAATTGCGATGCAATATCTGTGCCTCATCGTCAATTAGAAGGTCCAAGGTACACAGTAAACCTGAAGTGGAGCATCGGAATCTAAAACTGGACTCACAGGGGAGGTTCAAATCATAGAAAGTTAGGTTATCTGTCCTCTTGTACTTAATTCAGCATTGTGCCTTTTGAATTTAATTCCGATGCAATTTCTGTGTTTCATCGTCAATCAGAAGGTCCAAGGTATACATTAAACCTGAAGTGAAGCATCGGAATCTAAAACTGGACTCACAGGAGAGGTTCAAATCATAGAAAGTTAGAGTGTCAGTCCTCTTGTACTTAAGTCGGCATTCTGCATTTTGTATTAATTAAGGATGCAAATTCTTTGTTTCATCGTCAATAGGAAGGCACAAGGGATACAGTAAACCTGAAGTGAAGCATCGGAATCTAAAATTGGACTCACAGGAGAGGTTCAAATCATAGAAAATGAGAGTGTCAGTCCTCTTGTACTTAAGTCGGCATTGTGATTTTTGTATTAAATTCGGATGCAATTTCTGTGTTCCATCGTCAATAAGAAGGGCCAAGGGATACAGTAAACCTGAAGTGAAGCATCGGAATCTAACACTGGACTCACAGGAGAGGTTCAAATCATAGAAAGTTAGAGTGTCAGTCCTCTTGTACTTAAGTCGGCATTGTGCCTTTTTATTAAGTTCGGATGCAGTTTCTGTGTTTCATCGTCAATAAGAAGGTCCAAGGGATACAGTAAACCTGAAATCAGGAATCGGAATCTAAAACTGGTCCCACAGGAGAGGGTCAAATCATAGAAAGTTAGTGTGTCAGTCCTCTTGTACTTAAGTCGGCATTGTGCTTTTTGTATTAAATACGGATGCAATTTCTGTGTTTCACCGTCAATAAGAAGTTATAAGGTATACAGTAAACCTGAAGTGAAGCATCGGAATCAAAAACTGGACTCACAGGAGAGGTTCAAATAATAGATAGTGAGAGTGTCAGTCCGCTTGTACTTAAGTCGGCATAGTGCCTTTTGTATTATATTCGGATGCAATTTCTGTGTTTCATCGTCAATAGGAAGGGCCAAGGGATACAGTAAACCTGAAGTGAAGCATCGGAATCTAACACTGGACTCACAGGAGAGGTTCAAATCATAGAAAGTTAGAGTGTCAGTCCTATTGTACTTAAGTCGGCATTCTGCATTCTGTATTAAATAAGGATGCAAATTCTTTGTTTCATCGTCAATAAGAAGGCACAAGGGATACAGTAAACCTGAAGTGAAGCATCGGAATCTAAAATTGGACTCACAGGAGAGGTTCAAATCATAGAAAGTGAGAGTGTCATTCCTCTTGTACTTAAGTCGGCATTGTGCCTTTTATATTAAATTCGGATGCAATTTCTTTGCTTCATCGTCAATAAGAAGGTACAAGGGATACAGTGAACCTGAAGTGAAGCATCGTAATCTAGATCTGGACTCACAGGAGAGGTTAAAATCATAGAAAGTGAGAGTGTCAGTCCTTTTGTACCTAAGTCGGCATTGTGCCATTTGTATTAAATTCGGATGCAATTTCTGTGTTTCATCGTCAATAAGAGGGTCCACGGGATACAGTATACCTGAAGTGAAGCATCGGAATCTAAAACTGGACTCACAGGACAGGTTCAAATCATAGAAAGTGAGAGTGTCAGTCCTTTTGTACCTAAGTCGGCATTGTGCCATTTGTATTAAATTCGGATGCAATTTTTGTTATTCATCGTCAATAAGAAGGTCCAAGGTACACAGTAAACCTGAAGTGAAGGATCGGAATCTAAAACTGGACTCACAGGAGAGGTTCAAATCATAGAAAGTGAGAGTGTCAGTCCACTTGTACTTAAGTCAGCATTGTGCCTTTTGTATTAAATTCGGATGCAATTTCTGTGTTGCATCGTCATTAAGAAGGTCCAAGGGATACAGTAATCCAGAAGTGAAGCATCGGAAACTAAAACTGGACTCACAGGAGAGGTTCAAACCATAGAATGTGAGAGTGCCAGTCCTCTTGTACATAAGTCGGCATTGTGCCTTTTGTATTAAATTCGGATATAATTTCTGTGTTTCATCGTCAACAAGAAGGTCCAAGGGATTCAGTAAACCTGAAGTGAAGCATCGGAATTTAAAATTGGACTCACAGGAGAGGTTCAAATCACAGAAAATTGGAGTGTCAGTCCTCTTGTACTTAAGTCGGCATTGTGCATTTTGAATTTAATTCCGATGCAATTTCTGTGTTTCATCGTCAATAAGAATTTCCGAAGTATACAGTAAACATGAAGTGAAGCATCGGAATCTAAAACAGGTCTCACAGGAGGGGTTCAAATCATAGAAAGTTAGAGTGTCAGTCCTCTTGTACTTAAGTCGACATTGTGCCTCTTGTATTAAATTCGGATGCAATATCTGTGTTTTATCGTCAATAAGACGGTCCAAGGGATACAGTAACCCTGAAGTGAAGCATTGGAATCTAAATCTGGACTCACAGGAGAGGTTCAAATCATAGAAAGTGAGAGTGTCAGTCCTCTTGTACTTAAGTCGGCATTGTGCCGTAAGTATTAAATTTGGATGCAATTTCTGTGTATCATCGTCAATAAGAAGGTCCAAGGGCTACAGTAAACCCGAAGTGAAGCATCGGAATCTAAAACTGGACTCACAGGAAAGGTTCAAATCATAGAAAGTTAGAGTGTCAGTCTTCTTGTACTTAAGTCGGCATTGTGCTTTTCGAATTCAATTGCGATGCAATATCTGTGCCTCATCGTCAATAAGAAGGCCAAGGTACACAGTAAACCTGAAGTGAAGCATCGGAATCTAAAACTGGTCTCACAGGGGAGGTTCAAATCATAGAAAGTCAGATTATCTGTCCTCTTGTACTTAATTCAGCCTTGTGCCTTTTGAATTTAATTCCGATGCAATTTCTGTGTTTCATCGTCAATAAGAAGGTCCAAGGTATACAATAAACCTGAAGTGAAGCATCGGAATCTAAAACTGGACTCACAGGAGAGGTTCAAATCATAGAAAGTTAGAGTGTCAGTCCTCTTGTACTTAAGTCGGAATTCTGCATTTTGTATTAAATAAGGATGTAATTTCTTTGTTTCATCGTCAATAAGAAGGCACAAGGGATACAGTAAACCTGAAGTGAAGCATCGGAATCTAAAATTGGTATCACAGGAGAGGTTCAAATCATAGAAAGTAAGAGTGTCAGTCCTCTTTTACTTAAGTCGGCATTGTGATTTTTGTATGAAATTCGGATGCAATTTCTGTGTTTCATCGTCAATAAGATGTTCCAAGGGATACAGTAAACGTGAAGTGAAACATCGGAATCTAAAACCGTACTCACAGGAGAGGTTCAAATCATAGAATGTTAGAGCGTCAGTCGTCTTGTACTTAAGTCGGCATTGTGCATATTGTATTAAATTCGGATGCAAATTCTGTGTTTCATCGTCAATAGGAATGTCGAACGTATACAGCAAACCGGAAATGAAGCATCGGTATCTAAAACTGTACTCACAGGAGAGGTTAATATCATAGAAAGTAACAGTGTCAGTAATCTTGTACTTAAGTCGGCATTGTGCTTTTTTTATTAAATACGGATGCAATTTCTGTGTTTCATCGTCAATAAGAAGGTCCAAGGTATACAGTAAACCTGAAGTGAAGCATCGGAATCTAAAACTGGACTCACAGGAGCGGTTCAAATCATAGAAAGTTAGAGTGTCAGTCCTCTTGTACTTAACTCGGCGTTGTGCCTTTTGTATTAAATTCGGATGCAATTTCTGTGTTTCATCGCCAATAAGAAGGTCCAAGGAATACAGTAACCCTGAAGTGAAGCATTGGAATCTGAAACTGGACTCACAGGAGAGGTTCAAATCATAGAAATTAAGAGTGTCAGTCATCTTGTACTTAAGTCGGCATTGTGCCGTTAGTATTACATTCGGATGCAATTTCTGTGTTTCATCGTCAATAAGAAGGTCCAAGGGCTACAGTAAACCTGAAGTGAAGCATCGGAATCTAAAAATGGACTCACAGGAAAGGTTCAAATCATAGAGAGTTATTGTGTCAGTCTTCTTGTACATAAGTCGGCATTGTGCTTTTCGAATTCAATTGCGATGCAATATCTGTGACTCATCGTCAATAAGAAGGTCCAAGGTACACAGTAAACCTGAAAGGAAGCATCGGAATCTAAAACTGGACTCACAGGGGAGGTTCAAATCATAGAGAGTTAGATTATCTGTCCTCTTGTACTTAAGTCAGCATTGTGCCTTTTGAATTTAATTCCGATGCAATTTCTGTGTTTCATCGTCATTAAGAAGGTCCAAGGTATACAATAAAACCTGAAGTGAAGCATCGGAATCTAAAACTGCACTCACAGGAGAGGTTCAAATCATAGAAAGTTAGAGTGTCATTCCTCTTGTACTTAAGTCGGCATTGTGCCTTTTGTATTAAATTCGGATGAAAATTCTGTGTTTCATCGTCATTAAGAAGGTCCAAGGGATACAGTAATCCAGAAGTGAAGCATCGGAATCTAAAACTGGACTCACAGGAGGGGTTCAAATCATAGAATGTGAGAGTGCCAGTCCTCTTGTACTTCAGTCGGCATTGTGCCTTTTGTATTAAATTCGGATATAAATTCTGTGTTTCATCGTCAACAAGAAGGTCCAAGGGATACAGTAAACCTGAAGTGAAACATCGGAATTTAAAATTGGACCCACAGGAGAGGTTCATATCATAGAAAATTAGAGTGTCAGACCTCTTGTACTTAAGTCGGCATTGTGCCTTTTGAATTTAATTCCGAAGCAATTTCTGTGTTTCATCGTCAATAAGAATTTCCGAGGTATACAGTAAACCTGAAGTGAAGCATCGGAATCTAAAACTGGACTCACAGGAGCGGTTCAAATTATAGAAAGTTAGAGTGTCAGTCCTCTTGTACCTCTGTCGCCATTGTGCATTTTGTATTAAATTCGGATGCAATTTCTGTGTTTCATCGTCAATAAGAAGGTCCAAGGGCTACAGTAAACCTGAAGTGAAGCATCGGAATCTAAAACTGGACTCACAGGAAAGGTTCAAATCATAGAAAGTTGGAGTGTCAGTCTTCTTGTACTTAAGTCAGCATTGTGCATTTCGAATTCAATTGCGATGCAATATCTGTGCCTCATCGTCAATTAGAAGGTCCAAGGTACACAGTAAACCTGAAGTGAAGCATCGGAATCTAAAACTGGACTCACAGGGGAGGTTCAAATCATAGAAAGTTAGATTATCTGTCCTCTTGTACTTAATTCAGTATTGTGCCTTTTGAATTTAATTCCGATGCAATTTCTGTGTTTCATCGTCAATAAGAAGTTCCGAGGTATACAGTAAACCTGAAGAGAAGCATTGGAATCTAAAACTGGACTCACAGGAGAGGTTCAAATCATAGAAAGTTAGAGTGTCATTCCTCTTGTACTTAAGTCGGCATTGTGCCTTTTATATTAAATTCGGATGCAATTTCTTTGTTTCATCGTCAATAAGAAGGTACAAGGGATACAGTAAACCTGAAGTGAAGCATCGTAATCTAAATCTGGACTCACAAGAGAGGTTAAAATCATAGAAAGTGAGAGTGTCAGTCCTTTTGTACCTAAGTCGGCATTGTGCCATTTGTATTAAATTCGGATGCAATTTCTGTGTTTCATCGTCAATAAGAGGGTGCACGGGATACAGTAAACCTAAAGTGAAGCATCGGAATCTAAAACTGGACTCACAGGACAGGTTCAAATCATTGAAAGTTAGAGTGTCAGTCCTCTTGTACTTAAGTCGGCATAGTGCCTTTTGAAATTAATTACGATGCAATTTCTGTGTTTCATCGTCAATAAGATGTTACGAGGTATTCAGTAAACCTGAAGTGAAGCATCGGAATCCAAAACTGGTCTCACAGGAGAGGTTCAAATCATAGGAAGTTAGAGTGTCAGTCCTCTTGTACTTAAGTCGGCATTGTGCCTTTTCTATTAAATTCGGATGCAGTTTTTGTTATTCATCGTCGATAAGAAGGTCCAAGGTACACAGTAAACCTGAAGTGAAGGATCGGAATCTAAAACTGGACTCACAGGAGAGGTTCAAATCATAGTAAGTTAGAGTGTCAGTCCTCTTGTACTTAAGTCGGCATTGTGCCTGTTGTATTAAATTCGGATGAAAATTCTGTGTTTCATCGTCATTAAGAAGGTCCAAGGGATACAGTAATCCAGAAGCGAAGCATCGGAATCAAAAACTGGACTCACAGGAGAGGTTCAAATCATAGAATGTGAGAGTGCCAGTCCTCTTGTACTTAAGTCGGCATTGTGCCTTTTGTATTAAATTCGGATATAATATCTGTGTTTCATCGACAACAAGAAGGTCCAAGGGATGCAGTAAACCTGAAGTGAAGCAGCGGAATTTAAAATTGGACTCACAGGAGAGGTTCAAATCACAGAAAATTGGAGTGTCAGTCCTCTTGTACTTATGTCGGCATTGTGCCTTTTGAATTTAATTCCGATGTAATTTCTGTGTTTCATCGTCAATAAGAATTTCCGAGGTATACAGTAAACATGATGTGAAGCATCGGAATCTAAAACAGGACTCACAGGAGCGGTTCAAATCATAGAAAGTTAGAGTGTCAGTCCTCTTGTACTTAAGTCGACATTGTGCCTTTTGTATTAAATTCGGATGCAATTTCTGTGTTTCATCGTCAATATGAAGGTCCGAGGGCTACAGTAAACCTGAAGTGAAGCATCGGAATCTAAAACTGGACTCACAGGAAAGGTTCAAATAATAGAAAGTTAGAGTGTCTTTCTTCTTGTACTTAAGTCGGCATTGTGCATTTCGAATTCAATTGCGATGCAATATCTGTGCCTCATCGTCAATTAGAAGGTCCAAGGTACACAGTAAACCTGAAGTGAAGCATCGGAATCTAAAACTGGACTCACAGGGGAGGTTCAAATCATTGAAAGTTAGGTTATCTGTCCTCTTGTACTTAATTCAGCATTGTGCCTTTTGAAGTTAATTCCGATGCAATTTCTGTGTTTCATCGTCAATCAGAAGGTCCAAGGTATACAATAAACCTGAAGTGAAGCATCGGAATCTAAAACTGGACTCACAGGAGAGGTTCAAATCATAGAAAGTTAGAGTGTCATTCCTCTTGTACTTAAGTCGGCATTGTGCCTTTTATATAAAATTCGGATGCAATTTCTTTGTTTCATCGTCAATAAGAAGGTACAAGGGATACAGTGAACCTGAAGTGAAGCATCGTAATCTAGATCTGGACTCACAGGAGAGGTTAAAATCATAGATAGTGAGAGTGTCAGTCCGCTTGTACTTAAGTTGGCATAGTGCCTTTTGTATTATATTCGGATGCAATTTCTGTGTTTCATCGTCAATAGGAAGGGCCAAGGGATACAGTAAACCTGAAGTGAAGCATCGGAATCTAACACTGGACTCACAGGAGAGGTTCAAATCATAGAAAGTGAGAGTGTCAGTCCTCTTGTACTTAAGTCGGCATTGTGATTTTTGTATTAAATTCGGATGCAATTTCTGTGTTCCATCGTCAATAAGAAGGGCCAAGGGATACAGTGAACCTGAAGTGAAGCATCGGAATCTAACACTGGACTCACAGGAGAGGTTCAAATCATAGAAAGTTAGAGTGTCAGTCCTCTTGTACTTAAGTCGGCATTGTGCCTTTTTATTAAGTTCGGATGCAGTTTCTGTGTTTCATCGTCAATAAGAAGGTCCAAGGGATACAGTAAACCTGAAATCAGGAATCGGAATCTAAAACTGGTCCCACAGGAGAGGGTCAAATCATAGAAAGTTAGAGTGTCAGTCCTCTTGTACTTAAGTCGGCATTGTGCCTGTTGTATGAAATTCGGATGAACTTTCTGTGTTTCATCGTCATTAAGATGGTCCATGGGTTACAGTAAACCTGAAGTGACGCATCGGAATCTAAAACTGGACTCACAGGAGAGGTTCAAATCATTGAAAGTGAGCGTGTCAGTCCTGTTGTAGTTATGTCGGCATTGTGCCTTTTGCATTAAATTCGGATGCAAATTCTGTGTTTCATCGTCAATAGGAATGTCGAACGTATACAGCAAACCGTAAATGAAGCATCGGAATCTAAAACTGTACTCACAGGAGAGGTTCATATCATAGAAAGTTAGTGTGTCAGTCCTCTTGTACTTAAGTCGGCATTGTGCTTTTTGTATTAAATACGGATGCAATTTCTGTGTTTCATCGTCAATAAGATGTTGTAAGGTATACAGTAAACCTGAAGTGAAGCATCGGAATCAAAAACTGGACTCACAGGAGAGGTTCAAATCATAGATAGTGAGAGTGTCAGTCCGCTTGTACTTAAGTTGGCATAGTGCCTTTTGTATTATATTCGGATGCAATTTCTGTGTTTCATCGTCAATAGGAAGGGCCAAGGGATACAGTAAACCTGAAGTGAAGCATCGGAATCTAACACTGGACTCACAGGAGAGGTTCAAATCATAGAAAGTTAGAGTGTCAGTCCTATTGTACATAAGTCGGCATTCTGCATTTTGTATTAAATAAGGATGCAAATTCTTTGTTTCATCGTCAATAAGAAGGCACAAGGGATACAGTAAACCTGAAGTGAAGCATCGGAATCTAAAATTGGACTCACAGGAGAGGTTCAAATCATAGAAAGTGAGAGTGTCAGTCCTCTTGTACTTAAGTCGGCATTGTGATTTTTGTATTAAATTCGGATGCAATTTCTGTGTTCCATCGTCAATAAGAGGGGCCAAGGGATACAGTAAACCTGAAGTGAAGCATCGGAATCTAACACTGGACTCACAGGAGACGTTCAAATCATAGAAAGTTAGAGTGTCATTCCTCTTGTACTTAAGTCGGCATTGTGCCTTTTATATAAAATTCGGATGCAATTTCTTTGTTTCATCGTCAATAAGAAGGTACAAGGGATACAGTGAACCTGAAGTGAAGCATCGTAATCTAGATCTGGACTCACAGGAGAGGTTAAAATCATAGAAAGTGAGAGTGTCAGTCCTTTTGTACCTAAGTCGGCATTGTGCCATTTGTATTAAATTCGGATGCAATTTCTGTGTTTCATCGTCAATAAGAGGGTCCACGGGATACAGTATACCTGAAGTGAAGCATCGGAATCTAAAACTGGACTCACAGGACAGGTTCAAATCATTGAAAGTTAGAGTGTCAGTCCTCTTGTAGTTAAGTCGGCATAGTGCCTTTTGAAATTAATTCCGATGCAATTTCTGTGTTTCATCGTCAATAAGAAGTTCCGAGGTATTCAGTAAACCTGAAGTGAAGCAACGGAATCCAAAACTGGTCTCACAGGAGAGGTTCAAATCATAGGAAGTTCTAGTGTCAGTCCTCTTGTACTTAAGTCGGCATTGTGCCTTTTCTATTAAAATCGGATGCAATTTTTGTTATTCATCGTCAATAAGAAGGTCCAAGATACACAGTAAACCTGAAGTGAAGGATCGGAATCTAAAACTGGACTCACAGGAGAGGTTCAAATCATAGAAAGTGAGAGTGTCAGTCCTCTTGTACTTAAGTCGTCATTGTGATTTTTGTATTTAATTCGGATGCAATTTCTGTGTTCCATCGTCTATAAGAAGGGCCAAGGGATACAGTAAACCTGAAGTGAAGCATCGGAATCTAACACTGGACTCACAGGAGAGGTTCAAATCATAGAAAGTTAGAGTGTCAGTCCTCTTGTACTTAAGTCGGCATTGTGCCTTTTTATTAACTTCGAATGCAGTCTCTGTGTTTCATCGTCAATAAGAAGTTCCTAGGGGTTTAGTAAACCTGAAGTGAAGCATCGGAACCTAAAACTGGACTCACAGGAGAAGTTCAAATCTTAGATTGTTACAGTGTCAGTCTTCTGTTACTTAGGTCAGCATTGTGCCTTTTGAATTTAATTCCGATGCAATTTATGTGTTTCATCGTCAATAAGAAGTTCCGAGGTATACAGTAAACCTGAAGTGAAGCATCGGAATCTAAAACTGGACTCACAGGAGAGGTTCAAATCATAGAAAGTTAGAGTGTCATTCCTCTTGTACTTAAGTCGGCATTGTGCCTTTTATATTAAATTCGGATGCAATTTCTTTGTTTCATCGTCAATACGAAGGTACAAGGGATACAGTAAACCTGAAGTGAAGCATCGTAATCTAAATCTGGACTCACAGGAGAGGTTAACATCATAGAATGTGAGAGTGTCAGTCCTTTTGTACCTAAGTCGGCATTGTGCCATTTGTATTAAATTCGGATGCAATTTCTGTGTTTCATCGTCAATAAGAGGGTCCACGGGATACAGGAAACCTGAAGTGAAACATCGGAATCTAAAACTGGACTCACAGGACAGGTTCATATCATTGAAAGTTAGAGTGTCAGTCCTCTTGTACTTAAGTCGGCATAGCGCCTTTTGAAATTAATTCCGATGCAATTTCTGTGTTTCATCGTCAATAAGATGTTACGAGGTATTCAGTAAACCTGAAGTGAAGCATCGGAATCCAAAACTGGTCTCACAGGAGAGGTTCAAATCATAGGAAGTTAGAGTGTCAGTCCTCTTGTACTTAAGTCGGCATTGTGCCTTTTCTATTAAATTCGGATGCAATTTTTGTTATTCATCGTCAATAAGAAGGTCCAAGGTACACAGTAAACCTGAAGTGAAGGATCGGAATCTAAAACTGGACTCACAGGAGAGGTTCAAATCATAGAAAGTGAGAGTGTCAGTCCACTTGTACTTAAGTCAGCATTGTGCCTTTTGTATTAAATTCGGATGCAAATTCTGTGTTTCATCGTCAATAAGAAGATCCAAGGAATACAGTAAACCTGAAGTGAAGCATGGGAATCTAAAGCTGGACTCACAGGACAGGTTCAAATCATAGAAAGTTAGAGTGTCAGTCCTCCTGTACTAAGTCGGCATTGTGCCTGGTGTATTAAATTCGGATGAAAATTCTGTGTTTCATCGTCATTAAGAAGGTCCAAGGGATACAGTAATCCAGAAGTGAAGCATCGGAATCTAAAACTGGACTCACAGGAGAGGTTCAAATCATAGAATGTGAGAGTGCCAGTCCTCTTGTACTTAAGTCGGCATTGTGCCTTTTGAATTAAATTCGGATATAATATCTGTGTTTCATCGTCAACAAGAAGGTCCAAGGGATACAGTAAACCTGAAGTGAAGCATCGGAATTTAAAATTGGACTCACAGGAGAGGTTCAAATCACAGAAAATTGGAGTGTCAGTCCTCTTGTACTTAAGTCGGCATTGTGCCTTTTGAATTTAATTCCGATGCAATTTCTGTGTTTCATCGTCAATAAGAATTTCCGAGGTATACAGTATACATGAAGTGAAGCATCGGAATCTAAAACAAGACTCACAGGAGCATTTCAAATCATAGACAGTTAGAGTGTCAGTCCTCTTGTACTTAAGTCGACATTGTGCCTTTTGTATTAAATTCGGATGCAATTTCTGTGTATCATCGTCAATAAGAAGGTCCAAGGTACACAGTAAACTGAAGTGAAGCATCGGAATCTAAAACTGGACTCACAGGGGAGGTTCAAATAATAGAAAGTTAGATTATCTGTCCTCTTGTACTTAATTCAGCATTGTGCCTTTTGAATTTAATTCCGATGCAATTTCTGTGTTTCATCGTCAATAAGAAGGTCCACTGTATACAATAAACCTGAAGTGAAGCATCGGAAACTAAAACTGGACTCACAGGAGAGGTTCAAATCATAGAAATTTAGAGTGTCAGTCCTCTTCTACTTAAGTCGGCATTCTGCATTTTGTATTAAAACAGGATGCAATTTCTTTGTTTCATCGTCAATAAGATGGCACAAGGGATACAGTAAACCTGAAGTGAAGCATCGGAATCTAAAATTCGACTCACAGGAAAGGTTCAAATCATAGAAAGTGAGAGTGTCAGTCCTCTTGTACTTAAGTCGGCATTGTGATTTTTGTATGAAATTCGGATGCAATTTCTGTGTTTCATCGTCAATAAGAAGGTCCAAGGGATACAGTAAACCGGAAGTGAAGCATCGGAATCTAACACTGGACTCACAGGAGAGGTTCAAATCATAGAAAGGTAGAGTGTCAGACCTCTTGTACTTAAGTCGGCATTGTGCCTTTTTATTAAATTCGGATGCAGTTTCTGTGTTTCATCGTCAATAAGAAGGTCCAAGGGATACAGTAACCCTGAAGTCAGGAATCGGAATCTAAAACTGGTCCCACAGGAGAGGTTCAAATCATAGAAAGTTAGAGTGTCAGTCCTCTTGTACTTAAGTCCGCATTGAGCCTGTTGTATTAAATTCGGATGAAATTTCTGTGTTTCATCGTCACTAAGATGGTCCATGGGTTACAGTAAACCTGAAGTGACGCATCGGAATCTAAAACTGGACTCACAGGAGAGGTTCAAATCTTAGAAAGTGAGCGTGTCAGTCCTGTTGTAGTTAAGTCGGCATTGTGCCTTCTGCATTAAATTCGGATGCAATTTCTGTGTTTCATCGTCAATATGATGGTCGAAGGGATAACGTAAATGTGAAGTGAAACATCGGAATCTAAAACCGTACCCACAGGAGAGGTTCAAATCATAGAATGTTAGAGTGTCAGTCGTCTTGTACTTAAGTCGGCATTGTGCATTTTGTATTAAATTCGGATGCAAATTCTTAGTTTCATCGTCAATAGGAATTTCGAACGTATACAGCAAACCGGAAATGAAGCATCGGAATCTAAAACTGTACTCACAGGAGAGGTTCATATCATAGAAAGTTAGAGTGTCAGTCCTCTTGTACTTAAGTCGGCATTGTGCTTTTTGTATTAAATACGGATGCAATTTCCGTGTTTCATCGCCAATAAGAAGGTCCAAGGTATACAGTAAACCTGAAGTGAAGCATCGGAATCAAAAACTGGACTCACAGGAGAGGTTCAAATCATAGATAGTGAGAGTGTCAGTCCGCATGTACTTAAGTCGGCATGGTGCCATTTGTATTATATTCGGATGCAATTTCTGTGTTTCATCGTCAATAAGAAGGTCCAAGGTATAAAGGAAACATGAAGTGCAGCATCGGAATCTAAAACTGGACTCACCGGAGAGGTTCAAATCATAGAAAGTTAGAGTGTCAATCCTCTTGTACTTAAGTCGGCATGGTGCCTTTTGTATTATATTCGGATGCAATTTCCGTGTATCATCGTCAATAAGAAGGTCCTAGGGATTTAGTAAACCTGAAGTGAAGCATCGGAACCTAAAACTGGACTCACAGGAGAAGTTCAAATCTTAGAATGTTACAGTGTCAGTCCTCTGTTACTTAGGTCGGCATTGTGCCTTTTGAATTTAATTCCGATGCAATTTCTGTGTTTCATCGTCAATAAGAAGTTCCGAGGTATACAGTAAACCCGAAGTGAAGCTTCGGAATCTAAAATTGGACTCACAGGAGAGGTTCAAATCATAGAAAGTTAGAGTGTCATTCCTCTTGTACTTAAGTCGGCATTGCGCCTTTTATATTAAATTCGCATGCAATTTCTTTGTTTCATCGTCAATAAGAAGGTCCAAGGAATACAGTAAACCTGAAGTGAAGCATGGTAATCTAAATCTGGACTCAGAGGAGAGGTTAAATTCTTAGAAAGTGAGAGTGTCAGTCCTTTTGTACCTACGTCGGCATTGTGCCATTTGTATTAAATTCGGATGCAATTTCTGTGTTTCATCGTCAATAAGAGGGTCCACGGGATACAGTAAACCTGAAGTGATGCATCGGAATCTAAAACTGGACTCACAGGACAGGTTCAAATCATTGAAAGTTAGAGTGTCAGTCCTCTCGTACTTAAGTCGGCATAGTGCCTTTTGAAATTAATTCCGATGCAATTTCTGTGTTTCATCGTCAATAAGATGTTCCGAGGTATTCAGTAAACCTAATGTTAAGCATCGGAATCCAAAACTGGTCTCACAGGAGAGGTTCAAATCATAGGAAGTTAGAGTGTCAGTCCTCTTGTACTTAAGTTGGCATTGTGCCTTTTCTATTAAATTCGGATGCAATTTTTGTTATTCATCGTCAATAAGAAGGTCCATGGTACACAGTAAACCTGAAGTGAAGGATCGGAATCTAAAACTGGACTCACAGGGGAGGTTCAAATCATAGAAAGTTAGATTATCTGTCCTCTTGTACTTAAGTCAGCATTGTGCCTTTTGAATTTAATTCCGATGCAATTTCTGTGTTTCATCGTCAATAAGATGGTCCAAGGTATACAGTAAACCTGAAGTGAAGCATCGGAATCTAAAACTGGACTCACAGGAGAGGTTCTAATCATAGAAAGTTAGAGTGTCAGTCCTCTTGTACTTAAGTCGGCATTGTGCCTTTTGTATTAAATTCGGATGCAATTTCTGTATTTCATCATCAATAAGAAGGTCCAAGGGATACAGTAACCCTGAAGTGAAGCATTGGAATCTAAAACTGGACTCACAGGAGAGGTTCAAATCATAGAAAGTGAGAGTGTCAGTCCACTTGTACTTAAGTCGGAATTGTGCCGTTTGTATTAAATTCGGATGCAATTTCTGTGTTTCATCGTCAATAAGAAGTTCCAAGGGCTACAGTAAACCTGAAGTGAAGCATCGGAATCTAAAACTGGACTCACAGCAAAGGTTCAAATCATAGAAAGTTAGAGTGTCAGTCTTCTTGTACTTAAGTCGGCATTGAGCTTTTTGAATTCAATTGCGATGCAATATCTGTGCCTCATCGTCAATAAGAAGGTGCAAGGTACACAGTAAACCTGAAGTGAAGCATCGGAATCTAAAACTGGACTCACAGGGGAGGTTCAAATCATAGAAATTTAGATTATCTGTCCTCTTGTACTTAAGTCAGCATTGTGCCTTTTGAATTTAATTCCGATGCAATTTCAGTGTTTCATCGTCAATAAGATGGTCCAAGGTATACAGTAAACCTGAAGTGAAGCATCGGAATCTAAAACTAGACTCACAAGAGAGGTCCTAATCATAGAAAATTAGAGTGTCAGTCCTCTTGTACTTAAGTCGGCATTTTGCCTTTTTATTAAATTCGGATGCACTTTCTGTGTTTCATCGTCAATAAGAAGTTCCAAGGGATACAGTAAACGTGAAGTGAAACATCGGAATCTAAAACTGTACTCACAGGAGAGGTTCAAATCATAGAAAGTGAGCGTGTCGGTCTTCTTGTAGTAAAGTCGGCATTGTGCCTTTTGTATTAAATTCGGATGCAATTTCTGTGTGTCATCGTCAATAAGATGGTCCAAGGGATACAGTAAACGTGAAGTGAAACATCGGAATCTAAAACCGTACTCACAGGAGAGGTTCAAATCATAGAATGTTAGAGTGTCAGTCCTCTAGTACTTAAGTCGGCATTGCGCATTTTGTATTAAATTCGGATGCAAATCCTGTGTTTCATCGACAATAGGAATGTCGAACGTATACAGCAAACCGGAAATGAAGCATCGGATTCTAAAACTGTACTCACTGGAGAGGTTCATATCATAGAAAGTGAGCGTGTCGGTCTTCTTGTTGTAAAGTCGGCATTGTGCCTGTTGTATTAAATACGGATGCAATTTCTGTGTCTCATTGTCAATAAGAAGGTCCAAGGTATACAGTAAACCTAAAGTGAAGCATCGGAATCGAAAACTGGACTCACAGGAGAGGTTCAAAACATAGAAAGTTAGAGTGTCAGTCCTCTTGTACGTAAGTCGGCATTTTGCCTTTTGTATTACATTCGGATGCAATTTCTGTGTCTCATCGTCAATAAGAAGGTCCAAGGGAAACAGTAACCCTGAAGTGAAGCATCGGAATCTAAAACTGGATTCACAGGAGAGGTTCAAATCATAGAAAGTGAGAGTGTCAGTCCTCTTGTACTTCAGTCGCCATTGTGCCTTTTGTATTAAATTCGGATGCTATTTCTGTGTTTCATCGGCAATAAGAAGGTCCAAGGGATACAGTAAACCTGAAGTGAAGCATCGTAATAAATCTGGACTCACAGGAGAGGTTAAAATCATACAAAGTGAGAATGTCAGTCCTTTTGTACCTAAGTCGGCATTGTGCCATTTGTGTTAAATTCGGATGCAATTTCTGTGTTTCATCGTCAATAAGAAGGTCCAAGGGATACAGTAAACCAGAAGTGAAGCATCGGAATCTAAAACTGGACTCACAGGACAGGCTCAAATCATTGAAAGTTAGAGTGTCAGTCCTCTTGTACTTAAGTCGGCATTGTGCCTTTTGAGATTAATTCCGATGCAATTTCTGTGTTTCATCGTCAATAAGACGTTCCGAGGTATTCAGTAAACCTGAAGTGAAGCATCGGAATCCAAAACTGGTCTCACATTAGAGGTTCAAATCATAGGAAATTAGAGTGTCAGTCCTCTTGTACTTAAGTCGGCATTGTGCCTTTTGTATTAAATTCGGATGCAATTTTTGTTATTCATCGTCAATATGAAGATACAAGGTAACAGTGAACCTGAAGTGAAGGATCGGAATCTAAAACTGGACTCACAGGAGAGGTTCAAATCATAGAGTGTGAGAGTGTCAGTCCACTTGTACTTAAGTCAGCATTGTGCCTTTTGTATTAAATTCAGATGCAATTTCTGTGTTTCATCGTCAATAAGAACGTCCAAGGGATACAGTAAACCAGAAGTGAAGCATCGGATTCTAAAACTGGAATCACAGGAGAGGTTCAAATCATAGTAAGTTATAGTGTCAGTCCTCTTGTGCTTAAGTCGGCATTGTGCCTTTTGTATTTAATTCTAATGCAATTTCTGTGTCTCATCGTCAATAAGAAGGTCCAAGGGATACAGTAACCCTGAAGTGAAGCATCGGAATCTAAAACTGGACTCAATGGAGAGGTTCAAATCATAGAAAGTGAGAGTGTCAGTCCTCTTGTACTTAAGTTGGCATTGTGCCTCTTGTATTAAATTCGGATGCGATTTCCGTGTTTCATCGTCAATAAGAAGGTCCTAGGGATACAGTAAACCTGAAGTGAAGCATTGGAACCTAAAACTCGACTCACAGGAGAGGTTCAAATCATAGAAGGTTACAGTGTCAGTGCTCTTGTACTTAAGTCGGCATTGTGCCTTTTGAATTTAATTCCGATGCAATTTCTGTGTTCATCGTCAATAAGTAGTTCTGAGGTATACAGTAAACCTGAAGTGAAGCATTGGAATCTAAAACTGGACTCACACGAAAGGGTTCAAATCATAGAAAGTTAGAGTGTCATTCCTCTTGTACTTAAGTCGGCATTTTGCCTTTTGTATTAAATTCGGATGCAATTTCTTTGTTTCATCGTCAATAAGACGGTACAAGGGATACAGTAAACCTGAAGTGTAGCATCGGAATCTAAAACTAAACTCACAGGAGAGGTTCAAAACACAGAAAGTGATAGTGTCAGTCCTCTGGTACTTAAGTCGGCATTGTGCCTTTTGTATTAATTTCGGATGCAATTTCTGTGTTTCATCGTCAATAAGAAGGTCCAAGGGATACAGTAAACCTGAAGTGACGCATCGTAATCTAAATCTGGACTCACAGGAGAGGTTCAAATCATTGTAAGTAAGAGTGTCAGTCCTTTTGTACCTAAGCCGGCATTGTGCCTTTTGTATTAAATTCGGAAGCAATATCTGTGTTTCATCGTCAATAAGAAGGTACACGGGATACAGTAAACCTGAAGTGAAGCATCGGAATCTAAAACTCGACTCACAGGACAGGTTCAAGTCATAGAAAGTTAGAGTGTCAGTCCTCTTGTACTTAAGACGGCATAGTGCCTTTTGAAATTAATTCCGATGCAATTTCTGTGTTTCATCGTCAATAAGATGTTCCGAGGTATACAGCAAACCTGAAGTGAAGCACCGGAATCTAAAACTGGACTCACAGGAGAGGTTCAAATCATAGGAAGTTAGAGCGTCAGTCCTCTTGTACTTAAGCCGGCATTGTGCCTTTTGTATTAACTTCGAATGCAATTTTTGTTATTCATCGTCAATAAGAAGGTCCAAGGTACACAGTAAACCTGAAGTGAAGCATCTGAATCTAAAACTGGACTCACAGGAGAGGTTCAAATCATAGACAGTGAGAGTGTCAGTCCACTTGTACTTAAGGCAGCATTGTGCCTTTTGTATTAAATTCGGATGCAATTTCTATGTTTCATCGTTAATATGAAGGTCCAAGGGATACAGTAAACCTGAAGTGAAGCATCAGAATCTAAAACTGGACTCACAGGAGGGGTTCAAATCATAGAATGTTAGAGTGTCAATCTTCTTGTACTTAAGTCGGCAATATACCTTTTGAATTTAAGTCCGATGCAATTACTGTGTTTCATCGTCAATAAGAAGTTCCGAGGTATACAATAAACCTGAAGTGAAGCATCAAAATCTAAAACTGGACTCACAGGAGACGTTCAAATTATAGAAAGTGAGAGTGTCAGTCCTCTTGTACTTAAGTCGGCATTATGCCTTTTGTATTAAATTCGGATGCAATTTCTTTGTTTCATCGTCAATAAGAAGATCCAAGGGAAACAGTAACCCTGAAGTGAAGCATCGGAATCTAAAACTGGATTCACAGGAGAGGTTCAAATCATAGAAAGTGAGAGTGTCAGTCCTCTTGTACTTCAGTCGGTATTGTGCCTTTTGTATTAAATTCGGATGCAATTTCCCTGTTTCGTCGTCAATAAGAAGGTCCTAGGGATACAGTAAACCTGAAGTGAAGCATCGGAACCTAAAACTACTCTCACAGGAGAAGTTCAAATCATAGAATGTTACAGTGTCAGTCCTCTGTTACTTAAGTCGGCATTGTGCCATTTGAATTTAATTCCGATGCAATTTCTGTGTTTCATCGTCAATGAGAAGTTCCGAGGTATACAGTAAACCTGAAGTGAAGCATCGGAATCTAAAACTGGACTCACAGGAGAGGTTCAAATCAAAGAAAGTTAGAGTGTCATTCCTCTTGTACTTAAGTCGGCATTGTGCCTTTTGTATTAAATTCGGATGCAATTTCTTTGTTTCATCGTCAATAAGAAGGTACAAGGGATACTTAAACCTGAAGTGAAGCATCGGAATTTAAAACTGGACTCACAGGTGGGGTTCAAAACATAGAAAGTGAGAGTGTCAGTCCTCTTGTACTTAAGTCGGCATTGTGCATTTTGTATTAAATTCGGATGCAATTTCTAAGTTTCATCGGCAATAAGAAGGTCCAAGGGATACAGTAAACCTGAAGTGAAGCATCGTAATCTAAATCTGGACTCACAGGAGAGGTTAAAATCATAGAACGTGAGAATGTCAGTCCTTTTGTACCTATATCGGCATTGTGCCTTTCGTATTAAATTCGGATACAATTTCTGTGTTTCATCGTCAATAAGAGGGTCCACGGGATACAGTAAACCTGAAGTGAAGCATCGGAATTTAAATCTGGACTCACAGGACAGGTTCAAATCATTGAAAGTTAGAGTGTCAGTCCTCTTGTACTTAAGTCGGCATAGTGCCTTTTGAAATTAATTCCGATGCAATTTCTGTGTTTCATCGTC
This sequence comes from Schistocerca serialis cubense, assembly GCF_023864345.2. Lineage (NCBI taxonomy): Eukaryota > Metazoa > Arthropoda > Insecta > Orthoptera > Acrididae > Schistocerca > Schistocerca serialis. The sequence continues at coordinate 19,517,379 of NW_026047583.1, read as the reverse complement.
AATAAGATGTTCCGAAATATTCAGTAAACCTGAAGTGAAGCATCGGAATCCAAAATTGGTCTCACAGGTGAGGTTCAAATCATAGGAAGTTAGAATGTCAGTCCTCTTGTACTTAAGTCGGCATTGTGCCTTTTGTACTAAATTCGGATGCAATTTTTGTTATCCATCGTCAATAAGAAGGTCCAAGGTACACAGTAAACCTGAAGTGAAGGATCGGAATCTAAAACTGGACTCACAGGAGAGGTTCAAATCATAGAAAGTGAGAGTGTCAGTCCTCTTGTACTTAAGTCGGCATTGCGCCTTTTGTATTATATTTGGATGCAATTTCTGTGTTTCAACGTCAATTAGAAGGTCCAAGGCATACAGTAAACTTGAAGTGAAGCATCGGAATCTAAAACTGGACGCACAGGAGAGGTTCAAATCATGGAAAGTTATAGTGTCAGTCCTCTTGTGCTTAGGTCGGCATTGTGCCTTTTGTATTAAATTCGGATGTAATTTCTGTGTCTGATCGTCAATAAGAAGGTCCAAGGGATACAGTAACCCTGAAGTGAAGCATCGGAATCTAAAACTGGACTCAAAGGAGTGGTTCAAATCATAGTAAGTGAGAGTGTCAGTCCTCTTGTACTTAAGTCGGCATTGTGAATTTTGTATTAAATTCGGATGCAATTTCTGTGTTTCATCGTCAATAAGAAGGTCCAAGGTATACAGTAAACCTGAAGTGAAGCATCGGAATCTAAAACTGGACTCAAAGGAGTGGTTCAAATCATAGAAAGTGAGAGTGTCAGTCCTCTTGTACTTAAGTCGGCATTGTGCCTTTTGAATTTAATTCCGATGCAATTTCTGTGTTTCATTGTCAATAAGAAGTTCCGAGGTATACAATAATCCTGAAGTGAAGCATCAGAATCTAAAACTGGACTCACAGGAGAGGTTCAAATGATAGAAAGTTAGAGTGTCATTCCTCTTGTGCTTAAGTCGGCATTGTGCCTTTTGTATTAAATTCGGCTGCAATTTCTTCGTTTCATCGTCAATAAGACGGAACAAGGGATACAGTAAACGTGAAGTGTAGCATCGGAATCTAAAACTGGACTCACAGGAGAGGTTCAAAACATAGAAAGTGAGAGTGTCAGTCCTCTTGTACTTAAGTCGGCATTGTGAATTTTGTATTAAATTCGGATGCAATTTCTGTGTTTCATCGTCAATAAGAAGGTCCAAGGGATACAGTAAACCTGAAGTGAAGCATCGTAATCTAAATCTGGACTCACAGGAGAGGTTAAAATCATAGAACGTGGGAATGTCAGTCCTTTTGTACCTATATCGGCATTGTGCCTTTCGTATTAAATTCGGATACAATTTCTGTGTTTCATCGTCAATAAGAGGGTCCACGGGATACAGTAAACCTGAAGTGAAGCATCGGAATTTAAATCTGGACTCACAGGACAGGTTCAAATCATTGAAAGTTAGAGTGTCAGTCCTCTTGTACTTAAGTCGGCATAGTGCCTTTTGAAATTAATTCCGATGCAATTTCTGTGTTTCATCGTCAATAAGATGTTCCGAAATATTCAGTAAACATGAAGTGAAGCATCGGAATCCAAAATTGGTCTCACAGGTGAGGTTCAAATCATAGGAAGTTAGAATGTCAGTCCTCTTGTACTTAAGTCGGCATTGTGCCTTTTGTATTAAATTCGGATGCAATTTTTGTTATCCATCGTCAATAAGAAGGTCCAAGGTACACAGTAAACCTGAAGTGAAGGATCGGAATCTAAAACTGGACTCACAGGAGAGGTTCAAATCATAGAAACTGAGAGTGTCAGTCCTCTTGTACTTAAGTCGGCATTGCGCCTTTTGTATTATATTTGGATGCAATTTCTGTGTTTCAACGTCAATTAGAAGGTCCAAGTCATACAGTAAACTTGAAGTGAAGCATCGGAATCTAAAACTGGACGCACAGCAGAGGTTCAAATCATGGAAAGCTATAGTGTCAGTCCTCTTGTGCTTAAGTCGGCATTGTGCCTTTTGTATTAAATTCGGATGCAATTTCTGTGTCTGATCGTCAATAAGAAGGTCCAAGGGATACAGTAACCCTGAAGTGAAGCATCGGAATCTAAAACTGGACTCAAAGGAGTGGTTCAAAACATAGAAAGTGAGAGTGTCAGTCCTCTTGTACTTAAGTCGGCATTGTGCCTTTTGTATTAAATTCGGAAGCAATTTCTGTGTTTCATCGTCAATAAGAAGGTACACGGGATACAGTAAACCTGAAGTGAAGCATCGGAATCTAAAACTGGACTCACAGGACAGGTTCAAATCATAGAAAGTTAGAGTGTCAGTCCTCTTGTACTTAACCCGGCATAGTGCCTTATGAAATTAATTCCGATGCAATTTCTGTGTTTCATCGTCAATAAGATGTTCCGAGGTATACAGCAAACCTGAAGTGAAGCATCGGAATCTAAAACTGGACTCACAGGAGAGGTTCAAATCATAGAAAGTGAGAGTGTCAGTCCACTTGTACTTAAGTCAGCATTGTGCCTTTTGTATTAAATTCGGATGCAATTTCTATGTTTCATCGTCAATATGAAGGTCCAAGGGATACAGTAAACCCAAATTGAAGTATCGGAATCTAGAACTGGACTCACAGGAGGGGTTCAAATAATAGAAAGTTAGAGTGTCAGTCCTCTTGTACTTAAGTCGGCAATATACCACTGAATTTAATTCCGATGCAATTTCTGTGTTTCATCGTCAATAAGAAGTTGCGAGGTATACAGTAAACCTGAAGTGAAGCATCAAAATCTAAAACTGGACTCACAGGAGAGTTTCAAATTGTAGAAAGTGAGAGTGTCAGTCCTCTTGTACTTAAGTCGGCATTGTGCATTTTGTATTCAATTCGGATGCAATTTCTGTGTTTCATCGTCAATAAGAAGGTCCACGGGATACAGTAAACCTGATGTGAAGCATCGGAATCTGAAACTGGACTCACAGGACAAGATCAAATCATAGAAAGTTAGAGTGTCAGTCTTCTTGTACTTAAGTCGGCATTGTGCCTTTTGTATTAAATTCGGATGCAATTTTTGTTATTCATCGTCATTAAGAAGGTCCAAGAGATACAGTAAACTTGAAGTGAAGCATAGGAATCAAAAACTGGACGCTCAGGAGAGGTTCAAATCATAGAAAGTTATAGTGTCAGTCCTCTTGTGCTTAAGTCGGCATTGTGCCTTTTATATTAAATTCGGATGCAATTTATGTGTCTCATCGTCATTAAGAAGGTCCAAGGGATACAGAAACCCTGAAGTGAAGCATCGGAATCTAAAACTGGACTCACAGGAGAGGTTCAAATCATAGAAAGTGAGAGTGTCAGTAGTCTTGTACTTAAGTCGGCATTGTGCCTTTTGTATTAAATTCTGATGCAATTTCCGTGTTTCATCGTCAATAAGAAGGTCCTAGGGATACAGTAAACCCGACGTGAAGCATCGGAACCTAAAACTGGACTCACAGGAGAGGTTCAAATCATAGAAAGTTACAGTGTCAGTCCTCTTGTACTTAAGTCGGCATTGTGCCTTTTGAATTTAATTCCGATGCAATTTCTGTGTTTCATTGTCAATAAGAAGTTCCGAGGTATACAATAAACCTGAAGTGAAGCATCGGAATCTAAAACTGGACTCACAGGAGAGGTTCAAATGATAGAAAGTTAGAGTGTCATTCCTCTTGTGCTTAAGTCGGCATTGTGCCTTTTGTATTAAATTCGGCTCCAATTTCTTTGTTTCATCGTCAATAAGACGGTACAAGGGATACAGTAAACGTGAAGTGTAGCATCGGAATCTAAAACTGGACTCACAGGAGAGGTTCAAAACATAGAAAGTGAGAGTGTCAGTCCTCTTGTACTTAAGTCGGCATTGTGAATTTTGTATTAAATTCGGATGCAATTTCTGTGTTTCATCGTCAATAAGAAGGTCCAAGGGATACAGTAAACCTGAAATGACGCATCGTAATTTAAATCTGGACTCACAGGAGAGGTTCAAATCATTTTAAGTGAGAGTGTCAGTCCTTTTGTACCTAAGTCGGCATTGTGCCTTTTGTATTAAATTCGAAAGCAATTTCTGTGTTTCATCGTCAATAAGAAGGTACACGGGATACAGTAAACCTGAAGTGAAGCATCGGAATCTAAAACTGGACTCACAGGACAGGTATAAATCATATAAAGTTAGAGTGTCAGTCCTCTTGTACTTAACCCGGCATAGTGCCTTATGAAATTAATTCCGATGCAATTTCTGTGTTTCATCGTCAATAAGATGTTCTGAGGTATACAGCAAACCTGAAGTGAAGCATCGGAATCTAAAACTGGACTCACAGGAGAGGTTCAAAACATAGAAAGTGAGAGTGTCATTCCTCTTGTGCTTAAGTCGGCATTGTGCCTTTTGTATTAAATTCGGCTCCAATTTCTTTGTTTCATCGTCAATAAGACGGTACAAGGGATACAGTAAACGTGAAGTGTAGCATCGGAATCTAAAACTGGTCTCACAGGAGGGGTTCAAATAATAGAAAGTTAGAGTGTCAGTCCTCTTGTACTTAAGTCGGCAATATACCACTGAATTTAATTCCGATGCAATTTCTGTGTTTCATCGTCAATAAGAAGTTGCGAGGTATACAGTAAACCTGAAGTGAAGCATCAAAATCTAAAACTGGACTCACAGGAGAGGTTCAAATTGTAGAAAGTGAGAGTGTCAGTCCTCTTGTACTTAAGTCGGCATTGTGCATTTTGTATTCATTTCGGATGCAAATTCTGTGTTTCATCATCAATAAGAAGGTCTACGGGATACAGTAAACCTGAAGTGAAGCATCGGAATCTGAAACTGGACTCACAGGACAAGATCAAATCATAGAAAGTTAGAGTGTCTGTCTTCTTGTACTTAAGTCGGCATTGTGCCTTTTGTATGAAATTCGGATGCAATTTTTGTTATTCATCGTCATTAAGAAGGTCCAAGAGATACAGTAAACTTGAAGTGAAGCATAGGAATCAAAAACTGGACGCTCAGGAGAGGTTCAAATCATAGAAAGTTATAGTGTCAGTCCTCTTGTGCTTATGTCGGCATTGTGCCTTTTATATTAAATTCGGATGCAATTTCTGTGTCTCATCGTCATTAAGAAGGTCCAAGGGATACAGAATCCCTGAAGTGAAGCATCGGAATCTAAAACTGGACTCACAGGAGAGGTTCAAATCATAGAAAGTGAGAGTGTCAGTAGTCTTGTACTTAAGTCGGCATTGTGCCTTTTGTATTAAATTCTGATGCAATTTCCGTGTTTCATCGTCAATAAGAAGGTCCTAGGGATACAGTTAACCCGAAGTGAAGCATCGGAACCTAAAACTGGACTCACAGGAGAGGTTCAAATCATAGAAAGTTACAGTGTCAGTCCTCTTGTACTTATGTCGGCATTGTGCCTTTTGAATTTAATTCCGATGCAATTTCTGTGTTTCATTGTCAATAAGAAGTTCCGAGGTATACAGTAAACCTGAAGCGAAGCATCGGAATCTAAAACTGGACTCACAGGAGAGTTTCAAATCATAGAAACTTGGAGTGTCATTCCTCTTGTACTTAAGTCGGCATTGTGCCTTTTGTATTAAATTCGGTTGCAATTTCTTTGTTTCATCGTCAATAAGACGGTACAAGGGATACAGTAAACCTGAAGTGTAGCATCGGAATCTAAAAGTGGACTCACAGGAGAGGTTCAAAACATAGAAAGTGAGAGTGACAATCCTCTTGTACTTACGTCGGCATTGTGCCTTTTGTATTTAATTCGGATGCAATTTCTGTGTTTCATCGTCTATAAGAAGGTCCAAGGGATACAGCAAACCTGAAGTGAAGCATCATAATCTAAATCTGGACTCACAGGAGAGGTTCAAATCATTGTAAGTGAGAGTGTCAATCCTTTTGTACCTAAGTCGGCATTGTGCCATTTGTATTAATTTCGGAAGCAATTTCTGTGTTTCATCGTCAATAAGAAGGTACACGGGATACAGTAAACCTGAAGTGAAACATCGGAATCTAAAGCTGGACTCACAGGAGAGGTTCAAATCATAGAAAGTGAGAGTGTCAATCCTCTTGTACTTAAGTCGGCATTGTGCCTTTTGTATTAAATTCGAATGCAAAATCTGTGTTTCATCGTCAATAGGAAGGTCGAAGGCATACAGCAAACCGGAAATGAAGCATCGGAATCTAAAACTGGACTCACAGGAGAGGTTCGAATCATAGATAGTGAGAGTGTCAGTCCTCTTGTGCATAAGTCGGCATAGGGCCTTTTGAATTTAATTCCGATGCAATATCTGTGTTTCATCGTTAATAAGATGTTCCGAGGTATACAGTAAACCTGAAGTGTAGCATCAGAATCTGAAATTGGACTCACAGGAGAGGTTTAAATCATAGGAAGTTAGAGTGTTAGTCCTCTAGTACTTAAGTCGGCATTGTGCCTTTTGTATTAAATTCGGATGCAATTTCTTTGTTTCATCGTCAATAAGACGGTACAAGGGATACAGTAAACCTGAAGTGAAGCATCGGAATCTAAAACTGGACTCACAGGAGAGGTTGAAAACATAGAAAGTTAGAATGTCATTCCTCTTGAACTTAAATCGGCATTGTGCCCTTTGTAATAAATTCGGATGCAATTTCTTTGTTTCATCGTCAATAAGACGGTACAAGGGATACAGTAAACCTGAAGTGTAGCATCGGAATCTAAAACTGGACTCACAGGAGAGGTTCAAAACATAGAAAGAGAGAGTGTCAGTCCTCTTGTACTTAAGTCGGCATTGTGCCTTTTGTATTAAATTCGGATGCAATATCTGTGTTTCATCGTCAATAAGAAGGTCCAAGGGATACAGTAAACCTGAAGTGAAGCATCGTAATCTAAATCTGGACTCACAGGAGAGGTTCAAATCATTGTAAGTGAGAGTGTCAGTCCTTTTGTACCTAAGTCGGCATTGTGCCATTTGTATTAATTTCGGAAGCAATTTCTGTGTTTCATCGTCAATAAGAAGGTACACGGGATACAGTAAACCTGAAGTGAAGCATCGGAATCTAAAACTGGACTCACAGGACAGGTTCAAATCATAGAAAGTTAGAGTGTCAGTCCTCTTGTACTTATGTCGGCATAGTGTCTTTTGAAATTAATTCCGAAGCAATTTCTGTGTTTCATCGTCAATTAGATGCTCCGAGGTATACAGTAAACCTGAAGTGAAGCATCGGAATCTAAAACTGGACTCACGGGAGAGGTTCAAATCATAGAAAGTTAGTGTGTCATTCCTCTTGTACTTAAGTCGGCATTGTGCCTTTTGTATTAAATTCGGATGCAATTTCCGTGTTTCATCGTCAATAAGAAGGTCCTAGGGATACAGTAAACCTGAAGTGAAGCATCGGAACCTAAAACTGGACTCACAGGAGAGGTTCAAATCATAGAAAGTTACAGTGTCAGTCCTCTTGTACTCAAGTCGGCATTGTGCCTTTTGAATTTAATTCCGATGCAATTTCTGTGTTTCATTGTCAATAAGAAGTTCCGAGCTATACAGTAAACCTGAAGTGAAGCATCGGAATCTAAAACTGGACTCACAGGAGAGGTTAAAATCATAGAAAGTTAGAGAGTCATTCCTCTTGTACTTAAGTCGGCATTGTGCCTTTTGTATTAAATTTGGATGCAATTTCTTTGTTTCATCGTCAATTAGACGGTACAAGGGATACAGTAAACCTGAAGTGTAGCATCGGAATCTAAAACTGGACTCACAGGAGAGGTTCAAATCATAGAAAGTGAGAGTGTCAATCCTCTTGTACTTAAGGCGGCATTGTGCCTTTTGTATTAAATTCGGATGCAATTTCTGTGTTTCATCGTCTATAAGAAGGTCCAAGGGATACAGTAAACCTGAAGTGAAGCATCATAATCTAAATCTGGACTCACAGGAGAGGTTCAAATCATTGTAATTGAGAGTGTCAGTCCTTTTGTACCTAAGTCGGCAGTGTGCCATTTGTATTAATTTCGGAAGCAATTTCTGTGTTTCATCGTCAATAAGAAGGTACACGGGATACAGTAAACCTGAAGTGAAGCATCGGAATCTAAAACTGGACTCACAGGAGAGGTTCAAATCATACAAAGTGAGAGTGTCAATCCTCTTGTACTTAAGTCAGCATTGTGCCTTTTGTATTTAATTCGGATGCAAAATCTGTGTTTCATCGTCAATAGGAAGGTCGAAGGCATACAGCAAACCGGAAATGAAGCATCCGAATCTAAAACTGGACTCACAGGAGAGGTTCGAATCATAGATAGTGAGAGTGTCAGTCCTCTTGTGCATAAGTCTGCATTGTGCCATTTGTATTAAATTAGGATGCAATTTCTGTGTTTCATTGTCAATAAGAAGGTCCAAGGTATAAAGGAAACCTGAAGTGAAGCATCGGAATCTAAAACTGGACTCACAGGAGAGGTTCAAATCATAGAAAGTTAGAGTGTCATTCCTCTTGTACTAAAGTCGGTATTGTGCCTTTTGTATTAAATTAGGATGCAATTTTTTTTTTCATCGTCAATAAGAAGGTACAAGGGATACAGTAAACCTGAAGTGAAGCATCGGAATCTAAAACTGGACTCACAGGACAGGATCAAAATATAGAAAGTTAGAGTGTCAGTCCTCTAGTACTTAAGTCGGCATAGTGCCTTTTGAATTTAATTCCGATGCAATATCTGTGTTTCATCGTTAATAAGATGTTCCGAGGTATACAGAAATCCTGAAGTGTAGCATCAGAATCTAAAATTGGACTCACAGGAGAGGTTTAAATCATAGGAAGTTAGAGTGTCAGTCCTCTAGTACTTAAGTCGGCATTGTGCCTTTTGTATTAAATTCGGATGCAATTTTTGTTATTCATCGTCAATAAGGAAGTCCAAGGTACACAGTAAACCTGAAGTGAAGCATCGGAATCTAAAACTGGACTCACAGGAGAGGTTAAAATCATAGAAAGTTAGAGTGTCATTCCTCTTGTACTTAAGTCGGCATTGTGCCTTTTGTATTAAATTCGGATGCAATTTCTTTGTTTCATCGTCACTTAGACGGTACAAGGGATACAGTAAACCTGAAGTGTAGCATCGGAATCTAAAACTGGACTCACAGGAGAGGTTCAAAACATAGAAAGTGAGAGTGTCAATCCTCTTGTTCTTAAGTCGGCATTGTGCCTTTTGTATTAAATTCGGATGCAATTTCTGTGTTTCATCGTCTATAAGAAGGTCCAAGGGATACAGTAAACCTGAAGTGAAGCATCATAATCTAAATCTGGACTCACAGGGGAGGTTCAAATCATTGTAATTGAGAGTGTCAGTCCTTTTGTACCTAAGTCGGCAGTGTGCCATTTGTATTAATTTCGGAAGCAATTTCTGTGTTTCATCGTCAATAAGAAGGTACACGGGATACAGTAAACCTGAAGTGAAACATCGGAATCTAAAACTGGACTCACAGGAGTGGTTCAAATCATAGAAAGTGAGAGTGTCAATCCTCTTGTACTTAAGTCGGCATTGTGCCTTTTGTATTAAATTCGGATGCAAAATCTGTGTTTCATCGTCAATAGGAAGGTCGAAGGCATACAGCAAACCGGAAATGAAGCATCGGAATCTAAAACTGGACTCACAGGAGAGGTTCCAATCATAGATAGTGAGAGTGTCAGTCCTCTTGTGCATAAGTCGGCATTGTGCCATTTGTATTAAATTCGGATGCAATTTCTGTGTTTCATTGTCAATAAGAATGTCCAAGGTATAAAGGAAACCTGAAGTGAAGCATCGGAATCTAAAACTGGACTCACAGGAGAGGTTCAAATCATAGAAAGTTAGAGTGTCATTCCTCTTGTACCAAAGTCGGTATTGTGCCTTTTGGATTAAATTCGGATGCAATTTTTTTTCTCATCGTCAATAAGAAGGTACAAGGGATACAGTAAACCTGAAGTGAAGCATCGGAATCTAAAACTGGACTCACAGGACAGGATCAAAATATAGAAAGTTAGAGTGTCAGTCCTCTAGTACTTAAGTCGGCATAGTGCCTTTTGAATTTAATTCCGATGCAATATCTGTGTTTCATCGTTAATAAGATGTTCCGAGGTATACAGTAAACCTGAAGTGTAGCATCAGAATCTAAAATTGGAATCACAGGAGAGGTTTAAATCATAGGAAGTTAGAGTGTCAGTCCTCTAGTACTTAAGTCGGCATTTTGCCTTTTGTACTAAATTCGGATGCAATTTTTGTTATTCATCGTCAATAAGGAGGTCCAAGGTACACAGTAAACCTGAAGTGAAGCATCGGAATCTAAAACTGGACTCACAGGACAAGATCAAATCACAGAAAGTTATAGTGTCAGTCCTCTTGTACTTAAGTCGGCATAGTGCCTTTTGAATTTAATTCCGATGCAATTTCTGTGTTTCATTGTCAATAAGAAGTTCCGAGGTATACAGTAAACCTGAAGTGAAGCATCGGAATCTAAAACTGGACTCACAGGAGAGTTTCAAATCATAGAAACTTAGAGTGTCATTCCTCTTGTACTTAAGTCGGCATTGTGCCTTTTGTATTAAATTCGGATGCAATTTCTTTGTTTCATCGTCAATAAGACGGTACAAGGGATACAGTAAACCTGAAGTGTAGCATCGGAATCTATAACTGGACTCACAGGAGAGGTTCAAAACATAGAAAGTTAGAGTGTCATTCCTCTTGAACTTAAATCGGCATTGTGCCTTTTGTATTAAATTCGGATGCAATTTCTTTGTTTCATCGTCAATAAGACGGTACAAGGGATACACTAAACCTGAAGTGTAGCATCGGAATCTAAAACTGGACTCACCGGAGAGGTTCAAAACATAGAAAGTGAGAGTGTCAGTCCTCTTGTACTTAAGTCGGCATTGTGCCTTTTGTATTAAATTCGGATGCAATTTCTGTGTTTCATCGTCAATAAGAAGGTCCAAGGGATACAGTAAACCTGAAGTGAAGCATCGTAATCTAAATCTGGACTCACAGGAGAGGTTCAAATCATTGTAAGTGAGAGTGTCAGTCCTTTTGTACCTAAGTCGGCATTGTGCCATTTGTATTAAATTCGGATGCAATTTTTGTTATTCATCGTCAATAAGAAGGTCCAAGAGATACAGTAAACTAGAAGTGAAGCATCGGAATCTAAAACTGGACGCTCAGGAGAGGTTCAAATCATAGAAAGTTATAGTGTCAGTCCTCTTGTGCTTAAGTCGGCATTGTGCGTTTTGTATTAAATTCGGATGCAATTTCTGTGTCTCATCGGCATTATGAAGGTCCAAGGGATACAGTAACCCTGAAGTAAAGCATCGGAATCTAAAACTGGACTCACAGGAGATGTTCAAATCATAGAAATTGAGACTGTCAGTCCTCTTGTACTTAAGTCGGCATTGTGCCTTTTGTATTAAATTCGGATGCAATTTCCGTGTTTCATCTTGAATAAGAAGGTCCTAGGGATACAGTAAACCTGAAGTGAAGCATCGGAACCTAAAACTGGACTCACAGGAGAGGTTCAAATCATAGAAAGTTACAGTGTCAGTCCTCTTGTACTTAAGTCGGCATTGTGCCTTTTGAATTTAATTCCGATGCAATATCTGTGTTTCATCGTTAATAAGATGTTCCGAGGTATACAGTAAACCTGAAGTGTAGCATCAGAATCTAAAATTGGACTCACAGGAGAGGTTTAAATCATAGGAAGTTAGAGTTTCAGTCCTCTAGTACTTAAGTCGGCATTGTGCCTTTTGTATTAAATTCGGATGCAATTTCCGTGTTTCATCGTCAATAAGAAGGTCCTAGGGATACAGTAAACCTGAAGTGAAGCATCGGAACCTAAAACTGGACTCACAGGAGAGGTTCAAATCATAGAAAGTTACAGTGTCAGTCCTCTTGTACTCAAGTCGGCATTGTGCCTTTTGAATTTAATTCCGATGCAATTTCTGTGTTTCATTGTCAATAAGAAGTTCCGAGCTATACAGTAAACCTGAAGTGAAGCATCGGAATCTAAAACTGGACTCACAGGAGAGGTTAAAATCATAGAAAGTTAGAGTGTCATTCCTCTTGTACTTAAGTCGGCATTGTGCCTTTTGTATTAAATTCGGATGCAATTTCTTTGTTTCATCGTCACTTACACGGTACGAGGGATACAGTAAACCTGAAGTGTAGCATCGGAATTCAAAACTGGACTCACAGGAGAGGTTCAAAACATAGAAAGTGAGAGTGTCAATCCTCTTGTACTTAAGTCGGCATTGTGCCTTTTGTATTAAATTCGGATGCAATTTCTGTGTTTCATCGTCTATAAGAAGGTCCAAGGGATACAGTAAACCTGAAGTGAAGCATCATAATCCAAATCTGGACTCACAGGGGAGGTTCAAATCATTGTAATTGAAAGTGTCAGTCCTTTTGTACCTAAGTCGGCAGTGTGCCATTTGTATTAATTTCGGAAGCAATTTCTGTGTTTCATCGTCTATAAGAAGGTACACGGGATACAGTAAACCTGAAGTGAAACATCGGAATCTAAAACTGGACTCACAGGAGAGGTTCAAATCATAGAAAGTGAGAGTGTCAATCCTCTTGTACTTAAGTCGGCATTGTGCCTTTTGTATTAAATTCGGATGCAAAATCTGTGTTTCATCGTCAATAGGAAGGTCGAAGGCATACAGCAAACCGGAAATGAAGCATCGGAATCTAAAACTGGACTCACAGGAGAGGTTCGAATCATAGATAGTGAGAGTGTCAGTCCTCTTGTGCATAAGTCGGCATTGTGCCATTTGTATTAAATTCGGATGCAATTTCTGTGTTTCATTGTCAATAAGAATGTCCAAGGTATAAAGGAAACCTGAAGTGAAGCATCGGAATCTAAAACTGGACTCACAGGAGAGGTTCAAATCATAGAAAGTTAGAGTGTCATTCCTCTTGTACCAAAGTCGGTATTGTGCCTTTTGGATTAAATTCGGATGCAATTTTTTTTTTCATCGTCAATAAGAAGGTACAAGGGATACAGTAAACCTGAAGTGAAGCATCGGAATCTAAAACTGGACTCACAGGACAGGATCAAAATATAGAAAGTTAGAGTGTCAGTCCTCTAGTACTTAAGTCGGCATAGTGCCTTTTGAATTTAATTCCGATGCAATATCTGTGTTTCATCGTTAATAAGATGTTCCGAGGTATACAGTAAACCTGAAGTGTAGCATCAGAATCTAAAATTGGACTCACAGGAGAGGTTTAAATCATAGGAAGTTAGAGTGTCAGTCCTCTAGTACTTAAGTCGGCATTGTGCCTTTTGTATTAAATTCGGATGCAATTTTTGTTATTCATCGTCAATAAGGAGGTCCAAGGTACACAGTAAACCTGAAGTGAAGCATCGGAATCTAAAACTGGACTTACAGGACAAGATCAAATCATAGAAAGTTATAGTGTCAGTCCTCTTGTACTTAAGTCGGCATAGTGCCTTTTGAATTTAATTCCGATGCAATTTCTGTGTTTCATTGTCAATAAGAAGTTCCGAGGTATACAGTAAACCTGAAGTGAAGCATCGGAATCTAAAACTGGACTCACAGGAGAGTTTCAAATCATAGAAACTTAGAGTGTCATTCCTCTTGTACTTAAGTCGGCATTGTGCCTTTTGTATTAAATTCGGATGCAATTTCTTTGTTTCATCGTCAATAAGACGGTACAAGGGATACAGTAAACCTGAAGTGTAGCATCGGAATCTATAACTGGACTCACAGGATAGGTTCAAAACATAGAAAGTTAGAGTGTCATTCCTCTTGAACTTAAATCGGCATTGTGCCTTTTGTATTAAATTCGGATGCAATTTCTTTGTTTCATCGTCAATAAGACGGTACAAGGGATACAGTAAACCTGAAGTGTAGCATCGGAATCTAAAACTGGACTCACCGGAGAGGTTCAAAACATAGAAAGTGAGAGTGTCAGTCCTCTTGTACTTAAGTCGGCATTGTGCCTTTTGTATTAAATTCGGATCCAATTTCTGTGTTTCATCGTCAATAAGAAGGTCCAAGGGATACAGTAAACCTGAAGTGAAGCATCGTAATCTAAATCTGGACTCACAGGAGAGGTTCAAATCATTGTAAGTGAGAGTGTCAGTCCTTTTGTACCTAAGTCGGCATTGTGCCATTTGTATTAAATTTGGATGCAATTTTTGTTATTCATCGTCAATAAGAAGGTCCAAGAGATACAGTAAACTAGAAGTGATGCATAGGAATCTAAAACTGGACGCTCAGGAGAGGTTCAAATCATAGAAAGTTATAGTGTCAGTCCTCTTGTGCTTAAGTCGGCATTGTGCGCTTTGTATTAAATTCGGATGCAATTTCTGTGTCTCATCGGCATTAAGAAGGTCCAAGGGATATAGTAACCCTGAAGTGAAGCATCGGAATCTAAAACTGGACTCACAGGAGATGTTCAAATCATAGAAATTGAGAGTGTCAGTCCTCTTGTACTTAAGTCGGCATTGTGCCTTTTGTATTAAATTCGGATGCAATTTCCGTGTTTCATCGTGAATAAGAAGGTCCTAGGGATACAGTAAACCTGAAGTGAAGCATAGGAACCTAAAACTGGACTCACAGGAGAGGTTCAAATCATAGAAAGTTACAGTGTCAGTCCTCTTGTACTTAAGTCGGCATTGTGCCTTTTGAATTTAATTCCGATGCAATATCTGTGTTTCATCGTTAATAAGATGTTCCGAGGTGTACAGTAAACCTGAAGTGTAGCATCAGAATCTAAAATTGGACTCACAGGAGAGGTTTAAATCATAGGAAGTTAGAGTGTCAGTCCTCTAGTACTTAAGTCGGCATTGTGCCTTTTGTATTAAATTCGGATGCAATTTCCGTGTTTCATCGTCAATAAGAAGGTCCTAGGGATACAGTAAACCTGAAGTGAAGCATCGGAACCTAAAACTGGACTCACAGGAGAGGTTCAAATCATAGAAAGTTACAGTGTCAGTCCTCTTGTACTCAAGTCGGCATTGTGCCTTTTGAATTTAATTCCGATGCAATTTCTGTGTTTCATTGTCAATAATAAGCTCCGAGCTATACAGTAAACCTGAAGTGAAGCATCGGAATCTAAAACTGGACTTACAGGAGAGGTTAAAATCATAGAAAGTTAGAGTGTCATTCCTCTTGTACTTAAGTCGGCATTGTGCCTTTTGTATTAAATTCGGATGCAATTTCTTTGTTTCATCGTCACTTTGACGGTACAAGGGATACAGTAAACCTGAAGTGTAGCATCGGAATCTAAAACTGGACTCACAGGAGAGGTTCAAAACATAGAAAGTGAGAGTGTCAATCCTCTTGTACTTAAGTCGGCATTGTGCCATTTGTATTAAATTCGGATGCAATTTCTGTGTTTCATCGTCTATAAGAAGGTCCAAGGGATACAGTAAACCTGAAGTGAAGCATCATAATCTAAATCTGGACTCACAGGAGAGGTTCAAATCATTGTAATTGAGAGTGTCAGTCCTTTTGTACCTAAGTCGGCAGTGTGCCATTTGTATTAATTTCGGAAGCAATTTCTGTGTTTCATCGTCAATAAGAAGGTACACGGGATACAGTAAACCTGAAGTGAAACATCGGAATCTAAAACTGGACTCACAGGAAAGGTTCAAATCATAGAAAGTGAGAGTGTCAATCCTCTTGTACTTAAGTCGGCATTGTGGCTTTTGTATTAAATTCGGATGCAAAATCTGTGTTTCATTGTCAATAGGTAGGTCGAAGGCATACAGCAAACCGGAAATGAAGCATCGGAATCTAAAACTGGACTCACAGGAGAGGTTCGAATCATAGATAGTGAGAGTGTCAGTCCTCTTGTGCATAAGTCGGCATTGTGTTATTTGTAATATATTCGGATGCAATTTCTGTGTTTCATTGTCAATAAGAATGTCCCAGGTATAAAGGAAACCTGAAGTGAAGCATCGGAATCTAAAACTGGACTCACAGGAGAGTTTCAAATCATAGAAACTTAGAGTGTCATTCCTCTTGTACTTAAGTCGGCATTGTGCCTTTTGTATTAAATTCGGATGCATTTTCTGTGTTTCATCGTCAATAAGAAGGTCCAAGGGATACAGTAAACCTGCAGTGAAGCATCGTAATCTAAATCTGGACTCACAGGAGAGGTTCAAATCATTGTAAGTGAGAGTGTCAGTCCTCTTGTGCATAAGTCGGCATTGTGCCATTTGTATTAAATTCGGATGCAATTTTTGTTATTCATCGTCAATAAGAAGGTCCAAGAGATACAGTAAACTAGAAGTGAAGCATCGGAATCTAAAACTGGACGCTCAGGAGAGGTTCAAATCATAGAAAGTTATAGTGTCAGTCCTCTTGTGCTTAAGTCGGCATTGTGCGTTTTGTATTAAATTCGGATGCAATTTCTGTGTCTCATCGTCATTAAGAAGGTCCAAGGGATACAGTAACCCTGAAGTGAAGCATCGGAATCTAAAACTGGACTCACAGGACAGGATCAAAATATAGAAAGTTAGAGTGTCAGTCCTCTAGTACTTAAGTCGGCATAGTGCCTTTTGAATTTAATTCCGATGCAATATCTGTGTTTCATCGTTAATAAGATGTTCCGAGGTATACAGTAAACCTGAAGTGTAGCATCAGAATCTAAAATTGGACTCACAGGAGAGGTTTAAATCATAGGAAGTTAGAGTGTCAGTCCTCTAGTACTTAAGTCGGCATGTGCCTTTTGTATTAAATTCGGATGCAATTTTTGTTATTCATCGTCAATAAGGAGGTCCAAGGTACACAGTAAACCTGAAGTGAAGCATCGGAATCTAAAACTGGACTTACAGGACAAGATCAAATCATAGAAAGTTATAGTGTCAGTCCTCTTGTACTTAAGTCGGCATAGTGCCTTTTGAATTTAATTCCGATGCAATTTCTGTGTTTCATTGTCAATAAGAAGTTCCGAGGTATACAGTAAACCTGAAGTGAAGCATCGGAATCTAAAACTGGACTCACAGGAGAGTTTCAAATCATAGAAACTTAGAGTGTCATTCCTCTTGTACTTAAGTCGGCATTGTGCCTTTTGTATTAAATTCGGATGCAATTTCTTTGTTTCATCGTCAATAAGACGGTACAAGGGATACAGTAAACCTGAAGTGTAGCATCGGAATCTATAACTGGACTCACAGGATAGGTTCAAAACATAGAAAGTTAGAGTGTCATTCCTCTTGAACTTAAATCGGCATTGTGCCTTTTGTATTAAATTCGGATGCAATTTCTTTGTTTCATCGTCAATAAGACGGTACAAGGGATACAGTAAACCTGAAGTGTAGCATCGGAATCTAAAACTGGACTCACCGGAGAGGTTCAAAACATAGAAAGTGAGAGTGTCAGTCCTCTTGTACTTAAGTCGGCATTGTGCCTTTTGTATTAAATTCGGATCCAATTTCTGTGTTTCATCGTCAATAAGAAGGTCCAAGGGATACAGTAAACCTGAAGTGAAGCATCGTAATCTAAATCTGGACTCACAGGAGAGGTTCAAATCATTGTAAGTGAGAGTGTTAGTCCTTTTGTACCTAAGTCGGCATTGTGCCATTTGTATTAAATTTGGATGCAATTTATGTTATTCATCGTCAATAAGAAGGTCCAAGAGATACAGTAAACTAGAAGTGAAGCATAGGAATCTAAAACTGGACGCTCAGGAGAGGTTCAAATCATAGAAAGTTATAGTGTCAGTCCTCTTGTGCTTAAGTCGGCATTGTGCGCTTTGTATTAAATTCGGATGCAATTTCTGTGTCTCATCGGCATTAAGAAGGTCCAAGGGATATAGTAACCCTGAAGTGAAGCATCGGAATCTAAAACTGGACTCACAGGAGATGTTCAAATCATAGAAATTGAGAGTGTCAGTCCTCTTGTACTTAAGTCGGCATTGTGCCTTTTGTATTAAATTCGGATGCAATTTCCGTGTTTCATCGTGAATAAGAAGGTCCTAGGGATACAGTAAACCTGAAGTGAAGCATAGGAACCTAAAACTGGACTCACAGGAGAGGTTCAAATCATAGAAAGTTACAGTGTCAGTCCTCTTGTACTTAAGTCGGCATTGTGCCTTTTGAATTTAATTCCGATGCAATATCTGTGTTTCATCGTTAATAAGATGTTCCGAGGTGTACAGTAAACCTGAAGTGTAGCATCAGAATCTAAAATTGGACTCACAGGAGAGGTTTAAATCATAGGAAGTTAGAGTGTCAGTCCTCTAGTACTTAAGTCGGCATTGTGCCTTTTGTATTAAATTCGGATGCAATTTCCGTGTTTCATCGTCAATAAGAAGGTCCTAGGGATACAGTAAACCTGAAGTGAAGCATCGGAACCTAAAACTGGACTCACAGGAGAGGTTCAAATCATAGAAAGTTACAGTGTCAGTCCTCTTGTACTCAAGTCGGCATTGTGCCTTTTGAATTTAATTCCGATGCAATTTCTGTGTTTCATTGTCAATAAGAAGTTCCGAGCTATACAGTAAACCTGAAGTGAAGCATCGGAATCTAAAACTGGACTTACAGGAGAGGTTAAAATCATAGAAAGTTAGAGTGTCATTCCTCTTGTACTTAAGTCGGCATTGTGCCTTTTGTATTAAATTCGGATGCAATTTCTTTGTTTCATCGTCACTTTGACGGTACAAGGGATACAGTAAACCTGAAGTGTAGCATCGGAATCTGTAACTGGACTCACAGGAGAGGTTCAAAACATAGAAAGTTAGAGTGTCATTCCTCTTGAACATAAATCGGCATTGTGCCTTTTGTATTAAATTCGGATGCAATTTCTTTGTTTCATCGTCAATAAGACGGTACAAGGGATACAGTAAACCTGAAGTGTAGCATCGGAATCTAAAACTGGACTCACAATAGAGGTTCAAAACATAGAAAATGAGAGTGTCAGTCCTCTTGTACTTAAGTCATCATTGTGCCTTTTGTATTAAATTCGGATGCAATTTCTGTGTTTCATCGTCAATAAGAAGGTCCAAGGGATACAGTAAACCTGAAGTGATGCATCGTAATTTATATCTGGACTCACAGGAGAGGTTCAAATCATTGTAAGTGAGAGTGTCAGTCCTTTTGTACCTAAGTCGGCATTGTGCCATTTGTATTAAATTCGTTTGCAATTTTTGTTATTCATCGTCAATAAGAAGGTCCAAGAGATACAGTAAACTAGAAGTGAAGCATCGGAATCTAACACTGGACGCTCAGGAGAGGTTCAAATCATAGAAAGTTATAGTGTCAGTCCTCTTGTGCTTAAGTCGGCATTGTGCGTTTTGTATTAAATTCGGATGCAATTTCTGTGTCTCATCGTCATTAAGAAGGTCCAAGGGATACAGTAACCCTGAAGTGAAGCATCGGAATCTAAAACTGGACTCACAGGAGAGGTTCAAATCATAGAAATTGAGAGTGTCAGTCCTGTTGTACTTAAGTCGGCATTGTGCCTTTTGTATTAAATTCGGATGCAATTTCCGTGTTTCATCGTGAATAAGAAGGTCCTAGGGATACAGTAAACCTGAAGTGAAGCATCGGAACCTAAAACTGGACTCACAGGAGAGGTTCAAATCATAGAAAGTTACAGTGTCAGTCCTCTTGTACTTAAGTCGGCATTGTGCCTTTTGAATTTAATTCCGATGCAATATCTGTGTTTCATCGTTAATAAGATGTTCCGAGGTATACAGTAAACCTGAAGTGTAGCATCAGAATCTAAAATTGGACTCACAGGAGAGGTTTAAATCATAGGAAGTTAGAGTGTCAGTCCTCTAGTACTTAAGTCGGCATTGTGCCTTTTGTATTAAATTCGGATGCAATTTTAGTTATTCATCGTCAATAAGGAGGTCCAAGGTACACAGTAAACCTGAAGTGAAGCATCGGAATCTAAAACTGGACTCACAGGACAAGATCAAATCATAGAAAGTTAGAGTGTCAGTCCTCTTGTACTTAAGTCGGCATAGTGCCTTTTGAATTTAATTCCGATGCAATTTCTGTGTTTCATCGACAATAAGAGGGTCAAAGGTATGCAGTAAACCTGAAGTGAAGCATCGGAATCTAAAACTGGAATCACAGGAGAGGTTCAAATCATAGAAAGTTAGAGTGTCATTCCTCTTGAACTTAAGTCGGCATTGTGCCTGTTGTATTAAATTCGGATGCAATTTCTTTGTTTCATCGTCAATAAGACGGTACAAGGGATACAGTAAACCTGAAGTGAAGCATCGGAATCTAAAACTGGACTCACAGGAGAGGTTGAGAACATAGAAAGTTAGAGTGTCATTCCTCTTGAACTTAAATCGGCATTGTGCCTTTTGTATTAAATTCGGATGCAATTTCTTTGTTTCATCGTCAATAAGTCGGTACAAGGGATACAGTAAACCTGAAATGTAGCATCGGAATCTAAAACGGGACTCACAGGAGAGGTTCAAAACATAGAAAGTGAGAGTGTCAGTCCTCTTGTACTTAAGTCGGCATTGTGCCTTTTGTATTAAATTCGGATGCAATATCTGTGTTTCATCGTCAATAAGAAGGTCCAAGGGATACAGTAAACCTGAAGTGAAGCATCGTAATCTAAATCTGGACTCACAGGAGAGGTTCAAATCATTGTAAGTGAGAGTGTCAGTCCTTTTGTACCTAAGTCGGCATTGTGCCATTTGTATTAATATCGGAAGCAATTTCTGTGTTTCATCGTCAATAAGAAGGTACACGGGATACAGTAAACCTGAAGTGAAGCATCGGAATCTAAAACTGGACTCACAGGACAGGTTCAAATCATAGAAAGTTAGAGTGTCAGTCCTCTTGTACTTATGTCGGCATAGTGCCTTTTGAAATTAATTCCGAAGCAATTTCTGTGTTTCATCGTCAATAAGATGCTCCGAGGTATGCAGTAAACCTGAAGTGAAGCATCGGAATCTAAAACTGGACTCACGGGAGAGGTTCAAATCATAGAAAGTTAGAGTGTCATTCCTCTTGTACTTAAGTCGGCATTGTGCCTTTTGTATTAAATTCGGATGCAATTTCCGTGTTTCATCGTCAATAAGAAGGTCCTAGCGATACAGTAAACCTGAAGTGAAGCATCGGAACCTAAAACTGGACTCACAGGAGAGGTTCAAATCATAGAAAGTTACAGTGTCAGTCCTCTTGTACTCAAGTCGGCATTGTGCCTTTTGAATTTAATTCCGATGCAATTTCTGTGTTTCATTGTCAATAACAAGTTCCGAGCTATACAGTAAACCTGAAGTGAAGCATCGGAATCTAAAACTGGACGCACAGGAGAGGTTAAAATCATAGAAAGTTAGAGTGTCATTCCTCTTGTACTTAAGTCGTCATTGTGCCTTTTGTATTAAATTCGGATGCAATTTCTTTGTTTCATCGTCAATTAGACGGTACAAGGGATACAGTAAACCTGAAGTGTAGCATCGGAATCTAAATCTGGACTCACAGGAGAGGTTCAAAACATAGAAAGTGAGAGTGTCAATGATCTTGTACTTAAGTCGGCATTGTGCCTTTTGTATTAAATTCGGATGCAATTTCTGTGTTTCATCGGCTATAAGAAGGTCCAAGGGATACAGTAAACCTGAAGTGAAGCATCATAATCTAAATCTGGACTCACAGGAGAGGTTCAAATCATTGTAATTGAGAGTGTCAGTCCTTTTGTACCTAAGTCGGCAGTGTGCCATTTGTATTAATTTCGGAAGCAATTTCTGTGTTTCATCGTCAATAAGAAGGTACACGGGATACAGTAAACCTGAAGTGAAGCATCGGAATCTAAAACTGGACTCACAGGAGAGGTTCAAATCATACAAAGTGAGAGTGTCAATCCTTTTGCACTTAAGTCGTCATTGTGCCTTTTGTATTAAATTCGGATGCAAAATCTGTGTTTCATCGTCAATAGGAAGGTCGAAGGCATACAGCAAACCGGAAATGAAGCATCGGAATCTAAAACTGGACTCACAGGAGAGGTTCGAATCATAGATAGTGAGAGTGTCGGTCCTCTTGTGCATAAGTCGGCATTGTGCCATTTGTATTAAATTAGGATGCAATTTCTGTGTTTCATTGTCAATAAGAAGGTCCAAGGTATAAAGGAAACCTGAAGTGAAGCATCGGAATCTAAAACTGGACTCACAGGAGAGGTTCAAATCATAGAAAGTTAGAGTGTCATTCCTCTTGTACTAAAGTCGGTATTGTGTCTTATGTATTAATTTCGGATGCAATTTTTTTTTTCATCGTCAATAAGAAGGTACAAGGGATACAGTAAACCTGAAGTGAAGCATCGGAATCTAAAACTGGACTCACAGGACAGGATCAAAATATAGAAAGTTAGACTGTCAGTCCTCTAGTACTTAAGTCGGCATAGTGCCTTTTGAATTTAATTCCGATGCAATATCTGTGTTTCATCGTTAATAAGATGTTCCGAGGTATACAGTAAACCTGAAGTGTAGCATCAGAATCTAAAATTGGACTCACAGGAGAGGTTTAAATCATAGGAAGTTAGAGTGTCAGTCCTCTAGTACTTAAGTCGGCATTGTGACTTTTGTATTAAATTCGGATGCAATTTTTGTTATTCATAGTCAATAAGGAGGTCCAAGGTACACAGTAAACCTGAAGTGAAGCATCGGAATCTAAAACTGGACTCACAGGAGAGGTTAAAATCATAGAAAGTTAGAGTGTCATTCCTCTTGTACTTAAGTCGGCATTGTGCCTTTTGTATTAAATTCGGATGCAATTTCTTTGTTTCATCGTCACTTAGACGGTACAAGGGATACAGTAAACCTGAAGTGTAGCATCGGAATCTAAAACTGGACTCACAGGAGAGGTTCAAAACATAGAAAGTGAGAGTGTCAATCCTCTTGTACTTAAGTCGGCATTGTGCCTTTTGTATTAAATTCGGATGCAATTTCTGTGTTTCATCGTCTATAAGAAGGTCCAAGGGATACAGTAAACCTGAAGTGAAGCATCATAATCTAAATCTGGACTCACAGGAGAGGTTCATATTATTGTAATTGAGAGTGTCAGTCCTTTTGTACCTAAGTCGGCAGTGTGCCATTTGTATTAATTTCGGAAGCTATTTCTGTGTTTCATCGTCAATAAGTAGGTGCACGGGATACAGTAAACCTGAAGTGAAGCATCGGAATCTAAAACTGGACTCACAGGACAGGATCAAAATATAGAAAGTTAGACTGTCAGTCCTCTAGTACTTAAGTCGGCATAGTGCCTTTTGAATTTAATTCCGATGCAATATCTGTGTTTCATCGTTAATAAGATGTTCCGAGGTATACAGTAAACCTGAAGTGTAGCATCAGAATCTAAAATTGGACTCACAGGAGAGGTTTAAATCATAGGAAGTTAGAGTGTCATTCCTCTTGATCTTAAATCGGCATTGTGCCTTTTGTATTAAATTCGGATGCAATTTCTTTGTTTCATCGTCAATAAGACGGTACAAGGGATACAGTAAACCTGAAATGTAGCATCGGAATCTAAAACGGGACTCACAGGAGAGGTTCAAATTATAGAAAGTGAGAGTGTCAGTCCTCTTGTACTTAAGTCGGCATTGTGCCTTTTGTATTAAATTCGGATGCAATATCTGTGTTTCATCGTCAATAAGAAGGTCCAAGGGATACAGTAAACCTGAAGTGAAGCATCGTAATCTAAATCTGGACTCACAGGAGAGGTTCAAATCATTGTAAGTGAGAGTGTCAGTCCTTTTTTACCTAAGTCGGCATTGTGCCATTTGTATTAATTTCGGAAGCAATTTCTGTGTTTCATCGTCAATAAGAAGGTACACGGGATACAGTAAACCTGAAGTGAAGCATCGGAATCTAAAACTGGACTCACAGGACAGGTTCAAATCATAGAAAGTTAGAGTGTCAGTCCTCTTGTACTTATGTCGGCATAGTGCCTTTTGAAATTAATTCCGAAGCAATTTCTGTGTTTCATCGTCAATAAGATGCTCCGAGGTATACAGTAAACCTGAAGTGAAGCATCGGAATCTAAAACTGGACTCACGGGAGAGGTTCAAATCATAGAAAGTTAGAGTGTCATTCCTCTTGTACTTAAGTCGGCATTGTGCCTTTTGTATTAAATTCGGATGCAATTTCCGTGTTTCATCGTCAATAAGAAGGTCCTAGGGATACAGTAAACCTGAAGTGAAGCATCGGAACCTAAAACTGGACTCACAGGAGAGGTTCAAATCATAGAAAGTTACAGTGTCGGTCCTCTTGTACTCAAGTCGGCATTGTGCCTTTTGAATTTAATTCCGATGCAATTTCTGTGTTTCATTGTCAATAACAAGTTCCGAGCTATACAGTAAACCTGAAGTGAAGCATCGGAATCTAAAACTGGACTCACAGGAGAGGTTAAAATCATAGAAAGTTAGAGTGTCATTCCTCTTGTACTTAAGTCGTCATTGTGCCTTTTGTATTAAATTCGGATGCAATTTCTTTGTTTCATCGTCAATTAGACGGTACAAGGGATACAGTAAACCTGAAGTGTAGCATCGGAATCTAAAACTGGACTCACAGGAGAGGTTCAAAACATAGAAAGTGAGAGTGTCAATCCTCTTGTACTTAAGTCGGCATTGTGCCTTTTGTATTAAATTCGGATGCAATTTCTGTGTTTCATCGGCTATAAGAAGGTCCAAGGGATACAGTAAACCTGAAGTGAAGCATCATAATCTAAATCTGGACTCACAGGAGAGGTTCAAATCATTGTAATTGAGAGTGTCAGTCCTTTTGTACCTAAGTCGGCAGTGTGCCATTTGTATTAATTTCGGAAGCAATTTCTGTGTTTCATCGTCAATAAGAAGGTACACGGGATACAGTAAACCTGAAGTGAAGCATCGGAATCTAAAACTGGACTCACAGGACAGGATCAAAATATAGAAAGTTAGACTGTCAGTCCTCTGGTACTTAAGTCGGCATAGTGCCTTTTGAATTTAATTCCGATGCAATATCTGTGTTTCATCGTTAATAAGATGTTCCGAGGTATACAGTAAACCTGAAGTGTAGCATCAGAATCTAAAATTGGACTCACAGGAGAGGTTTAAATCATAGGAAGTTAGAGTGTCAGTCCTCTAGTACTTAAGTCGGCATTGTGCCTTTTGTATTAAATTCGGATGCAATTTTTGTTATTCATAGTCAATAAGGAGGTCCAAGGTACACAGTAAACCTGAAGTGAAGCATCGGAATCTAAAACTGGACTCACAGGAGAGGTTAAAATCATAGAAAGTTAGAGTGTCATTCCTCTTGTACTTAAGTCGGCATTGTGCCTTTTGTATTAAATTCGGATGAAATTTCTTTGTTTCATCGTCACTTAGACTGTACAAGGGATACAGTAAACCTGAAGTGTAGCATCGGAATCTAAAACTGGACTCACAGGAGAGGTTCAAAACATAGAAAGTGAGAGTGTCAATCCTCTTGTACTTAAGTCGGCATTGTGCCTTTTGTATTAAATTCGGATGCAAATTCTGTGTTTCATCGTCAATAGGACGGTCGAAGGCATACAGCAAACCGGAAATGAAGCATCGGAATCTAAAACTGGACTCACAGGAGAGGTTCGAATCATAGATAGTGAGAGTGTCAGTCCTCTTGTGCATAAGTCGGCATTGTGCCATTTGTATTAAATTCGGATGCAATTTCTGTGTTTCATTGTCAATAAGAAGGTCCAAGGTATAAAGCAAACCTGAAGTGAAGCATCGGAATCTAAAACTGGACTCACAGGAGAGGTTCAAATCATAGAAAGTTGGAGTGTCATTCCTCTTGTACTAAAGTCGGTATTGTGCCTTTTGGATTAAATTCGGATGCAATTTTTTTTTTCATCGTCAATAAGAAGGTACAAGGGATACAGTAAACCTGAAGTGAGGCATCGGAATCTAAAACTGGACTCACAGGACAGGATCAAAATATAGAAAGTTAGAGTGTCAGTCCTTTAGTACTTAAGTCGGCATAGTGCCTTTTGAATTTAATTCCGATGCAATATCTGTGTTTCATCGTTAATAAGATGTTCCGAGGTATACAGTAAACCTGAAGTGTAGCATCAGAATCTAAAATTGGACTCACAGGAGAGGTTTAAATCATAGGAAGTTAGAGTGTCTGGCCTCTAGTACTTAAGTCGGCATTGTGCCTTTTGTATTAAATTCGGATGCAATTTTTATTATTCATCGTCAATAAGGAGGTCCAGGTACACAGTAAACCTGAAGTGAAGCATCGGAATCTGAAACTGGACTCACAGGACAAGATCAAATCATAGAAAGTTATAGTGTCAGTCCTCTTGTACTTAAGTCGGCATAGTGCCTTTTGAATTTAATTCCGATGCAATTTCTGTGTTTCATTGTCAATAAGAAGTTCCGAGGTATACAGTAAACCTGAAGTGAAGCATCGGAATCTAAAACTGGACTCACAGGAGAGTTTCAAATCATAGAAACTTAGAGTGTCATTCCTCTTGTCCTTAAGTCGGCATTGTGCCTTTTGTATTAAATTTGGATGCAATTTCTTTGTTTCATCGTCAATAAGACGGTACAAGGAATACAGTAAACCTGAAGTGTAGCATCGGAATCTATAACTGGACTCACACGAGAGGTTCAAAACATAGAAAGTTAGAGTGTCATTCCTCTTGAACTTAAATCGGCATTGTGCCTTTTGTATTAAATTCGGATGCAATTTCTTTGTTTCATCGTCAATAAGACGGTACAAGGGATACAGTAAACCTGAAGTGTAGCATCGGAATCTAAAACTGGACTCACCGGAGAGGTTCAAAACATAGAAACTGAGAGTGTCAGTCCTCTTGTACTTAAGTCGGCATTGTGCCATTTGTATTAAATTCGGATGCAATTTCTGTGTTTCATCGTCAATAAGAAGGTCCAAGGGATACAGTCAACCTGAAGTGAAGCATCGTAATCTAAATCTGGACTCACAGGAGAGGTTCAAATCATTGTAAGTGAGAGTGTCAGTCCTTTTGTACCTAAGTCGGCATTGTGCTATTTGTATTAATTTCGGAAGCAATTTCTGTGTTTCATCGTCAATAAGAAGGTACACGGGATACACTAAACCTGAAGTGAAGCATCGGAATCTAAAACTGGACTCACAGGACAGGTTCAAATCATAGAAAATTAGAGTGTCAGTCCTCTTGTACTTATGTCGGCATAGTGCCTTTTGAAATTAATTCCGAAGCAATTTCTGTGTTTCATCGTCAATAAGATGCTCCGAGGTATACAGTAAACCATAAGTGAAGCATCGGAATCTAAAACTGGACTCACAGGAGAGGTTCAAATCATAGAAAGTTAGAGTCACATTCCTCTTGTACTTAAGTCGGCATTGTGCCTTTTGTATTAAATTCGGATGCAATTTCTTTGTTTCATCGTCAATAAGACGGTACAAGGGATACAGTAAACCTGAAGTGTAGCATCGGAATCTAAAACTGGACTCACAGGAGAGGTTCTAAACATAGAAAGTGAGAGTGTCAGTACTCATGTACTTAAGTCGGCATTGTGCCTTTTGTATTGAATTCGGATGCAATTTCTGTGTTTCATCGTCAATAAGAAGGTCCAAGGGATACAGTAAACCTGAAGTGAAGCATCGTAATCTAAATCTGGACTCGCAGGAGAGGTTAAAATCATTGTAAGTGAGAGTGTCAATCCTCTTGTACTTAAGTCGGCATTGTGCCTTTTGTATTAAATTCGGATGCAATTTCTGTGTTTCATCGTCTATAAGAAGGTCCAAGGGATACAGTAAACCTGAAGTGAAGCATCATAATCTAAATCTGGACTCACAGGAGAGGTTCATATTATTGTAATTGAGAGTGTCAGTCCTTTTGTACCTAAGTCGGCAGTGTGCCATTTGTATTAATTTCGGAAGCTATTTCTGTGTTTCATCGTCAATAAGTAGGTGCACGGGATACAGTAAACCTGAAGTGAAGCATCGGAATCTAAAACTGGACTCACAGGACAGGATCAAAATATAGAAAGTTAGACTGTCAGTCCTCTAGTACTTAAGTCGGCATAGTGCCTTTTGAATTTAATTCCGATGCAATATCTGTGTTTCATCGTTAATAAGATGTTCCGAGGTATACAGTAAACCTGAAGTGTAGCATCAGAATCTAAAATTGGACTCACAGGAGAGGTTTAAATCATAGGAAGTTAGAGTGTCATTCCTCTTGATCTTAAATCGGCATTGTGCCTTTTGTATTAAATTCGGATGCAATTTCTTTGTTTCATCGTCAATAAGACGGTACAAGGGATACAGTAAACCTGAAATGTAGCATCGGAATCTAAAACGGGACTCACAGGAGAGGTTCAAATTATAGAAAGTGAGAGTGTCAGTCCTCTTGTACTTAAGTCGGCATTGTGCCTTTTGTATTAAATTCGGATGCAATATCTGTGTTTCATCGTCAATAAGAAGGTCCAAGGGATACAGTAAACCTGAAGTGAAGCATCGTAATCTAAATCTGGACTCACAGGTGAGGTTCAAATCATTGTAAGTGAGAGTGTCAGTCCTTTTTTACCTAAGTCGGCATTGTGCCATTTGTATTAATTTCGGAAGCAATTTCTGTGTTTCATCGTCAATAAGAAGGTACACGGGATACAGTAAACCTGAAGTGAAGCATCGGAATCTAAAACTGGACTCACAGGACAGGTTCAAATCATAGAAAGTTAGAGTGTCAGTCCTCTTGTACTTATGTCGGCATAGTGCCTTTTGAAATTAATTCCGAAGCAATTTCTGTGTTTCATCGTCAATAAGATGCTCCGAGGTATACAGTAAACCTGAAGTGAAGCATCGGAATCTAAAACTGGACTCACGGGAGAGGTTCAAATCATAGAAAGTTAGAGTGTCATTCCTCTTGTACTTAAGTCGGCATTGTGCCTTTTGTATTAAATTCGGATGCAATTTCCGTGTTTCATCGTCAATAAGAAGGTCCTAGGGATACAGTAAACCTGAAGTGAAGCATCGGAACCTAAAACTGGACTCACAGGAGAGGTTCAAATCATAGAAAGTTACAGTGTCGGTCCTCTTGTACTCAAGTCGGCATTGTGCCTTTTGAATTTAATTCCGATGCAATTTCTGTGTTTCATTGTCAATAACAAGTTCCGAGCTATACAGTAAACCTGAAGTGAAGCATCGGAATCTAAAACTGGACTCACAGGAGAGGTTAAAATCATAGAAAGTTAGAGTGTCATTCCTCTTGTACTTAAGTCGTCATTGTGCCTTTTGTATTAAATTCGGATGCAATTTCTTTGTTTCATCGTCAATTAGACGGTACAAGGGATACAGTAAACCTGAAGTGTAGCATCGGAATCTAAAACTGGACTCACAGGAGAGGTTCAAAACATAGAAAGTGAGAGTGTCAATCCTCTTGTACTTAAGTCGGCATTGTGCCTTTTGTATTAAATTCGGATGCAATTTCTGTGTTTCATCGGCTATAAGAAGGTCCAAGGGATACAGTAAACCTGAAGTGAAGCATCATAATCTAAATCTGGACTCACAGGAGAGGTTCAAATCATTGTAATTGAGAGTGTCAGTCCTTTTGTACCTAAGTCGGCAGTGTGCCATTTGTATTAATTTCGGAAGCAATTTCTGTGTTTCATCGTCAATAAGAAGGTACACGGGATACAGTAAACCTGAAGTGAAGCATCGGAATCTAAAACTGGACTCACAGGACAGGATCAAAATATAGAAAGTTAGACTGTCAGTCCTCTAGTACTTAAGTCGGCATAGTGCCTTTTGAATTTAATTCCGATGCAATATCTGTGTTTCATCGTTAATAAGATGTTCCGAGGTATACAGTAAACCTGAAGTGTAGCATCAGAATCTAAAATTGGACTCACAGGAGAGGTTTAAATCATAGGAAGTTAGAGTGTCAGTCCTCTAGTACTTAAGTCGGCATTGTGCCTTTTGTATTAAATTCGGATGCAATTTTTGTTATTCATAGTCAATAAGGAGGTCCAAGGTACACAGTAAACCTGAAGTGAGGCATCGGAATCTAAAACTGGACTCACAGGAGAGGTTAAAATCATAGAAAGTTAGAGTGTCATTCCTCTTGTACTTAAGTCGGCATTGTGCCTTTTGTATTAAATTCGGATGAAATTTCTTTGTTTCATCGTCACTTAGACTGTACAAGGGATACAGTAAACCTGAAGTGTAGCATCGGAATCTAAAGCTGGACTCACAGGAGAGGTTCAAAACATAGAAAGTGAGAGTGTCAATCCTCTTGTACTTAAGTCGGCATTGTGCCTTTTGTATTAAATTCGGATGCAATTTCTGTGTTTCATCGTCTATAAGAAGGTCCAAGGGATACAGTAAACCTGAAGTGAAGCATCATAATCTAAATCTGGACTTACAGGAGAGGTTCAAATCATTGTAATTGAGAGTGTCAGTCCTTTAGTACCTAAGTCGGCAGTGTGCCATTTGTATTAATTTCGGAAGCTATTTCTGTGTTTCATCGTCAATAAGTAGGTGCACGGGATACAGTAAACCTGAAGTGAAGCATCTTAATCTAAAACTGGACTCACAGGAGAGGTTCAAATCATAGAAAGTGAGAGTGTCAATCCTCTTGTACTTAAGTCGGCATTGTGCCTTTTGTATTAAATTCGGATGCAAATTCTGTGTTTCATCGTCAATAGGACGGTCGAAGGCATACAGCAAACCGGAAATGAAGCATCGGAATCTAAAACTGGACTCACAGGAGAGGTTCGAATCATAGATAGTGAGAGTGTCAGTCCTCTTGTGCATAAGTCGGCATTGTGCCATCTGTATTAAATTCGGATGCAATTTCTGTGTTTCATTGTCAATAAGAAGGTCCAAGGTATAAAGCAAACCTGAAGTGAAGCATCGGAATCTAAAACTGGACTCACAGGAGAGGTTCAAATCATAGAAAGTTGGAGTGTCATTCCTCTTGTACTAAAGTCGGTATTGTGCCTTTTGGATTAAATTCGGATGCAATTTTTTTTTTCATCGTCAATAAGAAGGTACAAGGGATACAGTAAACCTGAAGTGAGGCATCGGAATCTAAAACTGGACTCACAGGACAGGATCAAAATATAGAAAGTTAGAGTGTCAGTCCTTTAGTACTTAAGTCGGCATAGTGCCTTTTGAATTTAATTCCGATGCAATATCTGTGTTTCATCGTTAATAAGATGTTCCGAGGTATACAGTAAACCTGAAGTGTAGCATCAGAATCTAAAATTGGACTCACAGGAGAGGTTTAAATCATAGGAAGTTAGAGTGTCTGGCCTCTAGTACTTAAGTCGGCATTGTGCCTTTTGTATTAAATTCGGATGCAATTTTTATTATTCATCGTCAATAAGGAGGTCCAGGTACACAGTAAACCTGAAGTGAAGCATCGGAATCTGAAACTGGACTCACAGGACAAGATCAAATCATAGAAAGTTATAGTGTCAGTCCTCTTGTACTTAAGTCGGCATAGTGCCTTTTGAATTTAATTCCGATGCAATTTCTGTGTTTCATTGTCAATAAGAAGTTCCGAGGTATACAGTAAACCTGAAGTGAAGCATCGGAATCTAAAACTGGACTCACAGGAGAGTTTCAAATCATAGAAACTTAGAGTGTCATTCCTCTTGTCCTTAAGTCGGCATTGTGCCTTTTGTATTAAATTTGGATGCAATTTCTTTGTTTCATCGTCAATAAGACGGTACAAGGAATACAGTAAACCTGAAGTGTAGCATCGGAATCTATAACTGGACTCACAGGAGAGGTTCAAAACATAGAAAGTTAGAGTGTCATTCCTCTTGAACTTAAATCGGCATTGTGCCTTTTGTATTAAATTCGGATGCAATTTCTTTGTTTCATCGTCAATAAGACGGTACAAGGGATACAGTAAACCTGAAGTGTAGCATCGGAATCTAAAACTGGACTCACCGGAGAGGTTCAAAACATAGAAACTGAGAGTGTCAGTCCTCTTGTACTTAAGTCGGCATTGTGCCATTTGTATTAAATTCGGATGCAATTTCTGTGTTTCATCGTCAATAAGAAGGTCCAAGGGATACAGTCAACCTGAAGTGAAGCATCGTAATCTAAATCTGGACTCACAGGAGAGGTTCAAATCATTGTAAGTGAGAGTGTCAGTCCTTTTGTACCTAAGTCGGCATTGTGCTATTTGTATTAATTTCGGAAGCAATTTCTGTGTTTCATCGTCAATAAGAAGGTACACGGGATACACTAAACCTGAAGTGAAGCATCGGAATCTAAAACTGGACTCACAGGACAGGTTCAAATCATAGAAAATTAGAGTGTCAGTCCTCTTGTACTTATGTCGGCATAGTGCCTTTTGAAATTAATTCCGAAGCAATTTCTGTGTTTCATCGTCAATAAGAT
The DNA here is from genome assembly GCF_023864345.2 of Schistocerca serialis cubense. NCBI lineage: Eukaryota > Metazoa > Arthropoda > Insecta > Orthoptera > Acrididae > Schistocerca > Schistocerca serialis. The sequence continues at coordinate 19,485,063 of NW_026047583.1, read as the reverse complement.
GCTCCGAGGTATACAGTAAACCATAAGTGAAGCATCGGAATCTAAAACTGGACTCACAGGAGAGGTTCAAATCATAGAAAGTTAGAGTCACATTCCTCTTGTACTTAAGTCGGCATTGTGCCTTTTGTATTAAATTCGGATGCAATTTCTTTGTTTCATCGTCAATAAGACGGTACAAGGGATACAGTAAACCTGAAGTGTAGCATCGGAATCTAAAACTGGACTCACAGGAGAGGTTCTAAACATAGAAAGTGAGAGTGTCAGTACTCATGTACTTAAGTCGGCATTGTGCCTTTTGTATTGAATTCGGATGCAATTTCTGTGTTTCATCGTCAATAAGAAGGTCCAAGGGATACAGTAAACCTGAAGTGAAGCATCGTAATCTAAATCTGGACTCGCAGGAGAGGTTAAAATCATTGTAAGTGAGAGTGTCAGTCCTTTTGTACCTAAGTCGGCATTGTGCCATTTTTATTAATTTCGGAAGCAATTTCTGTGTTTCATCGACAATAAGAAGGCACACGGGAAACAGTAAACCTGAAGTGAAGCATCGGAATCTAAAACTGGACTCACAGGAGAGGTTCAAATCATAGAAAGTTAGAGTGTCAGTCCTCTTGTACTTAAGTCGGCATTATGCCTTTTGAATTTAATTCCGATGCAATTTCTGTGTTTCATCGACAATAAGAGGGTCCAAGGTATACAGTAAACCTGAGGTGAAGCATCGGAATCTAAAACTGGAATCACAGGAGAGGTTCAAATCATAGTAAGTGAGAGTGCCAGTCCTCTTGTACTTAAGTCGGCATTGTGCCTTTTGTATTAAATTCGGATGCAATTTCCGTGTTTCATCGTCAATAAGATGGTCCTAGGGAAACAGTAAACCTGAAGTGAAGCATCGGAACCTAAAACTGGACTCACAGGAGAGGTTCAAATCATTAAAAGTTACAGTGTCAGTCCTCTTGTACTTAAGTCGGCATTGTGCCTTTTGAATTTAATTCCGTTGCAATTTCTGTGTTTCATTGTCAATAAGAAGTTCCGAGGTATACACTATACCTGAAGTGAAGCATCGGAATCTAAAACTGGACTCACAGGAGAGGTTCAAATCATAGAAAGTTAGAGTGTCATTCCTCTGGTACTTAAGTCGGCATTGTGCCCTTTGTATTAAATTCGGATGCAATTTCTGTGTTTCATCGTCAATAAGAAGGTCCAAGGGATACAGTAAACCTGAAGTGATGCATCGTAATTTATATCTGGACTCACAGGAGAGGTTCAAATCATAGAAAGTTAGAGTGTCATTCCTCTTGTACTAAAGTCGGTATTGTGCCTTTTGTATTAAATTCGGACGCAATTTTTTTTTTCATCGTCAATAAGAAGGTACAAGGGATACAGTAACCTGAAGTGAAGCATCGGAATCTAAAACTGGACTCACAGGACAGGATCAAAATATAGAAAGTTAGAGTGTCAGTCCTCTAGTACTTAAGTCGGCATAGTGCCTTTTGAATTTAATTCCGATGCAATATCTGTGTTTCATCGTTAATAAGATGTTCCGAGGTATACAGTAAACCTGAAGTGTAGCGTCAGAATCTAAAATTGGACTCACAGGAGAGGTTTAAATCATAGGAAGCTAGAGTGTCAGTCCTCTAGTACTTAAGTCGGCATTGTGCCTTTTGTATTAAATTCGGATGCAATTTTTGTTATTCATCGTCAATTAGGAGGTCCAAGGTACACAGTAAACCTGAAGTGAAGCATCGGAATCTAAAACTGGAATCACAGGAATGGTTCAAATCATAGAAAGTTAGAGTGTCATTCCTCTTGAACTTAAGTCGGCATTGTGCCTTTTGTATTAAATTCGGATGCAATTTCTTCGTTTCATCGTCAATAAGACGGTACAAGGCATACAGTAAACCTGAAGTGTAGCATCGGAATCTAAAACTGGACTCACAGGAGAGGTTCAAAACATAGAAAGTGAGAGTGTCATTCCTCTTGAACTTAAGTCGGCATTGTGCCTTTTGTATTAAATTCGGATGCAATTTCTGTGTTTCATCGTCAATAAGACGGTACAAGGGATACAGTAAACCTGAAGTGTAGCATCGGAATCTAAAACCGGACTCACAGGAGAGTTTCAAAACATAGAAAGTGAGAGTGTCAGTCCTCTTGTACTTAAGTCGGCATTGTGCCATTTGTATTAAATTCGGATGCAATTTCTGTGTTTCATCGTCAATAAGACTGTCCAAGGGATACAGTAAACCTGAAGTGAAGCATCGGAATCTAAATCTGGACTCACGGGAGAGGTTCAAATCATTGTAAGTGTGAGTGTCAGTCCTTTTGTACCTAAGTCGGCATTCTGCCATTTGTATTAATTTCGGAAGCAATTTCTGTGTTTCATCGTCAATAAGAAGGTACACGGGATACAGTGAACCTGAAGTGAAGCATCGGAATCTAAAACTGGACTCACAGGACAGGTTCAAATCATAGAAAGTTAGAGTGTCAGTCCTCTTGTACTTATGTCGGCATAGTGCCTTTTGAAATTAATTCCAAAGCAATTTCTGTGTTTCATCGTCAATAAGATGTTCCGAGGTATACAGTAAACCTGAAGTGAAGCATCGGAATCTAAAACTGGACTCACAGGAGAGGTTCAAATCATAGAAAGTAAGAGTGTCATTCCTCTTGTACTTAAGTCGGCATTGTGCCTTTTGTATTAAATACGGATGCAATTTCTTTGTTTCATCGTCAATAAGACGGTACAAGGGATACAGTAAACCTGAAGTGTAGCATCGGAATCTAAAACTGGACTCACAGGAGAGGTTCTAAACATAGAAAGTGAGAGTGTCAGTCCTCTTGTACTTAAGTCGGCATTGTGCCTTTTGTATTAGATTCGGATGCAATTTCTGTGTTTCATCGTCAATAAGAAGGTCCCAGGGATACAGTAAACCTGAAGTGAAGCATCGTAATCTAAATCTGGACTCAGAGGAGAGGTTAAAATCATTGTAAGTGAGAGTGTCAGTCCTTTTGTACCTAAGTCGGCATTGTGCCATTTTTATTAATTTCGGAAGCAATTTCTGTGTTTCATCGACAATAAAAAGGTACAAGGGATACAGTAAACCTGAAGTGAAGCATCGGAATCTAAGACTGGACTCACAGGAGAGGTTCAAATCATAGAAAGTTAGAGTGTCAGTCCTCTTGTACTTAAGTCGGCATTATGCCTTTTGAATATAATTCCGATGCAATTTCTGTGTTTCATCGACAATAAGAGGGTCCAAGGTATACAGTAAACCTGAAGAGAAGCATCGGAATCTAAAACTGGAATCACAGGAGAGGTTCAAATCATAGAAAGTGAGAGTGTCAGTCCTCATGTACTTAAGTCGGCATTGTGCCTTTTGTATTAAATTCGGATGCAATTTCCGTGTTTCATCGTCAATAAGATGGTCCTAGGGAAACAGTAAACCTGAAGTGAAGCATCGGAACCTAAAACTGGACCCACAGGAGAGGTTCAAATCATAGAAAGTTACAGTGTCATTCCTCTTGATCTTAAATCGGCATTGTGCCTTTTGTATTAAATTCGGATGCAATTTCTTTGTTTCATCGTCAATAAGACGGTACAAGGGATACAGTAAACCTGAAATGTAGCATCGGAATCTAAAACGGGACTCACAGGAGAGGTTCAAATTATAGAAAGTGAGAGTGTCAGTCCTCTTGTACTTAAGTCGGCATTGTGCCTTTTGTATTAAATTCGGATGCAATATCTGTGTTTCATCGTCAATAAGAAGGTCCAAGGGATACAGTAAACCTGAAGTGAAGCATCGTAATCTAAATCTGGACTCACAGGTGAGGTTCAAATCATTGTAAGTGAGAGTGTCAGTCCTTTTTTACCTAAGTCGGCATTGTGCCATTTGTATTAATTTCGGAAGCAATTTCTGTGTTTCATCGTCAATAAGAAGGTACACGGGATACAGTAAACCTGAAGTGAAGCATCGGAATCTAAAACTGGACTCACAGGACAGGTTCAAATCATAGAAAGTTAGAGTGTCAGTCCTCTTGTACTTATGTCGGCATAGTGCCTTTTGAAATTAATTCCGAAGCAATTTCTGTGTTTCATCGTCAATAAGATGCTCCGAGGTATACAGTAAACCTGAAGTGAAGCATCGGAATCTAAAACTGGACTCACGGGAGAGGTTCAAATCATAGAAAGTTAGAGTGTCATTCCTCTTGTACTTAAGTCGGCATTGTGCCTTTTGTATTAAATTCGGATGCAATTTCCGTGTTTCATCGTCAATAAGAAGGTCCTAGGGATACAGTAAACCTGAAGTGAAGCATCGGAACCTAAAACTGGACTCACAGGAGAGGTTCAAATCATAGAAAGTTACAGTGTCGGTCCTCTTGTACTCAAGTCGGCATTGTGCCTTTTGAATTTAATTCCGATGCAATTTCTGTGTTTCATTGTCAATAACAAGTTCCGAGCTATACAGTAAACCTGAAGTGAAGCATCGGAATCTAAAACTGGACTCACAGGAGAGGTTAAAATCATAGAAAGTTAGAGTGTCATTCCTCTTGTACTTAAGTCGTCATTGTGCCTTTTGTATTAAATTCGGATGCAATTTCTTTGTTTCATCGTCAATTAGACGGTACAAGGGATACAGTAAACCTGAAGTGTAGCATCGGAATCTAAAACTGGACTCACAGGAGAGGTTCAAAACATAGAAAGTGAGAGTGTCAATCCTCTTGTACTTAAGTCGGCATTGTGCCTTTTGTATTAAATTCGGATGCAATTTCTGTGTTTCATCGGCTATAAGAAGGTCCAAGGGATACAGTAAACCTGAAGTGAAGCATCATAATCTAAATCTGGACTCACAGGAGAGGTTCAAATCATTGTAATTGAGAGTGTCAGTCCTTTTGTACCTAAGTCGGCAGTGTGCCATTTGTATTAATTTCGGAAGCAATTTCTGTGTTTCATCGTCAATAAGAAGGTACACGGGATACAGTAAACCTGAAGTGAAGCATCGGAATCTAAAACTGGACTCACAGGACAGGATCAAAATATAGAAAGTTAGACTGTCAGTCCTCTAGTACTTAAGTCGGCATAGTGCCTTTTGAATTTAATTCCGATGCAATATCTGTGTTTCATCGTTAATAAGATGTTCCGAGGTATACAGTAAACCTGAAGTGTAGCATCAGAATCTAAAATTGGACTCACAGGAGAGGTTTAAATCATAGGAAGTTAGAGTGTCAGTCCTCTAGTACTTAAGTCGGCATTGTGCCTTTTGTATTAAATTCGGATGCAATTTTTGTTATTCATAGTCAATAAGGAGGTCCAAGGTACACAGTAAACCTGAAGTGAGGCATCGGAATCTAAAACTGGACTCACAGGAGAGGTTAAAATCATAGAAAGTTAGAGTGTCATTCCTCTTGTACTTAAGTCGGCATTGTGCCTTTTGTATTAAATTCGGATGAAATTTCTTTGTTTCATCGTCACTTAGACTGTACAAGGGATACAGTAAACCTGAAGTGTAGCATCGGAATCTAAAGCTGGACTCACAGGAGAGGTTCAAAACATAGAAAGTGAGAGTGTCAATCCTCTTGTACTTAAGTCGGCATTGTGCCTTTTGTATTAAATTCGGATGCAATTTCTGTGTTTCATCGTCTATAAGAAGGTCCAAGGGATACAGTAAACCTGAAGTGAAGCATCATAATCTAAATCTGGACTTACAGGAGAGGTTCAAATCATTGTAATTGAGAGTGTCAGTCCTTTAGTACCTAAGTCGGCAGTGTGCCATTTGTATTAATTTCGGAAGCTATTTCTGTGTTTCATCGTCAATAAGTAGGTGCACGGGATACAGTAAACCTGAAGTGAAGCATCTTAATCTAAAACTGGACTCACAGGAGAGGTTCAAATCATAGAAAGTGAGAGTGTCAATCCTCTTGTACTTAAGTCGGCATTGTGCCTTTTGTATTAAATTCGGATGCAAATTCTGTGTTTCATCGTCAATAGGACGGTCGAAGGCATACAGCAAACCGGAAATGAAGCATCGGAATCTAAAACTGGACTCACAGGAGAGGTTCGAATCATAGATAGTGAGAGTGTCAGTCCTCTTGTGCATAAGTCGGCATTGTGCCATCTGTATTAAATTCGGATGCAATTTCTGTGTTTCATTGTCAATAAGAAGGTCCAAGGTATAAAGCAAACCTGAAGTGAAGCATCGGAATCTAAAACTGGACTCACAGGAGAGGTTCAAATCATAGAAAGTTGGAGTGTCATTCCTCTTGTACTAAAGTCGGTATTGTGCCTTTTGGATTAAATTCGGATGCAATTTTTTTTTTCATCGTCAATAAGAAGGTACAAGGGATACAGTAAACCTGAAGTGAGGCATCGGAATCTAAAACTGGACTCACAGGACAGGATCAAAATATAGAAAGTTAGAGTGTCAGTCCTTTAGTACTTAAGTCGGCATAGTGCCTTTTGAATTTAATTCCGATGCAATATCTGTGTTTCATCGTTAATAAGATGTTCCGAGGTATACAGTAAACCTGAAGTGTAGCATCAGAATCTAAAATTGGACTCACAGGAGAGGTTTAAATCATAGGAAGTTAGAGTGTCTGGCCTCTAGTACTTAAGTCGGCATTGTGCCTTTTGTATTAAATTCGGATGCAATTTTTATTATTCATCGTCAATAAGGAGGTCCAGGTACACAGTAAACCTGAAGTGAAGCATCGGAATCTGAAACTGGACTCACAGGACAAGATCAAATCATAGAAAGTTATAGTGTCAGTCCTCTTGTACTTAAGTCGGCATAGTGCCTTTTGAATTTAATTCCGATGCAATTTCTGTGTTTCATTGTCAATAAGAAGTTCCGAGGTATACAGTAAACCTGAAGTGAAGCATCGGAATCTAAAACTGGACTCACAGGAGAGTTTCAAATCATAGAAACTTAGAGTGTCATTCCTCTTGTCCTTAAGTCGGCATTGTGCCTTTTGTATTAAATTTGGATGCAATTTCTTTGTTTCATCGTCAATAAGACGGTACAAGGAATACAGTAAACCTGAAGTGTAGCATCGGAATCTATAACTGGACTCACAGGAGAGGTTCAAAACATAGAAAGTTAGAGTGTCATTCCTCTTGAACTTAAATCGGCATTGTGCCTTTTGTATTAAATTCGGATGCAATTTCTTTGTTTCATCGTCAATAAGACGGTACAAGGGATACAGTAAACCTGAAGTGTAGCATCGGAATCTAAAACTGGACTCACCGGAGAGGTTCAAAACATAGAAACTGAGAGTGTCAGTCCTCTTGTACTTAAGTCGGCATTGTGCCATTTGTATTAAATTCGGATGCAATTTCTGTGTTTCATCGTCAATAAGAAGGTCCAAGGGATACAGTCAACCTGAAGTGAAGCATCGTAATCTAAATCTGGACTCACAGGAGAGGTTCAAATCATTGTAAGTGAGAGTGTCAGTCCTTTTGTACCTAAGTCGGCATTGTGCTATTTGTATTAATTTCGGAAGCAATTTCTGTGTTTCATCGTCAATAAGAAGGTACACGGGATACACTAAACCTGAAGTGAAGCATCGGAATCTAAAACTGGACTCACAGGACAGGTTCAAATCATAGAAAATTAGAGTGTCAGTCCTCTTGTACTTATGTCGGCATAGTGCCTTTTGAAATTAATTCCGAAGCAATTTCTGTGTTTCATCGTCAATAAGATGCTCCGAGGTATACAGTAAACCATAAGTGAAGCATCGGAATCTAAAACTGGACTCACAGGAGAGGTTCAAATCATAGAAAGTTAGAGTCACATTCCTCTTGTACTTAAGTCGGCATTGTGCCTTTTGTATTAAATTCGGATGCAATTTCTTTGTTTCATCGTCAATAAGACGGTACAAGGGATACAGTAAACCTGAAGTGTAGCATCGGAATCTAAAACTGGACTCACAGGAGAGGTTCTAAACATAGAAAGTGAGAGTGTCAGTACTCATGTACTTAAGTCGGCATTGTGCCTTTTGTATTGAATTCGGATGCAATTTCTGTGTTTCATCGTCAATAAGAAGGTCCAAGGGATACAGTAAACCTGAAGTGAAGCATCGTAATCTAAATCTGGACTCGCAGGAGAGGTTAAAATCATTGTAAGTGAGAGTGTCAGTCCTTTTGTACCTAAGTCGGCATTGTGCCATTTTTATTAATTTCGGAAGCAATTTCTGTGTTTCATCGACAATAAGAAGGCACACGGGAAACAGTAAACCTGAAGTGAAGCATCGGAATCTAAAACTGGACTCACAGGAGAGGTTCAAATCATAGAAAGTTAGAGTGTCAGTCCTCTTGTACTTAAGTCGGCATTATGCCTTTTGAATTTAATTCCGATGCAATTTCTGTGTTTCATCGACAATAAGAGGGTCCAAGGTATACAGTAAACCTGAGGTGAAGCATCGGAATCTAAAACTGGAATCACAGGAGAGGTTCAAATCATAGTAAGTGAGAGTGCCAGTCCTCTTGTACTTAAGTCGGCATTGTGCCTTTTGTATTAAATTCGGATGCAATTTCCGTGTTTCATCGTCAATAAGATGGTCCTAGGGAAACAGTAAACCTGAAGTGAAGCATCGGAACCTAAAACTGGACTCACAGGAGAGGTTCAAATCATTAAAAGTTACAGTGTCAGTCCTCTTGTACTTAAGTCGGCATTGTGCCTTTTGAATTTAATTCCGTTGCAATTTCTGTGTTTCATTGTCAATAAGAAGTTCCGAGGTATACACTATACCTGAAGTGAAGCATCGGAATCTAAAACTGGACTCACAGGAGAGGTTCAAATCATAGAAAGTTAGAGTGTCATTCCTCTGGTACTTAAGTCGGCATTGTGCCCTTTGTATTAAATTCGGATGCAATTTCTGTGTTTCATCGTCAATAAGAAGGTCCAAGGGATACAGTAAACCTGAAGTGATGCATCGTAATTTATATCTGGACTCACAGGAGAGGTTCAAATCATAGAAAGTTAGAGTGTCATTCCTCTTGTACTAAAGTCGGTATTGTGCCTTTTGTATTAAATTCGGACGCAATTTTTTTTTTCATCGTCAATAAGAAGGTACAAGGGATACAGTAACCTGAAGTGAAGCATCGGAATCTAAAACTGGACTCACAGGACAGGATCAAAATATAGAAAGTTAGAGTGTCAGTCCTCTAGTACTTAAGTCGGCATAGTGCCTTTTGAATTTAATTCCGATGCAATATCTGTGTTTCATCGTTAATAAGATGTTCCGAGGTATACAGTAAACCTGAAGTGTAGCGTCAGAATCTAAAATTGGACTCACAGGAGAGGTTTAAATCATAGGAAGCTAGAGTGTCAGTCCTCTAGTACTTAAGTCGGCATTGTGCCTTTTGTATTAAATTCGGATGCAATTTTTGTTATTCATCGTCAATTAGGAGGTCCAAGGTACACAGTAAACCTGAAGTGAAGCATCGGAATCTAAAACTGGAATCACAGGAATGGTTCAAATCATAGAAAGTTAGAGTGTCATTCCTCTTGAACTTAAGTCGGCATTGTGCCTTTTGTATTAAATTCGGATGCAATTTCTTCGTTTCATCGTCAATAAGACGGTACAAGGCATACAGTAAACCTGAAGTGTAGCATCGGAATCTAAAACTGGACTCACAGGAGAGGTTCAAAACATAGAAAGTGAGAGTGTCATTCCTCTTGAACTTAAGTCGGCATTGTGCCTTTTGTATTAAATTCGGATGCAATTTCTGTGTTTCATCGTCAATAAGACGGTACAAGGGATACAGTAAACCTGAAGTGTAGCATCGGAATCTAAAACCGGACTCACAGGAGAGTTTCAAAACATAGAAAGTGAGAGTGTCAGTCCTCTTGTACTTAAGTCGGCATTGTGCCATTTGTATTAAATTCGGATGCAATTTCTGTGTTTCATCGTCAATAAGACTGTCCAAGGGATACAGTAAACCTGAAGTGAAGCATCGGAATCTAAATCTGGACTCACGGGAGAGGTTCAAATCATTGTAAGTGTGAGTGTCAGTCCTTTTGTACCTAAGTCGGCATTCTGCCATTTGTATTAATTTCGGAAGCAATTTCTGTGTTTCATCGTCAATAAGAAGGTACACGGGATACAGTGAACCTGAAGTGAAGCATCGGAATCTAAAACTGGACTCACAGGACAGGTTCAAATCATAGAAAGTTAGAGTGTCAGTCCTCTTGTACTTATGTCGGCATAGTGCCTTTTGAAATTAATTCCAAAGCAATTTCTGTGTTTCATCGTCAATAAGATGTTCCGAGGTATACAGTAAACCTGAAGTGAAGCATCGGAATCTAAAACTGGACTCACAGGAGAGGTTCAAATCATAGAAAGTAAGAGTGTCATTCCTCTTGTACTTAAGTCGGCATTGTGCCTTTTGTATTAAATACGGATGCAATTTCTTTGTTTCATCGTCAATAAGACGGTACAAGGGATACAGTAAACCTGAAGTGTAGCATCGGAATCTAAAACTGGACTCACAGGAGAGGTTCTAAACATAGAAAGTGAGAGTGTCAGTCCTCTTGTACTTAAGTCGGCATTGTGCCTTTTGTATTAGATTCGGATGCAATTTCTGTGTTTCATCGTCAATAAGAAGGTCCCAGGGATACAGTAAACCTGAAGTGAAGCATCGTAATCTAAATCTGGACTCAGAGGAGAGGTTAAAATCATTGTAAGTGAGAGTGTCAGTCCTTTTGTACCTAAGTCGGCATTGTGCCATTTTTATTAATTTCGGAAGCAATTTCTGTGTTTCATCGACAATAAAAAGGTACAAGGGATACAGTAAACCTGAAGTGAAGCATCGGAATCTAAGACTGGACTCACAGGAGAGGTTCAAATCATAGAAAGTTAGAGTGTCAGTCCTCTTGTACTTAAGTCGGCATTATGCCTTTTGAATATAATTCCGATGCAATTTCTGTGTTTCATCGACAATAAGAGGGTCCAAGGTATACAGTAAACCTGAAGAGAAGCATCGGAATCTAAAACTGGAATCACAGGAGAGGTTCAAATCATAGAAAGTGAGAGTGTCAGTCCTCATGTACTTAAGTCGGCATTGTGCCTTTTGTATTAAATTCGGATGCAATTTCCGTGTTTCATCGTCAATAAGATGGTCCTAGGGAAACAGTAAACCTGAAGTGAAGCATCGGAACCTAAAACTGGACCCACAGGAGAGGTTCAAATCATAGAAAGTTACAGTGTCAGTCCTCTTGTACTTAAGTCGGCATTGTGCCTTTTGAATTTAATTCCGATGCAATTTCTGTGTTTCTTTGTCAATAAGAAGTTCCGAGGTATACAGTATACCTGAAGTGAAGCATCGGAATCTAAAACTGGACTCACAGGACAGGATCAAATCATAGAAAGTTAGAGTGTCAGTCCTCTTGTACTTAAGTCGGCATAGTGCCTTTTGAATTTAATTCCGATGCTATATCTGTGTTTCATCGTCAATAAGATGTTCCGAGGTATACAGTAAACCTGAAGTGAAGCATAATAATCTAAAATTGGACTCACAGGAGAGGTTCAAATCATAGGAAGTTAGAGTGTCAGTCCTCTAGTACTTAAGTCGGCATTGTGCCTTTTGCATTAAATTCGGATGCAATTTTTGTTATTCATCGTCATTAAGGATGTCCAAGGGATACAGTAAACCTGAAGTGAAGCATCGTAATCTAAATCTGAACTCACAGGAGAGGTTAAAATCATAGAATGTGAGAGTGTCAGTCCTTTTGTACCTAAGTCAGCATAGTGCCTTTTGAAATTAATTCCGATGCAATATCTGTGTTTGATCGTCAATAAGATGTTCCGAGGTATTCAGTAAACCTGAAGTGAAGCATCGGTGTCCAAAACTGGTCTCACAGGAGAGGTTCAAATCATAGGAAGTTAGAGTGTCAGTCCTCTTGTACTTAAGTCGGCATTGTGCCTTTTGTATTACATTCGGATGCAATTTTTGTTATTCATCGTCAATAAGAAGGTCCAAGGTACACAGTAAACCTGAAGTGAAATATCGGAATCTAAAACTGGATTTACAGGTGAGGTTCAAATCATAGAAAGTGAGAGTGTCAGTCCACTTGTACTTAAGTCGGCATTGTGCCTTTTGTATTAAATACGGATGCAATTTCTGTAATTCATCGTCAATAAGAAGGTCCAAGGGATACAGCAAACCTGAAGTGAAGCATTGGAATCTAAAACTGGACTCACAGGAGAGGTTCAAATCATAGCAAGTTACAGTGTCAGTCCTCTTGTACTTAAGTCGGCATTATGCCTTTTTTAATTTAATTCCGATGCAATTTCTGTGTCTCATCGTCAATAAGAAAGTCCAAGGGATACAGTAACCCTGAAGTGAAGCATCGGAATCCAAAACTGGACTCACAGGAGAGGTTCAAATCCTAGAAAGTGAGAGTGTCAGTCCTCTTGTACTTTAATCGGCATTGTGGCTTTTGTATTAATTCGGATGCAATATCCGTGTTTCATCGTCAAAAAGAAGGACCTAGGGATACAGTAAACCTGAAGTGAAGCATCGGAAACTAAAACTGGACGCACAGGAGAGGTTCAAATCATAGAAAATTACAGTGTCAGTCCTCTTGTACTTAAGTCGGCATTGTGCCTTTTGTATTAAATTCGGATGCAATTTCTTTGTTTCATCGTCAATAAGACGGTACAAGGGATACAGTAAACCTGAAGTGTAGCATCGGAATCTAAAACTGGACTCACAGGAGAGGTTCAAAACATAGAAGGTGAGAGTGTCAGTCCTCTTGTACTTAAGTCGGCATTGTGCCTTTTGTATTAAATTCGGATGCAATTTCTGTGTTTCATCGTCAATAAGATGTTCCGAGGTATGCAGTAAACCTGAAGTGAAGCATCAAAATCTAAAACTGGACTGCCAGAAGAGGTTCAAATTATAGAAATTGAGAGTGTCAGTCCTCTTGTACTTAAGTCGGCATTGTGCCTTTTGTATTAAATTCGGATGCAATTTCTGTGTTTCATCGTCAATAAGAAGTTCCAAGGGATACACTAAACCTGAAGTGATGCATCGGTATCTAATACTGGACTCACAGGAGAGGTTCAAATCATAGAAAGTTAGAGTGTCAGTCCTCTTGTACTTAAGTCGGCACTGTGTCTTTTGAATTTAATTCCGATGCAATTTCTGTGTTTCATCGACAATAAGAAGGTCCAAGGTATACAGTAAACCTGAAGTGAAGCATCGGAACCTAAAATTGGAATCACAGGAGAGGTTCAAATCATAGAATGTTAGAGTGTCAGTCCTCTTGTACTTAAGTCGGCATTGTGCCTTTTGTGTTAAATTCGGATGCAATTTTTGTTATTCATCGTCAATAAGAAGGTCCAAGGTACACAGTAAACCTGAAGTGAAGCATCGGAATCTAAAACTGGACTCACAGGAGAGGTTCAAATCATAGGAAGTGAGAGTGTCAGTCCACTTGTACTTAAGTCAGCATTGTGCCTTTTGTATTAAATTCGGATGTAATTTCGTTGTTTCATCGTCAATAAGAAGGTACATGGGATACAGTAAACCTGAAGTGAAGCATCGGAATCTAAAACCGGACTCTCAGGAGAGGTTCAAAACATAGAAATTGAGAGTGTCAGTCCACTTGTAGTTAAGTCAGCATTGTGCCTTTTGTATTAAATTCGGAAGCAATTTCTGTGTCTCATCGTCAATAAGAAAGTCCAAGGGATACAGTAACCCTGATGTGAAGCATCGGAATCTAAAACTGGACTCACAGGAGATGTTCAAATCATAGAAAGTGAGAGTGTCAGTTCGCTTAAACTTAAGTCGGCATTGTGCCTTTTGTATTAAATTCGGATGCAATTTCCGTGTTTCATCGTCAATAAGAAGGTCCTAGGGATACAGTAAACCTGAAGTGAAACATCGGAAAATAAATTTGGACCCACAGGAGGGGTTCAAATCATAGAAAGTTAGAGTGTCATTCCTCTTGTACCTAAGTCGGCATTGTGCCTTTTGTGTTAAATTCGGATGCAATTTCTTTGTTTCATCGTCAATAAGAAGGTACAAGGGATACAGTAAACATGAAGTGTAGCATCGGAATCTCAAACTGGACTCACAGGAGAGGTTCTAAACATAGAAAGTGAGAGTGTCAGTCCTCTTGTAAATAAGTCGGCATTGTGCCTTTTGTATTAAATTCGGATGCCATTTCTGTATTTCATCGTCAATAAGAAGGTCCAAGGGATACAGTAAACCTGAAGTGAAGCATCGTAATCAAAAATCTGGACTCACAGGAGAGGTTCAAATCATTGTAAGTGAGAGTGTCAGTCCTTTTGTACCTAAGTCGTCATTGTGCCATTTGTATTTATTTCGGAAGCAATTTCTGTGTTTCATCGTCAATAAGAAGGTACCCGGGATACAGTAAACCTGAAGTGAAGCATCGTAATCTAAAACTTGACTCAAGGGAGAGGTTCAAATCATAGAAAGTGAGAGTATCAATCCTCTTGTACTTAAGTCGGCATTGTGCCTTTTGTATTAAATTCGGATGCAAAATCTGTGTTTCATCGTCAATAGGAAGGTCGAAGGCATACAGCAAACCGGAAATGAAGCATCGGAATCTAAAACTGGACTCACAGGAAAGGTTCGAATCATAGATAGTGAGAGTGTCAGTCCTCTTGTGCATAAGTCGGCATTGTGCCATTTCTATTAAATTCGGATGCAATTTCTGTGTTTCCTTGTCAATAAGATGGTATAAGGTATAAAGGAAACCTGAAGTGAAGCATCGGAATGTAAAACTGGACTCACAGGAGAGGTTCAAATCATAGAAAGTTAGAGTGTCGTTCCTCTTGTACCAAAGTCGGTATTGTGCCTTTTGTATTTAATTCGGATGCAACTTCTTTGTTTCATCGTCAATAAAAAGGTACAAGGGATACAGTAAACCTGAAGTGAAGCATCGGAATCTAAAACTGGACTCACAGGACAGGATCAAATCATAGAAAGTTAGAGTGTCAGTCCTCTTGTACTTAAGTCGGCATTATGCCTTTTGAATATAATTCCGATGCAATTTCTGTGTTTCATCGACAATAAGAGGGTCCAAGGTATACAGTAAACCTGAAGAGAAGCATCGGAATCTAAAACTACAATCACAGGAGAGGTTCAAATCATAGAAAGTGAGAGTGTCAGTCCTCTTGTACTTAAGTCGGCATTGTGCCTTTTGTATTAAATTCGGATGCAATTTCCGTGTTTCATCGTCAATAAGATGGTCCTAGGGAAACAGTAAACCTGAAGTGAAGCATCGGAAAGTAAACTGGACTCACAGGAGAGGTTCAAATCATAGAAAGTTACAGTGTCAGTCCTCTTGTACTTAAGTCGGCATTGTGCCTTTTGAATTTAATTCCGATGCAATTTCTGTGTTTCTTTGTCAATAAGAAGTTCCGAGGTATACAGTATACCTGAAGTGAAGCATCGGAATCTAAAACTGGACTCACAGGAGAGGTTCAAATCATAGAAAGTTAGAGTGTCATTACTATGGTACTTAAGTCGGCATTGTGCTTTTTGTATTAAATTCGGATGCAATTTCTTTGTTTCATCGTCAATAAGACGGTACAAGGCATACAGTAAACCTGAAGTGTAGTATCGGAATCTAAAACTGGACCCACAGGAGAGGTTCTAAACATAGAAAGTGAGAGTGTCAGTCCTCTTGTACTTAAGTCGGCATTGTGCCTTTTGTATTAAATTCGGATGCTATTTCTGTGTTTCATCGTCAATAAGAAGGTCCAAGGGATACAGTAAACCTGAAGTGAAGCATCGTAGTCTAAATCTGGACTCACAGGAGAGGTTCAAATCATTGTAAGTGAGAGTGTCAGTCCTTTTGTACCTAAGTCGACATTGTGCCATTTGTATTAATTTCGGAAGCAATTTCTGTGTTTCATCGTCAATAAGAAGGTACACGGGATACAGTGAACCTGAAGTGAAGCATCGTAATCTAAATCTTGACTCACAGGAGAGGTTCAAATCATAGAAAGTTACAGTGTCAGTCCTCTTGTACTTAAGTCGGCATTGTGCCTTTTGAATTTAATTTCGATGCAATTTCTGTGTTTCATTGTCAATAAGAAGTTCCGAGGTATACAGTATACCTGAAGTGAAGCATCGGAATCTAAAACTGGACTCACAGGACAGGATCAAATCATAGAAAGTTAGAGTGTCAGTCCTCTTGTACTTTAGTCGGCATAGTGCCTTTTGAATTTAATTCCGATGCAATATCTGTGTTTCATCGTCAATAAGATGTTCCGAGGTATACAGTAAACCTGAAGTGAAGCATAATAATCTAAAATTGGACTCACAGGAGAGGTTCAAATCATAGGAAGTTAGAGTGTCAGTCCTCTAGTACTTAAGTCGGCATTGTGCCTTTTGTATTAAATTCGGATGCAATTTTTGTTATTCTTCGTCATTAAGGATGTCCAAGGGATACAGTAAACCTGAAGTGAAGCATCGTAATCTAAATCTGAACTCACAGGAGAGGTTAAAATCATAGAAAGTGAGAGTGTCAGTCCTTTTGTACCTAAGTCGGCATAGTGCCTTTTGAAATTAATTCCGATGCAATATCTGTGTTTGATCGTCAATAAGATGTTCCGAGGTATTCAGTAAACCTGAAGTGAAGCATCGGTGTCCAAAACTGGTCTCACAGGAGAGGTTCAAATCATAGGAAGTTAGAGTGTCAGTCCTCTTGTACTTAAGTCGGCATTGTGCCTTTTGTATTACATTCGGATGCAATTTTTGTTATTCATCATCAATAAGAAGGTCCAAGGTACACAGTAAACCTGAAGTGAAGGATCGGAATCTAAAACTGGATTTACAGGTGAGGTTCAAACCATAGAAAGGGAGAGTGTCAGTCCACTTGTACTTAAGTCGGCATTGTGCCTTTTGTATTAAATACGGATGCAATTTCTGTGTTTCATCGTCAATAAGAAGGTCCAAGGGATACAGCAAACCTGAAGTGAAGCATTGGAATCTAAAACTGGACTCACAGGAGAGGTTCAAATCATAGCAAGTTAGAGTGTCAGTCCTCTTGTACTTAAGTCGGCATTATGCCTTTTTTAATTTAATTCCGATGCAATTTCTGTGTCTCATCGTCAATAAGAAAGTCCAAGGGATACAGTAACCCTGAAGTGAAGCATCGGAATCCAAAACTGGACTCACAGGAGAGGTTCAAATCCTAGAAAGTGAGAGTGTCAGTCCTCTTGTACTTTAATCGGCATTGTGGCTTTTGTATTAATTCGGATGCAATATCCGTGTTTCATCGTCAAAATGAAGGACCTAGGGATACAGTAAACCTGAAGTGAAGCATCGGAAACTAAAACTGGACGCACAGGAGAGGTTCAAATCACAGAAAATTACAGTGTCAGTCCTCTTGTACTTAAGTCGGCATTGTGCCTTTTGTATTAAATTCGGATGCAATTTCTTTGTTTCATCGTCAATAAGACGGTACAAGGGATACAGTAAACCTGAAGTGTAGCATCGGAATCTAAAACTGGACTCACAGGAGAGGTTCAAAACATAGAAGGTGAGAGTGTCAGTCCTCTTGTACTTCAGTCGGCATTGTGCCTTTTGTATTAAATTCGGATGCAATTTCTGTGTTTCATCGTCAATAAGATGTTCCGAGGTATGCAGTAAACCTGAAGTGAAGCATCAAAATCTAAAACTGGCCTGCCAGAAGAGGTTCAAATTATAGAAATTGAGAGTGTCAGTCCTATTGTACTTAAGTCGGCATTGTGCCTTTTGTATTAAATTCGGATGCAATTTCTGTGTTTCATCGTCAATAAGAAGTTCCAAGGGATACACTAAACCTGAAGTGATGCATCGGTATCTAATACTGGACTCACAGGAGAGGTTCAAATCATAGAAAGTTAGAGTGTCAGTCCTCTTGTACTTAAGTCGGCACTGTGTCTTTTGAATTTAATTCCGATGCAATTTCTGTGTTTCATCGACAATAAGAAGGTCCAA
Organism: Schistocerca serialis cubense; assembly: GCF_023864345.2. Lineage (NCBI taxonomy): Eukaryota > Metazoa > Arthropoda > Insecta > Orthoptera > Acrididae > Schistocerca > Schistocerca serialis. The sequence goes on along the minus strand of NW_026047583.1, from coordinate 19,467,107 downwards.
GGTATACAGTAAACCTGAAGTGAAGCATCGGAACCTAAAATTGGAATCACAGGAGAGGTTCAAATCATAGAATGTTAGAGTGTCAGTCCTCTTGTACTTAAGTCGGCATTGTGCCTTTTATATTAAATTCGGATGCAATTTTTGTTATTCATCGTCAATAAGAAGGTCCAAGGTACACAGTAAACCTGAAGTGAAGCATCGGAATCTAAAACTGGACTCACAGGAGAGGTTCAAATCATAGGAAGTGAGAGTGTCAGTCCACTTGTACTTAAGTCAGCATTGTGCCTTTTGTATTAAATTCGGATGTAATTTCGTTGTTTCATCGTCAATAAGAAGGTACATGGGATACAGTAAACCTGAAGTGAAGCATCGGAATCTAAAACCGGACTCTCAGGAGAGGTTCAAAACATAGAAATTGAGAGTGTCAGTCCACTTGTAGTTAAGTCAGCATTGTGCCTTTTGTATTAAATTCGGAAGCAATTTCTGTGTCTCATCGTCAATAAGAAAGTCCAAGGGATACAGTAACCCTGATGTGAAGCATCGGAATCTAAAACTGGACTCACAGGAGAGGTTCAAATCATAGAAAGTGAGAGTGTCAGTTCGCTTAAACTTAAGTCGGCATTGTGCCTTTTGTATTAAATTCGGATGCAATTTCCGTGTTTGACCGTGAATAAGAAGGTCCTAGGGATACAGTAAACCTGAAGTGAAACATCGGAACCTAAATTTGGACCCACAGGAGGGGTTCAAATCATAGAAAGTTAGAGTGTCATTCCTCTTGTACCTAAGTCGGCATTGTGCCTTTTGTGTTAAATTCGGATGCAATTTCTTTGTTTCATCGTCAATAAGAAGGTACAAGGGATACAGTAAACATGAAGTGTAGCATCGGAATCTCAAACTGGACTCACAGGAGAGGTTCTAAACATAGAATGTGAGAGTGTCAGTCCTCTTGTACTTAAGTCGGCATTGTGCCTTTTGTATTAAATTCGGATGCTATTTCTGTGTTTCATCGTCAATAAGAAGGTCCAAGGGATACAGTAAACCTGAAGTGAAGCATCGTAATCAAAAATCTGGACTCACAGGAGAGGTTCAAATCACTGTAAGTGAGAGTGTCAGTCCTTTTGTACCTAAGTCGACATTGTGCCATTTGTATTAATTTCGGAAGCAATTTCTGTGTTTCATCGTCAACAAGAAGGTACCCGGGATACAGTAAACCTGAAGTGAAGCATCGTAATCTAAAACTAGACTCAAGGAAGAGGTTCAAATCATAGAAAGTGAGAGTGTCAATCCTCTTGTACTTAAGTCGGCATTGTGCCTTTTGTATTAAATTCGGATGCAAAATCTGTGTTTCATCGTCAATAGGAAGGTCGAAGGCATACAGCAAACCGGAAATGAAGCATCGGAATCTAAAACTGGACTCACAGGAAAGGTTCGAATCATAGATAGTGAGAGTGTCAGTCCTCTTGCGCATAAGTCGGCATTGTGCCATTTCTATTAAATTCGGATGCAATTTCTGTGTTTCATTGTCAATAAGATGGTCCAAGGTATAAAGGAAACCTGAAGTGAAGCATCGGAATTTAAAACTGGACTCACAGGAGAGGTTCAAATCATAGAAAGTTAGAGTGTCGTTCCTCTTGTACCAAAGTCGGTATTGTGCCTTTTGTATTAAATTCGGATGCAACTTCTTTGTTTCATCGTCAATAAAAAGGTACAAGGGATACAGTAAACCTGAAGTGAAGCATCGGAATCTAAAACTGGACTCACAGGACAGGATCAAATCATAGAAAGTTAGAGTGTCAGTCCTCTTGTACTTAAGTCGGCATAGTGCCTTTTGAATTTAATTCCGATGCAATATCTGTGTTTCATCGTCAATAAGATGTTCCGAGGTATACAGTGAACCTGAAGTGAAGCATCAGAATCTAAAATTGGACTCACAGGAGAGGTTCAAATCATAGGAAGTTAGAGTGTCAGTCCTCTAGTACTTAAGTCGGCATTGTGCCTTTTGTATTAAATTCGGATGCAATTTTTGTTATTCATCGTCATTAAGGATGTCCAAGGGATACAGTAAACCTGAAGTGAAGCATCGTAATCTAAATCTGGACTCACAGGAGAGGTTAAAATCATTGAAAGTGAGAGTGTCAGTCCTTTTGTACCTAATTCGGCATAGTGCCTTTTGAAATTAATTCCGATGCAATTTCTGTGTTTGATCGTCAATAAGATGTTCCGAGGTATTCAGTAAACCTAAAGTGAAGCATCGGTGTCCAAAACTGGTCTCACAGGAGAGGTTCAAATCATAGGAAGTTAGAGTGTCAGTCCTCTTGTACTGAAGTCGGCATTGTGCCTTTTATATTACATTCGGATGCAATTTTTGTTATTCATCGTCAATAAGAAGGTCCAAGGTACACAGTAAACCTGAAGTGAAGGATCGGAATCTAAAACTGGATTTACAGGTGAGGTTCAAATCATAGAAAGTGAGAGTGTCAGTCCACTTGTACTTAAGTCGGCATTGTGCCTTTTGTATTAAATTCGGATGCAATTTCTGTGTTTCATCGTCAATAAGATGGTCCAAGGGATACAGCAAACCTGAAGTGAAGCATTGGAATCTAAAACTGGACTCACAGGAGAGGTTCAAATCATAGCAAGTTAGAGTGTCTGTCCTCTTGTACTTAAGTCGGCATTATGCCTTTTTTAATTTAATTAAGATGCAATTTCTGTGTTTCATTGTCAATAAGAAGTTCCGAGGTATACAGTAAACCTGAAGTGAAGCATCGGAATCTAAAACTGGACTCACAGGAGAGGTTCAAATCATAGAAAGTTAGAGTGTCATTCCTCTTGTACTTAAGTCGGCATTGTGCCTTTTGTATTAAATTCGGATGCAATTTCTTTGTTTCATCGTCAATAAGACGGTACAAGGGATACAGAAAACCTGAAGTGTAGCATCGGAATCTAAAACTGGACTCACAGGAGAGGTTCAAAACATAGAAAGTGAGAGTGTCAGTCCTCTTGTACTTAAGTCGGCATTGTGCCTTTTGTATTAAATTCGGATGCAATTTCTGTGTTTCATCGTCAATAAGATGTTCCGAGGTATGCAGTAAACCTGAAGTGAGGCATCAAAATCTAAAACTGGACTGACAGAAGAGGTTCAAATTATAGAAAGTGAGAGTGTCAGTCCTCTTGTACTTAAGTCGGCATTGTGTCTTTTGGATTTAATTCCGATGCAATTTCTGTGTTTCATCGACAATAAGAAGGTCCAAGGTATACAGTAAACCTGAAGTGAAGCATCGGAACCTAAAATTGGAATCACAGGAGAGGTTCAAGTCATAGAAAGTTAGAGTGTCAGTCCTCTTGTACTTAAGTCGGCATTGTGGTTTTTGTATTAAATTCGGATGCAATTTTTGTTATTCATCGTCAATAGGAAGGTCCATGGTACACAGTAAACCTGAAGTGAAGCATCGGAATCTAAAACTGGACTCACAGGAGAGGTTTAAATCATAGGAAGTGAGAGTGTCAGTCCACTTGTACTTAAGTCAGCATTGTGCCTTTTGTATTAAATTCGGATGCAATTTCGTTGTTTCATCGTCAATAAGAAGGTACATGGGATACAGTAAACCTGTAGTGAAGCATCGGAATCTAAAACCGGACTCTCAGGAGAGGTTCAAAACATAGAAATTGAGAGTGTCAGTCCACTTGTAGTTAAGTCAGCATTGTACCTTTTCTATTAAATTCGGAAGCAATTTCTGCGTCTCATCGTCAATAAGAAAGTCCAAGGGATGCAGTAACCCTGAAGTGAAGCATCGGAATCTAAAACTGGACTCACAGGAGGGTTTCAAATCATAGAAAGTGAGAGTGTCAGTTCTCTTAAACTTAAGTCGGCATTGTGCCTTTTGTATTAAATTCGGATGCAATTTCCGTGTTTCATCGTCAATAAGAAGGTCCTAGGGATACAGTAAACATGAAGTGAAACATCGGAACCTAAATTTGGACTCACAGGAGGGGTTCAAATCATAGAGAGTTAGAGTGTCATTCCTCCTGTACCTAAGTCGGCATTGTGCCTTTTGTGTTAAATTCGGATGCAATTTCTTTGTTTCATCGTCAATAAGAAGGTACAAGGGATACAGTAAACCTGAAGTGAAGCATCGGAATCTAAAACTGGACTCACAGGAGAGGTTCAAAACATAGAAAGTGAGAGTGTCAGTCCTCTTGTACTTAAGTCAGCACTGTGCCTTTTGTATTAAATTCGGATGCAATTTCTGTGTTTCATCGTCAATATGAAAGTCCAAGGGATACAGTAAACCTGAAGTGAAGCATCGTAATCTAAATCTGGACTCCCAGGAGAAGTTCAAATCATTGAAAGTGAGAGTGTCAGTCCTTTTGTACTTAAGTCGGCATTGTGCCATTTGTATTTAATTCGGATGCAATTTCTGTGTTTCATCGTCAATAAGAAGGTCCACGGGATACAGTAAACCTGAAGTGAATCATCGGAAACTAAAACTGGACTCACGGGACAGGTTCAAATCATTGGAGGTTAGAGTGTCAGTCCTCTTGTAGTTAAGTCGGCATAGTGCCTTTTGAAATTAATTCCGATGCAATTTCTGTGTTTCATCGTCAATAAGATGTTCCGAGTTATACAGTAAACCTGAAGTGAAGCATAGGAATCTAAAACTGGACTCACAGGAGAGGTTCAAATAATAGGAAGTTAGAGTGTCAGTCCTCTTGTACTTAAGTCGGCATTGTGCCTTTTGTATAAAATACGGATGCAATTTTTGTTATTCATCGTCAATAGGAAGGTCCAAAATACACAGTAAACCTGAAGTGAAGCATCGGAATCTACAACTGGACTCACAGGAGAGGTTCAAATCATAGGAAGTGAGAGTGTCAGTCCACTTGTAGTTAAGTCGGCATTGTGCCTTTTGTATTAAATTCGGATGCAATTTCTGTGTTTCATCGTCAATAAGAAGGTCCAAGAGAAACAGTAACCCTGAAGTGAAGCATCGGAATCTAAAAGTGGATTCACAGGAGAGGTTCAAATCATAGAAATTTAGAGTGCAGTCCTATTGTACTTAAGTTGGCGTTATGCTTTTTAAATGTAATTCCGATCCAATTTCTGTGTTTCATCGTCAATAAGAAGTTCTGAGGTATACAGTAACCCTGAAGTGAAGCATCAAAATGTAAAACTGGACTCACAGGAGAGGTTCAAATCGTAGAAAGTGAGAGCGTCAGTCCTCTTGAACCTAAGTGGGCATTGTGGCTTTTGTATTCAATTCGGATGCAATTTCTGTGTTTAATCGTCAATAAGAAGGTCCAAGGGATACAGTAAACCTGAAGTGAAGCATCGGAATCTAAATCTGGACTCACAGGAGATGTTCAAATCATAGAAAGTTAGAGTGTCAGTCCTCTTGTACTTAAGTCAGCATTGTGCCTTTTGTATTAAATTCGGATTCAATTTCTGTGTTTTATCGTCAATAAGAAGTCCCAAGGGATACAGTAAACCTGAAGTGAAGCATCGGAATCTAAAACTGGACTCACAGGAGAGGTTCAAATCATAGAAAGTTAGAGAGTCATTCCTCTTGTACTTAAGTCGGCATTGTGCCTTTTGTATTAAATTCGGATGCTATTTCTTTGTATCATCGTCAATAAGAAGGTACAAGGGATACAGTAAACCTGAAGTCAAGCATCGGAATCTAAAACTGGACTCACAGAAGAGGTTCAAAACATAGAAAGTGAGAGTGTCAGTCCTCTTGTACTTAAGTCGACATTGTGCCTTTTGTATTAAATTCGGATGCAATTTCTGTGTTTCATCGTCAATAAGAAGGTCAAAAGGACACAGTCAACCTGAAGTGAAGCATCGTAATCTAAATCGGGACTCACAGGAGAGGTTCAAATCATAGAAAGTGAGAGTGTCAGTCCTTTTGTACTTAAGTCGGCATTGTGCCTTTTGTATTAAATTCGGATGCAATTTCTGTGTTTTATCATCAATAAGAAGGTCCACGGGATACAGTAAACCTGAAGTGAAGCATCGGAATCTAAAACTGGACTCTCTGGAGCGGTTCAAATCATAGAAAGTGAGAGTGTCAGTCCACTTGTACTTAAGTCAGCATTGTGCCTTTTGTACTAAATTCGGATGCAATTTCTGTGTTTCATCGTCAATAAGAAGGTCCAAGGGATACAGTAAACCTGAAGTGAAGCATCGGAATCTAAAAGTGGACTCACAGGAGGGGTTCAAATCATAGAAAGTTAGAGTGTCTGTCCTCTTGTACTTAAGTCGACATTATGCCTTTTGAATTTAATTCCGATGCAATTTCTGTGTTTCATCGTCAATAAGAAGTTCCGAGGTATACAGTATCCCTGAAGTGAAGAATCAAAAACTAAAACTGGACTCACAGGAGAGGTTCGAATCATAGAAAGGGAGAGTGTCAGTCCTCTTGTACTTAAGTGGGCATTGTGCCTTTTGAATTCAATTCGGATGCAATTTCTGTATTTCATCGTCTAAAAGAAGGTCCAAGTGATGTAGTAAACCTGAAGTGAAGCATCGGAATCGAAATCTGGACTCACAGGAGATGTTCATATCATAGAAAGTTAGAGTGTCAGTCCTCTTGTACTTAAGTCGGCATTGTGCCTTTTGTATTAAATTCGGATGCTATTTCTTTGTATCATCGTCAATAAGAAGGTACAAGGGATACAGTAAACCTGAAGTGTAGCATCGGAATCTAAAACTGGACTCACAGGAGAGGTTCAAAACATAGAAAGTGAGAGTGTCAGTCCTCTTGTACTTAAGTCGGCATTGTGCCTTTTGTATTAAATTCGGATGCAATTTCTGTGTTTCATCGTCAATAAGAAGGTCAAAAGGATACAGCCAACCTGAAGTGAAGCATCGTAATCTAAATCGGGACTCAAAGGAGAGGTTCAAATCATAGAAAGTGAGAGTGTCAGTCCTTTTGTACTTAAGTCGGCATTGTGCCTTTTGTATTAAATTCGGATGCAATTTCTGTGTTTTATCATCAATAAGAAGGTCCACGGGATACAGTAAACCTGAAGTGAAGCATCGGAATCTAAAACTGGACTCTCAGGAGCGGTTCAAATCATAGAAAGTGAGAGTGTCAGTCCACTTGTACTTAAGTCAGCATTGTGCCTTTTGTATTAAATTCGGATGCAATTTCTGTGTTTCATCGTCAATAAGAAGGTCCAAGGGATACAGTAAACCTGAAGTGAAGCATCGGAATCTAAAACTGGACTCACAGGAGAGGTTCAAATCATAGAAAGTTAGAGTGTCTGTCCTCTTGTACTTAAGTCGACATTATGCCTTTTGAATTTAATTCCGATGTAATTTCTGTGTTTCATCGTCAATAAGAAGTTCCGAGGTATACAGTATCCCTGAAATGAAGAATCAAAATCTGAAACTGGACTCACAGGAGAGGTTCAAATCATAGAAAGGGAGAGTGTCAGACGTCTTGTACTTAAGTGGGCATTGTGCCTTTTGTATTCAATTTGGATGCAATTTCTGTGTTTCATCGTCTAAAAGAAGGTCCAAGTGATGTAGTAAACCTGAAGTGAAGCAGCGGAATCGAAATCTGGACTCACAGGAGATGTTCAAATCATGGAAAGTTAGAGTGTCAGTCCTCTTGTACTTAAGTCGGCATTGTGCTTTTTGTATTATAATCGGATGCAATATCTGTGTTTCATCGCCAATACGAAGGTCCAAGGGATACAGAAAACCTGAAGTGAAGCATCGGAATGTAACACTGGACTCACAGGAGAGGTTCAAATCATATAAAGTTAAGGTGTCAGTCCTCTTGTTCTTAAGCCGGCATTGTGCCTTTTCATTAAATTCGGATGCAGTTTCTGTGTTTCATCGTCAATAAGAAGGTCCAAGGTATACAGTAAACATGAAGTGAAGCATCGGAATTTAAAACTGGACTCACAGGAGAGGTTCAAGTCATAGAAAGTTAGAGTGTCAGTCCTCTTGTACTTAAGTCGGCATTGTGCTTTTTGTATTAAATTCGGATGCAATTTTTGTTATTCATCGTCAATAAAAAGGTCCATGGTACACAGTAAACCTGAAGTGAAGCATCGGAATCTAAAACTGGACTCACAGGAGAGGTTTAAATCATAGGAAGTGAGAGTGTCAGTCCACTTGTACTTAAGTCAGCATTGTGCCTTTTGTATTAAATTCGGATGCAATTTCGTTGTTTCATCGTCAATAAGAAGGTACATGGGATACAGTAAACCTGTAGTGAAGCATCGGAATCTAAAACCGGACTCTCAGGAGAGGTTCAAAACATAGAAATTGTGAGTGTCAGTCCACTTGTAGTTAAGTCAGCATTGTACCTTTTCTATTAAATTCAGAAGCAATTTCTGTGTCTCATCGTCAATAAGAAAGTCCAAGGGATGCAGTAACCCTGAAGTGAAGCATCGGAATCTAAAACTGGACTCACAGGAGAGTTTCAAATCATAGAAAGTGAGAGTGTCAGTTCTCTTAAACTTAAGTCGGCATTGTGCCTTTTGTATTAAATTCGGATGCAATTTCCGTGTTTCATCGTCAATAAGAAGGTCCTAGGGATACAGTAAACATGAAGTGAAACATCGGAACCTAAATTTGGACTCACAGGAGGGGTTCAAATCATAGAGAGTTAGAGTGTCATTCCTCTTGTAGCTAAGTCGGCATTGTGCCTTTTGTGTTAAATTCGGATGCAATTTCTTTGTTTCATCGTCAATAAGAAGGTACAAGTAATACAGTAGACCTGAAGTGAAGCATCGGAATCTAAAACTGGACTCACAGGAGAGGTTCAAAACATAGAAAGTGAGAGTGTCAGTCCTCTTGTACTTAAGTCGGCACTGTGCCTTTTGCATTAAATTCGGATGCAATTTCTGTGTTTCATCGTCAATATGAAAGTCCAAGGGATACAGTACTCCTGTAGTGAAGCATCGTAATCTAAATCTGGACTCCCAGGAGAAGTTCAAATCATTGAAAGTGAGAGTGTCAGTCCTTTTGTACTTAAGTCGGCATTGTGCCATTTGTATTAAATTCGGATGCAATTTCTGTGTTTCATCGTCAATAAGAAGGTCCACGGGATACAGTAAACCTGAAGTGAATCATCGGAAACTAAAACTGGACTCACGGGACAGGTTCAAATCATTGGAGGTTAGAGTGTCAGTCCTCTTGTACTTAAGTCGGCATTGTGCCTTTTGTATAAAATTCGGATGCAATTTTTGTTATTCATCGTCAATAGGAAGGTCCAAAATACACAGTAAACCTGAAGTGAAGCATCGGAATCTACAACTGGACTCACAGGAGAGGTTCAAATCATAGGAAGTGAGAGTGTCAGTCCACTTGTAGTTAAGTCAGCATTGAGCCTTTTGTATTAAATTCGGATGCAATTTCTGTGTTTCATCGTCAATAAGAAGGTCCAAGAGAAACAGTAACCCTGAAGTGAAGCATCGGAATCTAAAAGTGGATTCACAGGAGAGGTTCAAATCATAGAAATTTAGAGTGTCAGTCCTATTGTACTTAAGTCGGCGTTATGCTTTTTAAATGTAATTCCGATCCAATTTCTGTGTTTCATCGTCAATAAGAAGTTCTGAGGTATACAGTAACCCTGAAGTGAAGCATCAAAATGTAAAACTGGACTCACAGGAGAGGTTCAAATCGTAGAAAGTGAGAGCGTCAGTCCTCTTGAACCTAAGTGGGCATTGTGGCTTTTGTATTCAATTCGGATGCAATTTCTGTGTTTAATCGTCAATAAGAAGGTCCAAGGGATACAGTAAACCTGAAGTGAAGCATCGGAATCTAAATCTGGACTCACAGGAGATGTTCAAATCATAGAAAGTTAGAGTGTCAGTCCTCTTGTACTTAAGTCAGCATTGTGCCTTTTGTATTAAATTCGGATTCAATTTCTGTGTTTTATCGTCAATAAGAAGTCCCAAGGGATACAGTAAACCTGAAGTGAAGCATCGGAATCTAAAACTGGACTCACAGGAGAGGTTCAAATCATAGAAAGTTAGAGAGTCATTCCTCTTGTACTTAAGTCGGCATTGTGCCTTTTGTATTAAATTCGGATGCTATTTCTTTGTATCATCGTCAATAAGAAGGTACAAGGGATACAGTAAACCTGAAGTCAAGCATCGGAATCTAAAACTGGACTCACAGAAGAGGTTCAAAACATAGAAAGTGAGAGTGTCAGTCCTCTTGTACTTAAGTCGACATTGTGCCTTTTGTATTAAATTCGGATGCAATTTCTGTGTTTCATCGTCAATAAGAAGGTCAAAAGGATACAGTCAACCTGAAGTGAAGCATCGTAATCTAAATCGGGACTCACAGGAGAGGTTCAAATCATAGAAAGTGAGAGTGTCAGTCCTTTTGTACTTAAGTCGGCATTGTGCCTTTTGTATTAAATTCGGATGCAATTTCTGTGTTTTATCATCAATAAGAAGGTCCACGGGATACAGTAAACCTGAAGTGAAGCATCGGAATCTAAAACTGGACTCTCTGGAGCGGTTCAAATCATAGAAAGTGAGAGTGTCAGTCCACTTGTACTTAAGTCAGCATTGTGCCTTTTGTACTAAATTCGGATGCAATTTCTGTGTTTCATCGTCAATAAGAAGGTCCAAGGGATACAGTAAACCTGAAGTGAAGCATCGGAATCTAAAAGTGGACTCACAGGAGAGGTTCAAATCATAGAAAGTTAGAGTGTCTGTCCTCTTGTACTTAAGTCGACATTATGCCTTTTGAATTTAATTCCGATGCAATTTCTGTGTTTCATCGTCAATAAGAAGTTCCGAGGTATACAGTATCCCTGAAGTGAAGAATCAAAATCTAAAACTGGACTCACAGGAGATGTTCATATCATAGAAAGTTAGAGTGTCAGTCCTCTTGTACTTAAGTCGGCATTGTGCCTTTTGTATTAAATTCGGATGCTATTTCTTTGTTTCATCGTCAATAAGAAGGTACAAGGGATACAGTAATTCTGAAGTGTAGCATCGGAATCTAAAACTGGACTCACAAGAGAGGTTCAAAACATAGAAAGTGAGAGTGTCAGTCCTCTTGTACTTAAGTCGGCATTGTGCCTTTTGTATTAAATTCGGATGCAATTTCTGTGTTTCATCGTCAATAAGAAGGTCAAAAGGATACAGTCAACCTGAAGTGAAGCATCGTAATCTAAATCGGGACTCAAAGGAGAGGTTCAAATCATAGAAAGTGAGAGTGTCAGTCCTTTTGTACTTAAGTCGGCATTGTGCCTTTTGTATTAAATTCGGATGCAATTTCTGTGTTTTATCATCAATAAGAAGGTCCACGGGATACAGTAAACCTGAAGTGAAGCATCGGAATCTAAAACTGGACTCTCAGGAGCGGTTCAAATCATAGAAAGTGAGAGTGTCAGTCCACTTGTATTTAAGTCAGCATTGTGCCTTTTGTATTAAATTCGGATGCAATTTCTGTGTTTCATCGTCAATAAGAAGGTCCAAGGGATACAGTAAACCTGAAGTGAAGCATCGGAATCTAAAACTGGACTCACAGGAGAGGTTCAAATCATAGAAAGTTAGAGTGTCTGTCCTCTTGTACTTAAGTCGACATTATGCCTTTTGAATTTAATTCCGATGTAATTTCTGTGTTTCATCGTCAATAAGAAGTTCCGAGGTATACAGTATCCCTGAAATGAAGAATCAAAATCTGAAACTGGACTCACAGGAGAGGTTCAAATCATAGAAAGGGAGAGTGTCAGACGTCTTGTACTTAAGCGGGCATTGTGCCTTTTGTATTCAATTTGGATGCAATTTCTGTGTTTCATCGTCTAAAAGAAGGTCCAAGTGATGTAGTAAACCTGAAGTGAAGCAGCGGAATCGAAATCTGGACTCACAGGAGATGTTCAAATCATGGAAAGTTAGAGTGTCAGTCCTCTTGTACTTAAGTCGGCATTGTGCCTTTTGTATTAAGTTCGGATGCAATTTCTGTGTTTCATCGTCAATAAGAAGGTCTAAGGTATACAGTAAACATGAAGTGAAGCATCGGAATCTAAAACTGGACTCACAGGAGAGGTTCAAAACATAGAAAGTGAGAGTGTCAGACCTCTTATACTTAAGTCGGCATTGTGCATTTTGTATTAAGTTCGTATGCTAATTCTGTGTTTCATCGTCAAGAAGAAGGTCCAAGGGTACAGTAAACCTGAAGTGAAGCATCGTAATCTAAATCTGGACTCACAGGAGAGGTTCAAATCATAGAAAGTGAGAGTGTCAGTCCTCTTGTACTTAAGCCGGCATTGTGCCTTTTTATTAAATGCGGATGCAGTTTCTGTGTTTCATCGTCAATAAGAAGGTCCTAGGGATACAGTAAACCTGAAGTGAAACATCAGAACCTGAAACTGGACCCACAGGAGAGGTTCAAATCATACAAAGTTACAGTGGCAGTCCTCTTGTACTTAAGTCGGCATTGTACCTTTTGAATTTAATTCCGATGCAAGTTCTGTGTTTCATCGTCAATAAGAAGTTCTGAGGTATACAGTAAACCTGAAGTGAAGCATCGGAATCTAAAACTGGACTCACAGGAGAGGTTCAAATCATAGAAAGTTAGAGTGTCATTCCTCTTGTACCTAAGTCGGCATTGTGCCTTTTGTATTAAATTCGGATGCAATTTCTTTGTTTCATCGTCAATAAGAAGGTACAAGGGATACAGTAAACTTGAAGTGAAGCATCGGAATCTAAAACTGGACTCATAGGAGAGGTTCAAAACATAGAAAGTGAGAGTGTCAGTCCTCTTGTACTTAAGTCGGCATTGTGCCTTTTGTATGAAATTCGGATGCAATTTCTGTGTTTCATCGTCAATAACAAGGTCCAAAGGATACAGTAAACCTGATGTCAGGAATCGGAATCTATAACTGGTCCCACATTAGAAGTTCAAATCATAGAAAGTTAGAGTGTCTGTCCTCTTGTACTTAAGTCGGCATTGTGCCTTTTGTATTAAATTCGGATGCAATTTGTGTGTTTCATCGTCAGTAAGAAGTTCCAAGGGATACAGTAAACCTGAAGAGAAGCATCGGAATCTAAAACTGGACTCACAGGAGAGGTTCTAATCATAGAAAATTAGAGTGTCAGTCCTTTTGTACTTAAGTCGGCATTGTGCCGTTTGTATTAAATTCGGATGCAATTTCTGTGTTTCATCGTCAATAACAAGGTCCAAAGGATACAGTAAACCTGATGTCAGGAATCGGAATCTATAACTGGTCCCACATTAGAGGTTCAAATCATAGAAAGTTAGAGTGTCTGTCCTCTTGTACTTAAGTCGGCATTGTGCCTTTTGTATTAAATTCGGATGCAATTTCTGTGTTTCATCGTCAATAAGAAGGTCAAAAGGATACAGTCAACCTGAAGTGAAGCATCGAAATCTAAATCGGGACTCACAGGAGAGGTTCAAATCATAGAAAGTGAGAGTGTCAGTCCTTTTGTACTTATGTCGGCATTGTGCCTTTTGTATTAAATTCGGATGCAATTTCTGTGTTTTATCATCAATAAGAAGGTCCACGGGATACAGTAAAACTGAAGTGAAGCATCGGAATCTAAAACTGGACTCTCAGGAGCGGTTCAAATCATAGAAAGTGAGAGTGTCAGTCCACTTGTACTTAAGTCAGCATTGTGCCTTTTGTATTAAATTCGGATGCAATTTCTGTGTTTCATCGTCAACAAGAAGGTCCAAGGGATACAGTAAACCTGAAGTGAAGCATCGGAATCTAAAACTGGACTCACAGGAGAGGTTCAAATCATAGAAAGTTAGAGTGTCTGTCCTCTTGTACTTAAGTCGACATTATGCCTTTTGAATTTTATTCCGATGCAATTTCTGTGTTTCATCGTCAATAAGAAGTTCCGAGGTATACAGTATCCCTGAAGTGAAGAATCAAAATCTAAAACTGGACTCACAGGAGAGGTTCAAATCATAGAAAGGGAGAGTGTCAGTCCTCTTGCACTTAAGTGGGCATTGTGCCTTTTGTATTCAATTCGGATGCAATTTCTGTGTTTCATCGTCTAAAAGAAGGTCCAAGTGATGTAGTAAACCTGAAGTGAAGCATCGGAATCGAAATCTGGACTCACAGGAGATGTTCAAATCATAGAAAGTTAGAGTGTCAGTCCTCTTGTACTTAAGTCGGCATTGTGCCTTTTGTATTAAATTCGGATGCAATTTCTTTGTATCATCGTCAATAATAAGGTACAAGGGATACAGTAAACCTGAAGTGAAGCATCGGAATCTAAAACTGGACTCACAGGAGAGGTTCAAAACATAGAAAGTGAGAGTGTCAGTCCTCTTGTACTTAAGTCGGCATTGTGCCTTTTGTATTAAATTCGGATGCAATTTCTGTGTGTCATCGTCAATAAGAAGGTCAAAAGGATACAGTCAACCTGAAGTGAAGCATCGTAATCTAAATCGGGACTCACAGGAGAGGTTCAAATCATAGAAAGTGAGAGTGTCAGTCCTTTTGTACTTAAGTCGGCATTGTGCCTTTTGTATTAAATTCGGATTCAATTTCTGTGTGTCATCGTCAATAAGAAGTTCCAAGGGATACAGTTAACCTGAAGTGAAGCATCGGAATCTAAAACTGGACTCTCAGGAGAGGTTCAAATCATAGAAAGTTAGAGTGTCAGTCCTCTTGTACTAAGGTCGGCACTGTGTCTTTTGAATTTAATTCCGATGATATTTCTGTGTTTCATCGACATTAGGAAGGTCCAAGGTATACAGTAAACCTGAAGTGAAGCATAGGAATCTAACACTGGAATCACAGGAGAGGTTCAATTCATAGAACATTAGAGTGTCAGTCCTCTTGTACTTAAGTCGGCATTGTGCTTTTTTTATTATATTCGGATGCAATTTCTGTGTTTCATCGTCAATAAGAAGGTCCAAGGGATACAGAAAACCTGAAGTGAAGCATCGGAATGTAACACTGGACTCACAGGAGAGGTTCAAATCATATAAAGTTAAGGTGTCAGTCCTCTTGTTCTTAACCCGGCATTGTGCCTTTTCATTAAATTCGGATGCAGTTTCTGTGTTTCATCGTCAATAAGAAGGTCCAAAGTATACAGAAAACCTGAAGTCAGGAATCGGAATCTAAAACTGGTCCCACTGGAGAGGTTCAAATCATAGAAAGTTGGAGTGTCTGTCCTCTTGTACTTAAGTCGGCATTGTGCCTTTTGTATTAAGTTCGGATGCAATTTCTGTGTTTCATCGTCAACAAGAAGGTCTAAGGTATACAGTAAACATGAAGTGAAGCATCGGAATCTAAAACTGGACTCACAGGAGAGGTTCAAAACATAGAAAGTGAGAGTGTCAGACCTCTTATACTTAAGTCGGCATTGTGCCTTTTGTATTAAATTCGTATGCTAATTCTGAGTTTCATCGTCAAGGAGAAGGTCCAAGGGTACAGTAATCCTGAAGTGAAGCATCGTAATCTAAATCTGGACTCACAGGTGAGGTTCAAATCATAGAAAGTGAGAGTGTCTGTCCTCTTGTACATAAGCCGGCATTGTGCCTTTTGTATTAAATTCGGTTGCAATTTCTGTGTTTCATCGTCAATAAGAAGGTCCTAGGGACACAGTAAACCTGAAGTGAAACATCAGAACCTGAAACTGGACCCACAGGAGAGGTTCAAATCATAGGAAGTTACAGTGTCAGTCCTCTTGTACTTAAGTCGGCATTCTACCTTCTGAATTTAATTCCGATTCAAGTTCTGTGTTTCATCGTCAATAAGAAGTTCCGAGGTATACAGTAAACCTGAAGTGAAGCATCGGAATCTAAAACTGGACTCACAGGAGAGGTTCAAATCATAGAAAGTTAGAGTGTCTGTCCTCTTGTACCTAACTCGGCATTGTGCCTTTTGTATTAAATTCGGATGCAATTTGTTTGTTTCATCGTCAATAAGAAGGTACAAGGGATACAGTAAACCTGAAGTGAAGCATCGGAATCTAAAACTGGACTCACAGGAGAGGTTCAAAACATAGAAAGTGAGAGTGTCAGTCCTCTTGTACTTAAGTCGGCATTGTGCCTTTTGTATGAAATTCGGATGCAATTTCTGTGTTTCATCGTCAATAAGAAGTTCCAAGGGATACAGTAAACCTGAAGAGAAGCATCGGAATCTAAAACTGGACTCACAGGAGAGGTTCAAATCATAGAAAGTTAGAGTGTCATTCCTCTTGTACCTAAGTCGGCATTGTGCCTTTTGTATTAAATTCGGATGCAATTTCTTTGTTTCATCGTCAATAGGAAGGTACAAGGGATACAGTAAACCTGAAGTGACGCATCGGAATCTAAAACTGGACTCACAGGAGACGTTCAAAACATAGAAAGTGACAGTGTCAGTCCTCTTGTACTTAAGTCGGCATTGTGCCTTTTGTATTAAATTCGGATGCAATTTCTGTGTTTCATCGTCATTAAGAAGGTCCAAGGGATCCGGTAAACCTGAAGTGAAGCATCGTAATCTAAATCTGGAATCACAGGAGAGGTTCAAATCATAGAAAGTGAGGGTGTCAGTCCTTTTGTACTTAAGTCGGCATTGTGCTATTTGTATTTCATTCGGATGCAATTTCTGAGTTTCATCGTCAATAACAAGGTCCAAAGGATACAGTAAACCTGATGTCAGGAATCGGAATCTAAAACTGGTCCCACATTAGAGGTTCAAATCATAGAAAGTTAGAGTGTCTGTCCTCTTGTACTTAAGTCGGCATTGTGCCTTTTGTATTAAATTCGGATGCAATTTCTGTGTTTCATCGTCAATAAGATGGTCCACCAGATACAGTAAACCTGAAGTGAAGCATCGGAATCTAAAACTGGACTCACAGGAGAGGTTCAAATCATAGAAAGTGAGAGTGTCAGTCCTCTTGTACTTGAGTCGGTATTGTGCCTTTTGTATTAAATTCGGATGCAATTTCTTTGTTTCATCGTCAATGAGAAGGTACAAGGTATACGGTAAACCTGAAGTGAAGCATCGGAATCTAAAACTGGACTCACAGGAGAGGTTCAAAACTTAGAAAGTGAGAGTGTCAGTCCTCTTATACTTAAGTCGGCATTGTGCCTTTTGTATTAAATTCGGTAGCAATTTCTGCGTTTCATCGTCAATAAGAAGGTCCAAGGGAAACAGTAAACCTGAAGTGAAGCATCGTAATCTAAATCTGCATTCACAGGAGAGGTTCAAATCATAGAAAGTGAGAGTGTCAGTCCGCTTGTACTTCAGTCGGCATTGTGCCATTTGTATTACATTCCGATGCTATTTCTGTGTTGCATCGTCAATATGAATGTCCAAGGGATACGGTAAACCTGAAGTGAAGCATCGGAATCTAAAACTGGACTCACAGGACAGGATCAAATCATAGAAAGTTAGAGTGTCAGTCCTCTTGTACTTAAGTCGGCATAGTGCCTTTTGAATTTAATTCCGATGTAATTTCTGTGTTTCATCGTCAATAAGATGTTCCGAGGTATACAGAAAACCTGAAGTGAAGCATCGGAAACGAAAATTGGACTCACAGGAGAGGTTCAAATCATAGGAAGTTAGAGTGTCAGTCCACTTGTACTTAAGTCAGCATTGTGCCTTTTGTATTAAATTCGGATGCAATTTCTGTGTTTCATCGTCAATAAGAAGGTCCATGGGATACAGTAAACCTGAACTGAAGCATCGGAATCTAAAACTGGTCTCACAGGATAGGTTCAAAACATAAAAAGTTAGAGTGTCAGTCCTCTTGTACTTACGTCGGCATTATGCCTTTTGAATTTAATTCCGATGCAATTTCTGTGTTTCATCAACTATAAGAAGTTCCGAGGTATACAGTAACCCTGAAGTGAAGCATCAAAATCTAAAACTGGACTCACAGGAGAGGTTCAAATCATAGAAACTGAGAGTGTCAGTCCTCTTGTACTTAAGTCGGCATTGTGCCTTTTGTATTAAATTCGGATGCAATTTCTGTGTTTCATCGTCAATAAGAAGGTCCAAGGGATACAGTAAACCTGAAGGGAAGCATCGGAATCTAAATCTGGTCTCACAGGAGAGGTTCAAATCATAAAAAGTTAAAGTGTCAGTCCTCTTGTACTTAAGTCGGCATTGTGCCTTTTGTATTCAATTCAGATACAATTTCTGTGTTTCATCATCAATAAGAAGGTCCAAGGGATACAGTAAACCTGAAGTGAAGCATCAGAATCTAAAACAGGACTCACAGGATAGGTCTAATCATAGAAAGTTAGATTGTCAGTCCTCTTGTACTTAAGTCGGCATTGTGCTTTTTGTAATAAATTCGGATGCAATTTCTGTGTTTCATCGACAATTAGAAGGTCCAAGGTATAGAGTAAACCTGAAGTGAAGCATCGGAATCTAAAAATGGACTCACAGGAGAGGTTCAAATCATAGGAAGTGAGAGTGTCAGTCCTCTTGTACTTAATTCGGCATTGTGCCTTTTGTATTAAATTCGCATGCATTTTCTATGTGTCATCGTCAATAAGAAGGTCCAAGGGATACAGTAAACCTGAAGTGAAGCATCGAAATCTAAAACTGGACTCACAGGAGAGGTTCAAATCATAGCGAGTGAGAGGGTCAGTCCTCTTGTACTTAAGTCGGCATTGTTCCTTTTGTATTAAATTCGGATGCAATTTTTGTTATTCATCGTCAACAAGAAGGTCCAAGGTACACAGTAAACCTGAAGTGAAGCATCGGAATCTAAAACTGGACTCACAGGAGAGGTTCAGATCATAGAAAGTGAGAGTGTCAGTCCACTTGAACTTAAGTCAGCAATGTGCCTTTTGTATTAAATTCGCATGCAATTTCTGTGTTTCATCGTCAATAAGAAGGTCCAAGGAATACAGTAAACCTGAAGTGAAGCATCGGAATCTAAAACTGGACTCGCTGGAGAGGTTCAAATCATAGAAAGTTAGAGGGTCAGTCCTCTTGTACTTAAGTCGGCATTGTGCCTTTTGAATTTAATTCCGATGCAATTTCTGTGTTTCATCGTCAATAAGAAGTTCCGAGGTATACAGTAACCCTGAAGTGAAGCATCAAAATCTAAAACTGGACTCACAGGAGAGGTTCAAATCATAGAAACTGAGAGTGTCAGTCCTCTTGTACTTAAGTCGGCATTGGGCCTTTTGTATTAAATTCGGATGCAATTTTTGTTATTCATCGTCAATGAGAGTGTCCAAGGTACACAGTAAGCCTGAAGTGAAGAATCGGAATCTAAAACTGGACTCACAGGAGAAGTTCAAATCATAGAAAGTGAGAGTGAAAGTCCACTTGTACTTAAGTCAGCATTGTGCCTCTTGTATTAAATTCGGATGCTATATCTGTGTTTCATCGTAAATAAGAAGGTCCAAGGGAAACAGTAAACCTGAAGTGAAGCATCGGAATCTAAAACTGGACTCACAGGAGAGGTTCAAATCATAGAAAGTTAAAGTGTCAGTCCTCTTGTACTTAAGTCGGCATTGTGCCTTTTGTATTAAATTCAGATTCTATTTCTGTGTTTCATCATCAACAAGAAGGTCCAAGGGATACAGTAAACCGGAAGTGAAGCATCACAATCTAAAACAGGACTCACAGGATAGGCTTAAATCATAGAAAGTTAGATTGTCAGTCCTCTTGTACTTAAGTCGGCATTGTGCCTTTTGTATTAAATTCGGATGCAATTTCTTTGTTTCATCGTCAATAAGAAGGTACAAGGGATACAGTAAACTTGAAGTGAAGCATCGGAATCTAAAACTGGACTCATAGGAGAGGTTCAAAACATAGAAAGTGAGAGTGTCAGTCCTCTTGTACTTAAGTCGGCATTGTGCCTTTTGTATGAAATTCGGAAGCAATTTCTGTGTTTCATCGTCAATAAGAAGTTCCAAGGGATACAGTAAACCTGAAGAGAAGCATCGGAATCTAAAACTGGACTCACAGGAGAGGTTCTAATCATAGTAAGTTAGAGTGTCAGTCCTTTTGTACTTAAGTCGGCATTGTGCTATTTGTATTAAATTCGGATGCAATTTCTGTGTTTCATCGTCAATAACAAGGTCCAAAGGATACAGTAAACCTGATGTCAGGAATCGGAATCTATAACTGGTCCCACATTAGAGGTTCAAATCATAGAAAGTTAGAGTGTCTGTCCTCTTGTACTTAAGTCGGTATTGTGCCTTTTGTATTAAATTCGGATGCAATTTCTGTGTTTCATCGTCAATATGAAGTTCCACGGGATACAGTAAACCTGAAGAGAAGCATCGGAATCTAAAACTGGACTCACAGGAGAGGTTCTAATCATAGAAAGTTAGAGTGTCAGTCCTTTTGTACTAAAGTCGGCATTGTGCTATTTGTATTAAATTCGGATGCAATTTCTGTGTTTCATCGTCAATAACAAGGTCCAAAGGATACAGTAAACCTGATGTCAGGAATCGGAATCTATAACTGGTCCCACATTAGAGGTTCAAATCATAGAAAGTTAGAGTGTCTGTCCTCTTGTACTTAAGTCGGCATTGTGCCTTTTGTATTAAATTCGGATGCAATTTCTGTGTTTCATCGTCAATAAGAAGGTCATAAGGATACAGTCAACCTGAAGTGAAGCATCGTAATCTAAATCGGGACTCACAGGAGAGGTTCAAATCATAGAAAGTGAGAGTGTCAGTCCTTTTGTACTTAAGTCGGCATTGTGCCTTTTGTATTAAATTCGGATGCAATTTCTGTGTTTTATCATCAATAAGAAGGTCCACGGGATACAGTAAAACTGAAGTGAAGCATCGGAATCTAAAACTGGACTCTCAGGAGCGGTTCAAATCATAGAAAGTGAGAGTGTCAGTCCACTTGTAGTTAAGTCAGCATTGTGCCTTTTGTATTAAATTCGGATGCAATTTCTGTGTTTCATCGTCAACAAGAAGGTCCAAGGGATACAGTAAACCTGAAGTGATGCATCGGAATCTAAAACTGGACTCACAGGAGAGGTTCAAATCATAGAAAGTTAGAGTGTCTGTCCTCTTGTACTTAAGTCGACATTATGCCTTTTGAATTTTATTCTGATGCAATTTCTGTGTTTCATCGTCAATAAGAAGTTCCGAGGTATACAGTATCCCTGAAGTGAAGAATCAAAATCTAAAACTGGACTCACAGGAGAGGTTCAAATCATAGAGAGGGAGAGTGTCAGTCCTCTTGCACTTAAGTGGGCATTGTGCCTTTTGTATTCAATTCGGATGCAATTTCTGTGTTTCATCGTCTAAAAGAAGGTCCAAGTGATGTAGTAAACCTGAAGTGAAGCATCGGAATCGAAATCTGGACTCACAGGAGATGTTCAAATCATAGAAAGTTAGAGTGTCAGTCCTCTTGTACTTAAGTCGGCATTGTGCCTTTTGTATTAAATTCGGATGCTATTTCTTTGTATCATCGTCAATAATAAGGTACAAGGGATACAGTAAACCTGAAGTGAAGCATCGGAATCTAAAACTGGACTCACAGGAGAGGTTCAAAACATAGAAAGTGAGAGTGTCAGTCCTCTTGTACTTAAGTCGGCATTGTGCCTTTTGTATTAAATTCGGATGCAATTTCTGTGTGTCATCGTCAATAAGAAGGTCAAAAGGATACAGTCAACCTGAAGTGAAGCATCGTAATCTAAATCGGGACTCACAGGAGAGGTTCAAATCATAGAAAGTGAGAGTGTCAGTCCTTTTGTACTTAAGTCGGCATTGTGCCTTTTGTATTAAATTTGGATGCAATTTCTGTGTTTTATCATCAATAAGAAGGTCCACGGGATACAGTAAACCTGAAGTGAAGCATCGGAATCTAAAACTGGACTCTCAGGAGCGGTTCAAATCATAGAAAGTTAGAGTGTCTGTCCTCTTGTACTTAAGTCGACATTATGCCTTTTGAATTTAATTCCGATGCAATTTCTGTGTTTCATCGTCAATAAGAAGTTCCGAGGTATACAGTATCCCTGAAGTGAAGAATGAAAATCTGAAACTGGACTCACAGGAGAGGTTCAAATCATAGAAAGGGAGAGTGTCAGTCCTCTTGTACTTAAGTGGGCATTGTGCCTTTTGTATTCAATTCGGATGCAATTTCTGTGTTTCATCGTCTAAAAGAAGGTCCAAGTGATGTAGTAAACCTGAAGTGAAGCATCGGAATCGAAATCTGGACTCACAGGAGAAGTTCAAATCATAGAAAGTTAGAGTGTCAGTCCTCTTGTACTTAAGTCGGCATTGTGCCTTTTGTATTAAATTCGGATTCAATTTCTGTGTGTCATCGTCGATAAGAAGTTCCAAGGGATACAGTTAACCTGAAGTGAAGCATCGGAATCTAAAACTGGACTCTCAGGAGAGGTTCAAATCATAGAAAGTTAGAGTGTCAGTCCTCTTGTACTAAGGTCGGCACTGTGTCTTTTGAATTTAATTCCGATGATATTTCTGTGTTTCATCGACATTAGGAAGGTCCAAGGTATACAGTAAACCTGAAGTGAAGCATAGGAATCTAACACTGGAATCACAGGAGAGGTTCAATTCATAGAACATTAGAGTGTCAGTCCTCTTGTACTTAAGTCGGCATTGTGCTTTTTTTATTATATTCGGATGCAATTTCTGTGTTTCATCGTCAATAAGAAGGTCCAAGGGATACAGAAAACCTGAAGTGAAGCATCGGAATGTAACACTGGACTCACAGGAGAGGTTCAAATCATATAAAGTTAAGGTGTCAGTCCTCTTGTTCTTCAGCCGGCATTGTGACTTTTCATTAAATTCGGATGCAGTTTCTGTGTTTCATCGTCAATAAGAAGGTCCAAAGTATACAGAAAACCTGAAGTCAGGAATCGGAATCTAAAACTGGTCCCACTGGAGAGGTTCAAATCATAGAAAGTTGGAGTGTCTGTCCTCTTGTACTTAAGTCGGCATTGTGCCTTTTGTATTAAGTTCGGATGCAATTTCTGTGTTTCATCGTCAACAAGAAGGTCTAAGGTATACAGTAAACATGAAGTGAAGCATCGGAATCTAAAACTGGACTCACAGGAGAGGTTCAAAACATAGAAAGTGAGAGTGTCAGACCTCTTATACTTAAGTCGGCATTGTGCCTTTGTATTAAATTCGTATGCTAATTCTGTGTTGCATCGTCAAGGAGAAGGTCCAAGGGTATAGTAATCCTGAAGTGAAGCATCGTAATCTAAATCTGGACTCACAGGAGAGGTTCAAATCATAGAAAGTGAGAGTGTCTGTCCTCTTGTACATAAGCCGGCATTGTGCCTTTTGTATTAAATTCGGTTGAAATTTCTGTGTTTCATCGTCAATAAGAAGGTCCTAGGGATACAGTAAACCTGAAGTGAAACATCAGAACCTGAAACTGGACCCACAGGAGAGGTTCAAATCATAGGAAGTTACAGTGTCAGTCCTCTTGTACTTAAGTCGGCATTGTACCTTCTGAATTTAATTCCGATGCAAGTTCTGTGTTTCATCGTCAATAAGAAGTTCCGAGGTATACAGTAAACCTGAAGTGAAGCATCGGAATCTAAAACTGGACTCACAGGAGAGGTTCAAATCATAGAAAGTTAGAGTGTCTGTCCTCTTGTACCTAACTCGGCATTGTGCCTTTTGTATTAAATTCGGATGCAATTTGTTTGTTTCATCGTCAATAAGAAGGTACAAGGGATACAGTAAACCTGAAGTGAAGCATCGGAATCTAAAACTGGACTCACAGGAGAGGTTCAAAACATAGAAAGTGAGAGTGTCAGTCCTCTTGTACTTAAGTCGGCATTGTGCCTTTTGTATGAAATTCGGATGCAATTTCTGTGTTTCATCGTCAATAAGAAGTTCCAAGGGATACAGTAAACCTGAAGAGAAGCATCGGAATCTAAAACTGGACTCACAGGAGAGGTTCAAATCATAGAAAGTTAGAGTGTCATTCCTCTTGTACCTAAGTCGGCATTGTGCCTTTTGTATTAAATTCGGATGCAATTTCTTTGTTTCATCGTCAATAGGAAGGTACAAGGGATACAGTAAACCTGAAGTGACGCATCGGAATCTAAAACTGGACTCACAGGAGACGTTCAAAACATAGAAAGTGACAGTGTCAGTCCTCTTGTACTTAAGTCGGCATTGTGCCTTTTGTATTAAATTCGGATGCAATTTCTGTGTTTCATCGTCAATAAGAAGGTCCAAGGGATCCGGTAAACCTGAAGTGAAGCATCGTAATCTAAATCTGGAATCACAGGAGAGGTTCAAATCATAGCAAGTGAGGGTGTCAGTCCTTTTGTACTTAAGTCGGCATTGTGCTATTTGTATTACATTCGGATGCAATTTCTGAGTTTCATCGTCAATAACAAGGTCCAAAGGATACAGTAAACCTGATGTCAGGAATCGGAATCTAAAACTGGTCCCACATTAGAGGTTCAAATCATAGAAAGTTAGAGTGTCTGTCCTCTTGTACTTAAGTCGGCATTGTGCCTTTTGTATTAAATTCGGATGCAATTTCTGTGTTTCATCGTCAATAAGATGGTCCACGGGATACAGTAAACCTGAAGTGAAGCATCGGAATCTAAAACTGGACTCACAGGAGAGGTTCAAATCATAGAAAGTGAGAGTGTCAGTCCTCTTGTACTTGAGTCGGTATTGTGCCTTTTGTATTAAATTTGGATGCAATTTCTTTGTTTCATCGTCAATGAGAAGGTACAAGGGATACGGTAAACCTGAAGTGAAGCATCGGAATCTAAAACTGGACTCACAGGAGAGGCTCAAAACATAGAAAGTGAGAGTGTCAGTCCTCTTATACTTAAGTCGGCATTGTGCCTTTTGTATTAAATTCGGATGCAATTTCTGCGTTTCATCGTCAATAAGAAGGTCCAAGGGAAACAGTAAACCTGAAGTGAAGCATCGTAATCTAAATCTGCATTCACAGGAGAGGTTCAAATCATAGAAAGTGAGAGTGTCAGTCCGCTTGTACTTCAGTCGGCATTGTGCCATTTGTATTACATTCCGATGCTATTTCTGTGTTGCATCGTCAATATGAATGTCCAAGGGATACGGTAAACCTGAAGTGAAGCATCGGAATCTAAAACTGGACTCACAGGACAGGATCAAATCATAGAAAGTTAGAGTGTCAGTCCTCTTGTACTTAAGTCGGCATAGTGCCTTTTGAATTTAATTCCGATGTAATTTCTGTGTTTCATCGTCAATAAGATGTTCCGAGGTATACAGAAAACCTGAAGTGAAGCATCGGAAACGAAAATTGGACTCACAGGAGAGGTTCAAATCATAGGAAGTTAGAGTGTCAGTCCACTTGTACTTAAGTCAGCATTGTGCCTTTTGTATTAAATTCGGATGCAATTTCTGTGTTTCATCGTCAATAAGAAGGTCCATGGGATACAGTAAACCTGAACTGAAGCATCGGAATCTAAAACTGGTCTCACAGGATAGGTTCAAAACATAAAAAGTTAGAGTGTCAGTCCTCTTGTACTTACGTCGGCATTATGCCTTTTGAATTTAATTCCGATGCAATATCTGTGTTTCATCAACTATAAGAAGTTCCGAGGTATACAGTAACCCTGAAGTGAAGCATCAAAATCTAAAACTGGACTCACAGGAGAGGTTCAAATCATAGAAACTGAGAGTGTCAGTCCTCTTGTACTTAAGTCGGCATTGTGCCTTTTGTATTAAATTCGGATGCAATTTCTGTGTTTCATCGTCAATAAGAAGGTCCAAGGGATACAGTAAACCTGAAGGGAAGCATCGGAATCTAAATCTGGACTCACAGGAGAGGTTCAAATCATAAAAAGTTAAAGTGTCAGTCCTCTTGTACTTAAGTCGGCATTGTGCCTTTTGTATTCAATTCAGATACAATTTCTGTGTTTCATCATCAATAAGAAGGTCCAAGGGATACAGTAAACCTGAAGTGAAGCATCAGAATCTAAAACAGGACTCACAGGATAGGTCTAATCATAGAAAGTTAGATTGTCTGTCCTCTTGTACTTAAGTCGGCATTGTGCTTTTTGTAATAAATTCGGATGCAATTTCTGTGTTTCATCGACAATAAGAAGGTCCAAGGCATAGAGTAAACCTGAAGTGAAGCATCGGAATCTAAAAATGGACTCACAGGAGAGGTTCAAATCATAGAAACTGAGAGTGTCAGTCCTCTTGTACTTAAGTCGGCATTGGGCCTTTTGTATTAAATTCGGATGCAATTTTTGTTATTCATCGTCAATGAGAAAGTCCAAGGTACACAGTAAGCCTGAAGTGAAGAATCGGAATCTAAAACTGGACTCACAGGAGAAGTTCAAATCATAGAAAGTGAGAGTGAAAGTCCACTTGTACTTAAGTCAGCATTGTGCCTCTTGTATTAAATTGGGATGCTATATCTGTGTTTCATCGTAAATAAGAAGGTCCAAGGGAAACAGTAAACCTGAAGTGAAGCATCGGAATCTAAAACTGGACTCACAGGAGAGGTTCAAATCATAGAAAGTTAAAGTGTCAGTCCTCTTGTACTTAAGTCGGCATTGTGCCTTTTGTATTAAATTCAGATACTATTTCTGTGTTTCATCATCAATAAGAAGGTCCAAGGGATACAGTAAACCTGAAGTGAAGCATCAGAATCTAAAACAGGACTCACAGGATAGGCTTAAATCATAGAAAGTTAGATTGTCAGTCCTCTTGTACTTAAGTCGGCATTGTGCTTTCTGTAATAAATTCGGATGCAATTTCTGTGTTTCATCGTCAATAAGAAGGTCCAAGGTATAGAGTAAACCTGAAGTGAAGCATCGGAATCTAACATTGGACTCACAGGAGAGGTTCAAATCATAGGAAGTGAGAGTGTCAGTCCTCTTGTACTTAAGTCGGCATTGTGCCTTTTGCATTGAATTCACATGCATTTTCTATGTGTCATCGTCAATAAGAAGGTCCAAGGGATACAGTAAACCTGAAGTGAAGCATCGAAATCTAAAACTGGACTCCCACGAGACGTTCAAATCATAGAGAGTGAGAGTGTCAGTCCTCTTGTACTTAAGTCGGCATTGTGCCTTTTGTATTATATTCGGATGCAATTTCTTTGTTTCATCGTCAAAAAGAAGGTACAAGGGATACAGTAAACCTGAAGTGAAGCATCGTAATATAAATCTGGACTCACAGGAGAGGTTCAAATCATAGAAAGTGAGAGTGTCAGTCCGCTTGTACTTCAGTCGCCATTGTGCAATTTGTATTAAATTCCGTTGCAATTTCTGTGTCGCATCGTCAATAAAAGGGTCCAAGGGATACAGTAAACCTGAAGTGAAGCATCGGAATCTAAAACTGGACTCACAGGACAGGATCAAATCATTGAAAGTTATAGTGTCAGTCCTCTAGTACTTAAGTCGGCATAGTGCCTTTTGAATTTAATTCCGATGTAATTTCTGTTTTTCATCGTCAATAAGATGTTCCGAGGTATACAGTAAACCTGAAGTGAAGAATCGGAATCTAAAACTGGACTCACAGGAGAAGTTCAAATCATAGAAAGTGAGAGTGTCAGTCCACTTGTACTTAAGTCAGCATTGTGCGTCTTGTATTAAATTCGGATGCTATATCTGTGTTTTATCGTAAATAAGAATGTCCAAGGGAAACAGTAAACCTGAAGTGAAGCATCGGAATCCAAAACTGGACTCACAGGAGAGGTTCAAATCATAGAAAGTTAGAGTGTGAGTCCTCTTGTACTTAAGTCTTCATTATGCCTTTTGAATTTAATTACGATGCAATTCCTGTGTTTCATCGTCAAAAGAAGTTCCGAGGTATACAGTAACACTGAAGTGAAGGATCAAAATCTAAAACTGGACTCACAGGAGAGGTTCAAATCATAGAAAGTGAGAGTGACAGTCCTCTTGTACTTAAGTCGGCATTGTGCCCTTTGTATTAAATTCGGATGCAATTTCTGTGTTTCATCGTCAATAAGAAGGTTCAAGGGATACAGTAAACCTGAAGTGAAGCATCGGAATCTAAATCTGGACTCAGAGGAGAGGTTCAATTCATAGAAAGTTAACGTGTCAGTCCTCTTGTACTTAAGTCGGCATTGTGCCTTTTGTATTAAATTCAGATACTATTTCTGTGTTTCATCATCAATAAGAAGGTCCAAGGGATACAGTAAACCTGAAGTGAAGCATCAGAATCTAAAACCGGACTCACAGGATAGGCTTAAATCATAGAAAGTTAGATTGTCAGTCCTCTTGTACTTAAGTCGGCATTGTGCTTTTTGTAATAAATTCGGATGCTATTTCTGTGTTTCATCGTCAATAAGAAGGTCCAAGGTATAGAGTAAACCTGAAGTGAAGCATCGGAATCTAACAATGGACTCACAGGAGAGGTTCAAATCATAGGAAGTGAGAGTGTCAGTCCTCTTGTACTTAAGTCGGCATTGTGCCTTTTGTATTAAATTCACATGCATTTTCTATGTGTCATCGTCAATAAGAAGGTCCAAGGGATACAGTAAACCTGAATTGAAGCGTCGAAATCTAAAACAGAACTCCCAGGAGACGTTCAAATCATAGAGAGTGAGAGTGCCAGTCCTCTTGTACTTACGTCGGCATTGTGCCTTTTGTATTATATTCGGATGCAATTTCTTTGTTTCATCGTAAATAAGAAGGTCCAAGGGAAACAGTAAACCTGAAGTGAAGCATCGGAATCTAAAACTGGACTCACAGGAGAGCTTCAAATCATAGAAAGTTAGAGTGTCAGTCCTTTTGTACTTAAGTCGGCATTATGCCTTTTGAATTTAGTTCCGATGCAATTCCTGTGTTTCATCATCAATAAGAAGTTCCGAGGTATACAGTAACACTGAAGTGAAGCATCAAAATCTAAAACTGAACTCACAGGAGTGTTTCAACTCATAGAAAGTGAGAGTGGCAGTCCTCTTGTACTTAAGTCGGCATTGTGCCCTTTGTATTAAATTCGGATGCAATTTCTGTGTTTCATCGTCAATAAGAAGGTCCAAGGGATACAGGAAACCTGAAGTGAAGCATCGGATTCTAATTCTAGACTCACAGGAGAGGTTCAAATCATAGAAAGCTAAGTGTCAGTCCTCTTGTACTTAAGTCGGCATTGTGCCTTTTGTATTAAATTAAGATACAATTTCTGTGTTTCATCGTCAATAAGAAAGTCCAAGGTATACAGTAAACCATAAGTGAAGCATCGGAATCTAAAAATGGACTCACAGGAGAGGTTCAAATCATAGAAAGTGAGAGTGTCAGTCCTCTTCTACTTAAGTCGGCATTGTGCCTTTAGTATTAAATTCGGATGCATTTTCTATGTTTCATCGTCAATAAGAAGGTCCAAGGGATACAGTAAACCTGAAGTGAAGCATCGAAATCTAAAACTGGACTCACAGGAGAGGATCAAACCATAGAGAGTGAGAGTGTCAGTCCTCTTGTACTTAAGTCGGCATTGTGCCTTTTGTATTAAATTTGGATGCAATTTTTGTTATTCATCGTCAATAAGAAGTTCTGAGGTATACAGTAACCCTGAACAGAAGCATCAAAATCTAAAACTGGACTCACAGGAGAGGTTCAAATCCTAGAAAGTTAGAGTTCAGTCCTCTTGTACTTAAGTCGGCATTGTGCATTTTGTATTTAATTCCGACGCAATTTCTGTGTTTCATCGTCAATAAGAAGTTCCGAGGTATACAGGACCCTAAAGTGAAGCATCAAAATCTGAAACTGGACTCACAGGAGAGGTTCAAATCATAGAATGTTAGAGTGTCAGTCCTCTTGTACTTAAGTCGGCATTGTGCCTTTTGTGTTAAATTCGGATACATTTTCTGTGTTTCATCGTCAATAAGAAGTTCCAAGGGATACAGTAAACCTGAAGTGAAGCATCGGAATCTAAAACTGGACTCATAGGAGAGGTTCAAATCATAGAAAGTGAGAGTGTCAGTCCACTTGTACTTAAGTCAGCAGTCTGCCTTTTGTATTAAATTCGGATGCTATTTCTGTGTTTCATCGTAAATAAGAAGGTCCACGGGAAACAGTAAACCTGAAGTGAAGCATCGGAATCTAAAACTGGACTCACAGGAGAGGTTCAAATCATACAAAGTTAGAGTGTCAGTCCTTTTGTACTTAAGTCGGCATTATGCCTTTTGAATTTAATTCCGATGCAATTCCTGTGTTTCATCGTCAATAAGAAGTTCCGAGGAATACAGTAACACTGAAGTGAAGCATAAAAATCTAAAACTGAACTCACAGGAGTGGTTCAACTCATAGAAAGTGAGGGTGACAGTCCTCTTGTACTTAAGTCGGCATTGTGCCCTTTGTATTAAATTCGGATGCAATTTCTGTGTTTCATCGTCAATAAGAAGGTCCAAGGGATACAGTAAACCTGAAGTGAAGCATCGGAATCTAAATCTAGACTCACAGGAGAGGTTCAAATCATAGAAAGCTAAGTGTCAGTCCTCTTGTACTTAAGTCGGCATTGTGCCTTTGTATTAAATTCAGATACAATTTCTGTGTTTCGTCGTCAATAAGAAGGTCCAAGGTATACAGTAAACCTGAAGTGAAGCATCGGAATCTAAAAATGGACTCACAGGAGAGGTTCAAATCATAGAAAGTGAGAGTGTCAGTCCTCTTGTACTTAAGTCGGCATTGTGCCTTTCGTATTAAATTCGGATGCATTTTCTATGTTTCATCGTCAATAAGAAGGTCCAAGGGATACAGTAAACCTGAATCGAAGCATCGAAATCTAAAACTGGACTCACAGGAGAGGTTCAAATCATAGAGAGTGAGAGTGTCAGTCCTCTTGTACTTAAGTCGGCATTGTGCCTTTTGTATTAAATTTGGATGCAATTTTTGTTATTCATCGTCAATAAGAAGTTCTGAGGTATACAGTAACCCTGAACGGAAGCATCAAAATCTAAAACTGGACTCACAGGAGAGGTTCAAATCATAGAGAGTGAGAGTGTCAGTCCTCTTGTACTTAAGTCGGCATTGTGCCTTTTGTATTAAATTCGAATGCAATTTCTGTGTTTCATCGTCAATAAGAAGGTCCAAGGTATAAAGGAAACCTGAAGTGAAGCATCGGAATCTAAAACTGGACTCACAGTAGAGGTTCAAATCATAGAAAGCTAGAGTGTCAATCCTCTTGTACTTAAGTCGGCATTGTGCCTTTTGTATTAAATTCGGATGCAATTACTGTGTTTCATCGTCAATATGGAGGTCCAAGGGATATAGTAAACCTGAAGTGAAGCATCGAAATCTATAACTGGACTCACAGGTGAGGTTCAAATCAAAGAAAGTGAGAGTGTCAGTCCTCTTGTACTTAAGTCGGCATTGTGCATTTTGTATTAAATTCGGATGCAATTTCTGTGTTTCATCGTCAATAAGAAGGTCCAAGGGATACAGTAAACCTGAAGTGAAGCATCGGAATCTAAAACTGGACTCACAGGAGAGGTTCAAATCATTGATAGTTAGAGTGTCAGTCCTCTTGTACGTAAGTCGGCATTGTGCCTATTGTATTAAATTCCGATGCAATTTCTGTGTTTCATCGTCAATAAGAAGGTCCAAGGGATACAGTAAACCTGAAGTGAAGCATCGGAATCTAAAACTGGACTCACAGGAGAGGTTCAAATCACAAGAAAGTGTGAGTGTCAATCCTCTTGTACTTAAAACGGCATTGTGCCTTTTGTATTAAATTAGTATGCAATTTCCGTGTTTCATCGTCAATAAGAAGGTCCAAGGTGTACAGTAAACCTGAAGTGAAGCATCGGAATCTAAAACTGGACTCACAGGAGAGGTTCAAATCATAGAAAGTTAGAGTGTCAGTCCTCTTGTACTTAAGTCGGCATTGTGCCTTTTGTATTAAATTCGGATGCAATTTTTGTATTTCATCGTCAATAAGAAGGTCCAAGGTACACAGTAAACCTGAAGTGAATCATCGGAACCTAAAACTGGACTCACAGGAGAGGTTCAAATCATAGAAAGTGAGAGTGTCAGTCCACTTGTACTTAAGTCAGCATTGTGCCCTTTGTAATAAATTCGGATGCATTTTCTGTGTTTCATCGTCAATAAGAAGGTCCAAGGGATACAGTAAACCTGAAGTGAAGCATCGGATTCGAAATCTGGACTCACAGGAGAGGTTCAAATCATAGAAAGTTAGAGTGTCAGTCCTCTTGTACTTAAGTCGGCGTTGTGCCGTTTGCATTAAATTCGGATGCAATTTCTGTGTTTAATCGTCAATAAGAAGTTCCAGGGGATACAGTAAACCTAAAGTGAAGCATCGGAATCGAAAACTGGACTCACAGGAGAGGTTCAAATCATAGAAAGTGAGAGTGTCAGTCCACTTGTACTTAAGTCAGCATTGTGCCCTTTGTAATAAATTCGGATGCATTTTCTGTGTTTCATCGTCAATAAGAAGGTCCAAGGGATACAGTAAACCTGAAGTGAAGCATCGAAATCTAAAACTGGTCCCACAGGAGAGGTTCAAATCATAGATGGTTAGAGTGTCAGTCCTGTTGTACTTAAGTCGGCATTGTGCATTTTGTATTTAATTCCGATGCAATTTCTGTGTTTCATCGTCAATAAGAAGGTCCAAGGAGTACAGTAAACCTGAAGTGAAGCATCGGAATCGAAATCTGGACTCACAGGAGAGGTTCAAATCATAGAGAGTGAGAGTGTCAGTCCCCTTGTACTTAAGCCGGCATTGTGCCTTTTGTATTAAATTTGGATGCAATTTTTGTTATTCATCGTCAATAAGAAGTTCCGAGGTATACAGTAACCCTGAACAGAAGCATCAAAATCTAAAAGTGGACTCACAGGAGAGGTTCAAATCATAGAATGTTAGAGTGTCAGTCCTCTTGTACTTAAGTCGGTATTGTGCATTTTGTATTTAATTCCGATGCAATTTCTGTGTATCATCGTCAATAAGAAGGTCCAAGGAGTACAGTAAACCTGAAGTGAAGCATCGGAATCTAACTCTGGACTCACAGGAGACGTTCAAATCATAGAAAGTTAGAGTGTCAGTCCTCTTGTACTTTAGTCGGCATTGTGCATTTTGTATTAAATTCGGATGCATTTTCTGTGTTTCATCGTCAATACGAAGGTCCAAGGGATACAGTAAACCTGAAGTGAGGCATCGGAATCTAAAACTGGTCCCACAGGAGAGGTTCAAATCATAGATGGTTAGAGTGTCAGTCCTGTTGTACTTAAGTCGGCATTGTGCCTTTTGTATTATATTCGGATGCAATTTCTGTGTTTCATCGTCAATAAGAAGGTCCAAGGGATACAGTAAACCTGAAGTGAAGAATCGGAATCTAAAACTGGACTCACAGGAGAGGTTCAAATCATTGAAAGTGAGAGTGTCAGCCCTCTTGTACTTAAGTCGGCATTGTGCCTTTTGTATTAAATTCCGATGCAATTTCTGTGTTTCATCGTCAATGAGAGGTCCAAGGGAAACAGTAAACCTGAAGTGAAGCATCGGAATCTAAAACTGGACTCACAGGAGAGGTTCAAATCATAGATTGTTAGAGTCTCAGTCCTCTTATACCTAAGACGGCATTTTGCCTTTTGTATTAAATTCGGATGCAATTTCTGTATTTCATCGTCAACAAGAAGGTCCAAGGGATACAGTACACCTGAAGTGAAGCATCGGAATCTAAAACTGGACTCACAGGAGAGGTTCAAATCAAAAGAAAGTGAGAGTGTCAGTCCTCTTGTACTTAAGTCGGCATTGTGCGTTTTGTATTAAATTCGGATGCAATTTCTGTGTTTCATCGTCAATAAGAAGGTCCAAGGGATATAGTAAATTTGAAGTGAAGCATTGGTATCTAAAACTGGACTCACAGGAGAGGTTCAAATCATAGAAAGTTAGAGTGTCAGTCCTCTTGTACTTAAGTCGGCATTGTGCCTTTTGTATTGAATTCGGGTGCAATTCCTTTGTTTCATCGTCAATAAGAAGGTCCAAGGGATACAGAAAACCTGAAGTGAAGCATCGGAATCTAAAACTGGACTCACAGGAGAGGTTCAAATCATAGAAAGTGAGCGTGTCAGTCCACTTGTACTTAAGTCTGCATTGTGCCCTTTGTATTAAACTCGGATCCTTTTTTTGTGTTTCATCGTCAATAAGAAGGGCCATGGGATACAGTAAACCTGAAGTGAAGCATCGGAATCTAAAACTGGACTCACAGAAGAGGTTCAAATCATAGGAAGTTAGAGTGTCTGTCCTCTTGTACTTAAGTCGGCATTATGCCATTTGAATTTAATTCCGATGCAATTTCTGTATTTCATCGTCAATAAGAAGTTCCGAGGTATACAGTAACCCTGAAGTGAAGCATGAAAATCTAAGACTGAACTCACAGGAGGGGTTCAAATAATAGAAAGTGAGAGTGTCAGTCCTCTTGTACTTAAGTCGGCATTGTGCCTTTTGTATTAAATTCGGATGCTTTTTCTGTGTTTCATCGTCAATAAGAAGGTCCAAGGGATACAGTAAACCTGAAGTGAAGCATCGAAATCTAACACTGGACTCACAGGAGAGGTACAAATCATAGAAAGTTAGAGTGTCAGTCCTCTTGTACTTAAGTCGGCATTGTGCCTTTTGTATTAAATTCGGATGCAATATCTGTCTTTCATCGTCAATAAGAAGGTCCAAGGGATACAGTAAACCTGAAGTGAGGCATCGGAATCTATACTGGTCCCACAGGAGAGGTTCACATCATAGAAAGTTACAGTGTCAGTCCTCTTGTACTTAAGACGGCATTGTGCCTTTTGTATTAAATTCGGATGCAATTTCTGTGTTTCATCGTCAATAAGAAGATAAAAGGTATACAGTAAACCTGAAGTGAAGCATCGGAATCTAAAACTGGACTCACAGAAGAGGTTCAAATCATAGAAGGTGAGAGTGTCAGTCCTCTTGTACTTAAGTCGGCATTGAGCCTCTTCTATTAAATTCGGATGCAATTTTTGTTATTCATCGTCAATAAGAAGGTCCAAGGTACACAGTAAACCTGAAGTGAAGCATCGGAATCTAAAACTGGACTCACAGGAGAGGTTCAAATTATAGAAATCGAGAGTGTCAGTCCACTTGTACTTAAGTCAGCATTGTGCCTTTTGTATTAAATTCGGATGCAATTTCTGTGTTTCATCGTCAATAAGAAGGTCCAAGGGATACAGTAAATCGGAAGTGAAGCATCGGAATCTAAAACTGGACTCACAGGAGAGGTTCAAATCATAGAAAGTTAGAGTGTCAGTCCTCTTGTACTTAAGTCGGCATTGTGCATTTTGTATTTAATTCCGACGCAATTTCTGTGTTTCATCGTCAATAAGAAGGTCCAAGGAGTACAGTAAACTTGAAGTGAAGCATCGGAATCTAACTCTGGGCTCGCAGGAGAGATTCAAATCATAGAAAGTTAGAGTGTCAGTCCTCTTGTACTTAAGTCGGCATTGTGCCTTTTGTATTAAATTCGGATGCAATTTCTATGTTTCATCGTCAATAAAAAGGTCCAAGGTATACAGTAAACCTGAAGTGAACCATCGGAATCTAAAACTGGAATCACAGGAGAGGTTCAAATCATAGAAACTAGAAGCGTCAGTCCTCTTGTACTTAAGTCGGCATTGTGCCTTTTGTATTAAATTCGGATGCATTTTCTGTGTTTCATCGTCAATAAGAAGGTTCAAGGTATACAGTAAACCTGAAGTGAAGCATCGGAATCTAAAACTGGACTCACAGTAGAGGTTCAAATCATAGAAAGTTAGAGTGTCAATCCTCTTGTACTTAAGTCGGCATTGTGCCTTTTGTATTATATTCGGATGCAATTTCTTTGTTTCATCGTCAATAAGAAGGTACAAGGGATACAGTAAACCTGAAGTGAAGCATCGGGATCTAAAACTGGACTCACAGGAGAGGTTCAAAGCATAGAAAGTGAGAGTGTCAGTCCTCTTGTACTTAAGTCGGAATTGTGCCTTTTGTATTAAATTCCGATGCAATTTCTGTGTTTCTTCGACAATAAGAAGGTCCAAGGGATACAGTAAACCTGAAGTGAAGCATCGGAATCTAAAACTGGACTCACAGGAGAGGTTCAAATCATAGATTGTTAGAGTGTCAGTCCTCTTATACCTAAGTCGGCATTTTGCCTTTTGTATTAAATTCGGATGCAATTTCTGTATTTCATCGTCAACAAGAAGGTCCAAGGGATACAGTACACCTGAAGTGAAGCATCGGAATCTAAAACTGGACTCACAGGAGAGGTTCAAATCAAAAGAAAGTTAGTGTGTCAGTCCTCTTGTACTTAAGTCGGCATTGTGCCTTTTGTATTAAATTCGGATGCACTTTCTGTGTTTCATCGTCAATAAGAAGGTCCAAGGGATACAGTAAATTTGAAGTGAAGCATTGGAATCTAAAACTGGACTCACAGGAGAGGTTCAAATCATAGAAAGTTAGAGAGTCAGTCCTCTTGTACTTAAGTCGGCATTGTGCCTTTTGTATTGAATTCGGATGCAATTCCTTTGTTTCATCGTCAATAAGAAGGTCCAAGGGATATAGAAAACCTGAAGTGAAGCATCGGAATCTAACACTGGACTCACAGGAGAGGTTCAAATCTTAGAAAGTTAGAGTGTCAGTACTCTCTTACTTAAGTCGGCATTGTGCTTTTGTATTAAATTCGGATGCAATTTTTGTGCTTCATCGTCAATAAGAAGGTCCAAGGGATACAGTAAACCTGAAGTGAGGCATCGGAATCTTTACTGGTCCCACAGGAGAGGTTCACATCATAGAAAGTTAGAGTGTCAGTCCTCTTGTACTTAAGACGGCATTGTGCCTTTTGTATTAAATTCGGATGCAATTTCTGTGTTTCATCATCAATAAGAAGGTCCAAGGTATACAGTAAACCTGAAGTGAAGCATCGGAATCTAAAACTGGACTCACAGAAGAGGTTCAAATCATAGAAAGTGAGAGTGTCAGTCCTCTTGTACTTAAGTCGGCATTGAGCCTCTTGTATTAAATTCGGATGCAATTTTTGTTATTCATCGTCAATAAGAAGGTCCAAGGTACACAGTAAACCTGAAGTGAAGCATCGGAATCTAAAACTGGACTCTCAGGAGAGGTTCAAATCATAGAAATCGAGAGTGTCAGTCCACTTGTACTTAAGTCAGCATTGTGCCTTTTGTATTAAATACGGATGCAATTTCTGTGTTTCATCGTCAATAAGAAGGTCCAAGGGATACAGTAAATCGGAAGTGAAGCATCGGAATCTAAAACTGGACTCACAGGAGAGGTTCAAATCATAGAAACTTAGAGTGTCAGTCCTCTTGTACTTAAGTCGGCACTGTGCATTTTGTATTTAATTCCGACGCAATTTCTGTGTTTCATCGTCAATAAGAAGGTCCAAGGAGTACAGTAAACCTGAAGTGAAGCATCGGAATCTAACTCTGGACTCACAGGAGAGATTCAAATCATAGAAAGTTAGAGTGTCAGTCCTCTTGTACTTAAGTCGGCATTGTGCCTTTTGTATTAAATTCGGATGCAATTTCTATGTTTCATCGTCAATAAAAAGGTCCAAGGTATACAGTAAACCTGAAGTGAACCATCGGAATCTAAAACTGGACTCACCGGAGAGGTTCAAATCATAGAAAGTAGAAGTGTCAGTCCTCATGTACTTAAGTCGGCATTGTGCCTTTTGTATTAAATTCGGATGCATTTTCTGTGTTTCATCGTCAATAAGAAGGTCCAAGGGATACAGTAAACCTGAAGTGAAGCATCGGAATCTAAAACTGGACTCACAGGAGAGGTTCAAATCATAGATTGTTAGAGTGTCAGTCCTCTTATACCTAAGTCGGCATTTTGCCTTTTGTATTAAATTCGGATGCAATTTCTGTATTTCATCGTCAACAAGAAGGTCCAAGGGATACAGTACACCTGAAGTGAAGCATCGGAATCTAAAACTGGACTCACAGGAGAGGTTCAAATCAAAAGAAAGTTAGTGTGTCAGTCCTCTTGTACTTAAGTCGGCATTGTGCCTTTTGTATTAAATTCGGATGCACTTTCTGTGTTTCATCGTCAATAAGAAGGTCCAAGGGATACAGTAAATTTGAAGTGAAGCATTGGAATCTAAAACTGGACTCACAGGAGAGGTTCAAATCATAGAAAGTTAGAGAGTCAGTCCTCTTGTACTTAAGTCGGCATTGTGCCTTTTGTATTGAATTCGGATGCAATTCCTTTGTTTCATCGTCAATAAGAAGGTCCAAGGGATACAGAAAACCTGAAGTGAAGCATCGGAATCTAACACTGGACTCACAGGAGAGGTTCAAATCTTAGAAAGTTAGAGTGTCAGTACTCTCTTACTTAAGTCGGCATTGTGCCTTTTGTATTAAATTCGGATGCAATTTTTGTGCTTCATCGTCAATAAGAAGGTCCAAGGGATACAGTAAACCTGAAGTGAGGCATCGGAATCTTTACTGGTCCCACAGGAGAGGTTCACATCATAGAAAGTTAGAGTGTCAGTCCTCTTGTACTTAAGACGGCATTGTGCCTTTTGTATTAAATTCGGATGCAATTTCTGTGTTTCATCATCAATAAGAAGGTCCAAGGTATACAGTAAACCTGAAGTGAAGCATCGGAATCTAAAACTGGACTCACAGAAGAGGTTCAAATCATAGAAAGTGAGAGTGTCAGTCCTCTTGTACTTAAGTCGGCATTGAGCCTCTTGTATTAAATTCGGATGCAATTTTTGTTATTCATCGTCAATAAGAAGGTCCAAGGTACACAGTAAACCTGAAGTGAAGCATCGGAATCTAAAACTGGACTCACAGGAGAGGTTCAAATCATAGAAATCGAGAGTGTCAGTCCACTTGTACTTAAGTCAGCATTGTGCCTTTTGTATTAAATACGGATGCAATTTCTGTGTTTCATCGTCAATAAGAAGGTCCAAGGGATACAGTAAATCGGAAGTGAAGCATCGGAATCTAAAACTGGACTCACAGGAGAGGTTCAAATCATAGAAACTTAGAGTGTCAGTCCTCTTGTACTTAAGTCGGCATTGTGCATTTTGTATTTAATTCCGACGCAATTTCTGTGTTTCATCGTCAATAAGAAGGTCCAAGGAGTACAGTAAACCTGAAGTGAAGCATCGGAATCTAACTCTGGACTCACAGGAGAGATTCAAATCATAGAAAGTTAGAGTGTCAGTCCTCTTGTACTTAAGTCGGCATTGTGCCTTTTGTATTAAATTCGGATGCAATTTCTATGTTTCATCGTCAATAAAAAGGTCCAAGGTATACAGTAAACCTGAAGTGAACCATCGGAATCTAAAACTGGACTCACCGGAGAGGTTCAAATCATAGAAAGTAGAAGTGTCAGTCCTCATGTACTTAAGTCGGCATTGTGCCTTTTGTATTAAATTCGGATGCATTTTCTGTGTTTCATCGTCAATAAGAAGGTTCAAGGTATACAGTAAACCTGAAGTGAAGCATCGGAATCTAAAACTGGACTCACAGGGGAGGTTCAAATCATAGAAAGTGAGAGTGTCAGTCCTCTTGTACTTAAGTCGGCATTGTGCCTTTTGTATTAAATTCGGATGCAATTTCTGTGTTTCATCGTCAATAAGAAGGTCCAAGGGATACAGTACACCTGAAGTGAAGCATCGGAATCTAAAACTGGACTCACAGTAGAGGTTCAAATCATAGAAAGTTAGAGTGTCAATCCTCTTCTACTTAAGTCGGCATTGTGCCTTTTGTATTATATCCGGATGCAATTTCTTTGTTTCATCGTCAATAAGAAGGTACAAGGGATACAGTAAACCTGAAGTGAAGCATCGGGATCTAAAACTGGACTCACAGGAGAGGTTCAAAGCATAGAAAGTGAGAGTGTCAGTCCTCTTGTACTTAAGTCGGAATTGTGCCTTTTGTATTAAATTCCGATGCAATTTCTGTGTTTCTTCGACAATAAGAAGGTCCAAGGGATACAGTAAACCTGAAATGAAGCATCGGAATCTAAAACTGGACTCACAGGAGAGGTTCAAATCATAGATTGTTAGAGTGCCAGTCCTCTTATACCTAAGTCGGCATTTTGCCTTTTGTATTAAATTCGGATGCAATTTCTGTATTTCATCGTCAACAAGAAGGTCCAAGGGATACAGTACACCTGAAGTGAAGCATCGGAATCTAAAACTGGACTCACAGGAGAGGTTCAAATCAAAAGAAAGTGAGAGTGTCAGTCCTCTTGTACTTAAGTCGGCATTGTGCCTTTTGTATTAAATTCGGATGCACTTTCTGTGTTTCATCGTCAATAAGAAGGTCCAAGGGATACAGTAAATTTAAAGTGAAGCATTGGAATCCAAAACTGGACTCACAGGAGAGGTTCAAATCATAGAAAGTTAGAGTGTCAGTCCTCTTGTACTTAAGTCGGCATTGTGCCTTTTGTATTGAATTCGGATGCAATTCCTTTGTTTCATCGTCAATAAGAAGGTCCAAGGGATACAGAAAACCTGAAGTGATGCATCGGAATCTAACACTGGACTCACAGGAGAGGTTCAAATCTTAGAAAGTTAGAGTGTCAGTACTCTCTTACTTAAGTCGGCATTGTGCCTTTTGTATTAAATTCGGATGCAATTTTTGTGCTTCATCGTCAATAAGAAGGTCCAAGGGATACAGTAAACCTGAAGTGAGGCATCGGAATCTATACTGGTCCCACAGGAGAGGTTCACATCATAGAAAGTTAGAGTGTCAGTCCTCTTTTACTTAAGACGGCATTGTGCCTTTTGTATTAAATTCGGATGCAATTTCTGTGTTTCATCGTCAATAAGAAGGTCCAAGGTATAAACGAAACCTGAAGTGAAGCATCGGAATCTAAAACTGGACTCACAGTAGAGGTTCAAATCATAGAAAGTTAGAGTGTCAATCCTCTTGTACTTAAGTCGGCATTGTGCCTTTTGTATTATATTCGGATGCAATTTCTTTGTTTCATCGTCAATAAGAAGGTACAAGGGATACAGTAAACCTGAAGTGTAGCATCGGGATCTAAAACTGGACTCACAGGAGAGGTTCAAAGCATAGAAAGTGAGAGTGTCAGTCCTCTTGTACTTAAGTCGGAATTGTGCCTTTTGTATTAAATTCCGATGCAATTTCTGTGTTTCCTCGACAATAAGAAGGTCCAAGGGATACAGTAAACCTGAAGTGAAGCATCGGAATCTAAAACTGGACTCACAGGAGAGGTTCAAATCATAGATTGTTAGAGTGTCAGTCCTCTTATACCTAAGTCGGCATTTTGCCTTTTGTATTAAATTCGGATGCAATTTCTGTATTTCATCGTCAACAAGAAGGTCCAAGGGATACAGTACACCTGAAGTGAAGCATCGGAATCTAAAACTGGACTCACAGGAGACGTTCAAATCAAAAGAAAGTGAGAGTGTCAGTCCTCTTGTACTTAAGTCGGCATTGTGCCTTTTGTATTAAATTCGGATGCACTTTCTGTGTTTCATCGTCAATAAGAAGGTCCAAGGGATACAGTAAATTTGAAGTGAAGCATTGGAATCTAAAACTGGACTCACAGGAGAGGTTCAAATCATAGAAAGTTAGAGTGTCAGTCCTCTTGTACTTAAGTCGGCATTGTGCCTTTTGTATTGAATTCGGATGCAATTCCTTTGTTTCATCGTCAATAATAAGGTCCAAGGGATACAGAAAACCTGAAGTGAAGCATCGGAATCTAACACTGGACTCACAGGAGAGGTTCAAATCGTAGAAAGTTTGAGTGTCAGTACTCTCTTACTTAAGTCGGCATTGTGCCTTTTGTATTAAATTCGGATGCAATTTTTGTGCTTCATCGTCAATAAGAAGGTCCAAGGGATACAGTAAACCTGAAGTGAGGCATCGGAATCTATACTGGTCCCACAGGAGAGGTTCACATCATAGAAAGTTAGAGTGTCAGTCCTCTTGTACTTAAGACGGCATTGTGCCTTTTGTATTAAATTCGGATGCAATTTCTGTGTTTCATCGTCAATAAGAAGGTCCAAGGTATACAGTAAACCTGAAGTGAAGCATCGGAATCTAAAACTGGACTCACAGAAGAGGTTCAAATCATAGAAAGTGAGAGTGTCAGTCCTCTTGTACTTAAGTCGGCATTGAGCCTCTTGTATTAAATTCGGATGCAATTTTTGTTATTCATCGTCAATAAGAAGGTCCAAGGTACACAGTAAACCTGAAGTGAAGCATCGGAATCTAAAACTGGACTCACAGGAGAGGTTCAAATCATAGAAATCGAGAGTGTCAGTCCACTTGTACTTAAGTCAGCATTGTGCCTTTTGTATTAAATTCGGATGCAATTTCTGTGTTTCATCGTCAATAAGAAGGTCCAAGGGATACAGTAAATCGGAAGTGAAGCATCGGAATCTAAAACTGGACTCACAGGAGAGGTTCAAATCATAGAAAGTTAGAGTGTCAGTCCTTTTGTACTTAAGTCGGCATTGTGCATTTTGTATTTAATTCCGACGCAATTCCTGTGTTTCATCGTCAATAAGAAGGTCCAAGGAGTACAGTAAACCTGAAGTGAAGCATCGGAATCTAACTCTGGACTCACAAGAGAGATTCAAATCATAGAAAGTTAGAGTGTCAGTCCTCTTGTACTTAAGTCGGCATTGTGCCTTTTGTATTAAATTCGGATGCAATTTCTATGTTTCATCGTCAATAAAAAGGTCCAAGGTATACAGTAAACCTGAAGTGAACCATCGGAATCTGAAACTGGACTCACAGGAGAGGTTCAAATCATAGAGAGTAGAAGTGTCAGTCCTCTTGTACTTAAGTCGGCATTGTGCCTTTTGTATTAAATTCGGATGCATTTTCTGTGTTTCATCGTCAATAAGAAGGTTCAAGGTATACAGTAAACCTGAAGTGAAGCATCGGAATCTAAAACTGGACTCACAGGAGAGGTTCAAATCATAGAAAGTGAGAGTGTCAGTCCTCTTGTACTTAAGTCGGCATTGTGCCTTTTGTATTAAATTCGGATGCAATTTCTGTGTTTCATCGTCAATAAGAAGGTCCAAGGTGTAAAGGAAACCTGAAGTGAAGCATCGGAATCTAAAACTGGACTCACAGTCGAGGTTCAAATCATAGAAAGTTAGAGTGTCAATCCTCTTGTACTTAAGTCGGCATTGTGCCTTTTGTATTATATTCGGATGCAATTTCTTTGTTTCATCGTCAATAAGAAGGTACAAGGGATACAGTAAACCTGAAGTGAAGCATCGGGATCTAAAACTGGACTCACTGGAGAGGTTCAAAGCATAGAAAGTGAGAGTGTCAGTCCTCTTGTACTTAAGTCGGAATTGTGCCTTTTGTATTAAATTCCGATGCAATTTCTGTGTTTCTTCGACAATAAGAAGGTCCAAGGGATACAGTAAACCTGAAGTGAAGCATCGGAATCTAAAACTGGACTCACAGGAGAGGTTCAAATCATAGAAAGTAGAAGTGTCAGTCCTCTTGTACTTAAGTCAGCATTGTGCCTTTTGTATTAAATTCGGATGCATTTTCTGTGTTTCATCGTCAATAAGAAGGTTCAAGGTATACAGTAAACCTGAAGTGAAGCATCGGAATCTAACACTGGACTCACAGGAGAGGTTCAAATCTTAGAAAGTTAGAGTGTCAGTACTCTCTTACTTAAGTCGGCATTGTGCCTTTTGTATTAAATTCGGAGGCAATTTTTGTGCTGCATCGTCAATAAGAAGGTCCAAGGGATACATTAAACCTGAAGTGAGGCATCGGAATCGAAAACTGGTCCCACGGGAGAGGTACAAATCATACAAAGTTAGAGTGTCAGTCCTCTTGTACTTAAGACGGCATTGTGCATTTTGTATTAAATT
This sequence comes from Schistocerca serialis cubense, assembly GCF_023864345.2. Classification (NCBI taxonomy): domain Eukaryota; kingdom Metazoa; phylum Arthropoda; class Insecta; order Orthoptera; family Acrididae; genus Schistocerca; species Schistocerca serialis. The sequence continues at coordinate 19,423,389 of NW_026047583.1, read as the reverse complement.
CGGATGCAATTTCTGTGTTTCATCGTCAATAAGAAGGTCCAAGGTACACAGTAAACCTGAAGTGAAGCATCGGAATCTAAAACTGGACTCACAGGAGAGGTCCTAATCATAGAAAGTGAGCGTGTCAGTCCACTTGTACTTAAGTCAGCATTGTGCCCTTTGTATTAAACTCGGATCCATTTTCTGTGTTTCATCGTCAATAAGAAGGTCCAAGGGATACAGTAAACCTGAAGTGAAGCATCGGAATCTAAAACTGGACTCACAGAAGAGGTTCAAATCATAGGAAGTTAGAGTGTCTGTCCTCTTGTACTTAAGTCGGCATTATGCCATTTGAATTTAATTCCCATGCAATTTCTGTGTTTCATCGTCAATAAGAAGTTCCGAGGTATACAGTAACCCTGAAGTGAAGCATGAATATCTAAAACTGGACTCACAGGAGGGGTTCAAATCACAGAAAGTGAGAGTGTCAGTCCTCTTGTACTTAAGTCGGCATTGTGCCTTTTGTATTCAATTCGGATGCAATATCTGTGTTTCATCGTCAATAAGGAGGTCCAAGGGATACAGTAAACCTGAAGTGAAGCATCGGAATCGAAATCTGGACTCACAGGAGAGGTTCAAATCATAGAAAGTTAGAGTGTCAGTCCTCTTGCACTTAAGTCGGCATTGTGTCATTTGAATTTAATTCCGATGCCATTTCTGTCTTTCATCGTCAATAAGAAGGTCCGAGGGATAGAGTAAACCTGAAGTGAAGCATCGGAATCTAAAACTGGACTCACAGGAGATGTTCAAATCATAGAAAGTTAGAGTGTCAGTCCTCTTGTACTTAAGTCGGCGTTGTGCCTTTTGCATTAAATTTGGATGCAATTTCTGTGTTTCTTCGTCAATAAGAAGGTCCAGGGGATACAGTAAACCTAAAGTGAAGCATCGGAATCTAAAACTGGACTCACAGGAGAGGTTCAAATCATAGATAGTTAGAGTGTCTGTCCTCTTGTACTTAAGTCTGCATTGTGCTTTTTGTATTAAATTCGGATGCTTTTTCTGTGTTTCATCGTTAATAAGAAGGTCCAAGGGATACAGTAAACCTGAAGTGAAGCATCGGAATCTAACACTTGACTCACAGGAGAGGTACAAATCATAGAGAGTTAGAGTGTCAGTCCTCTTGTACTTAAGTCGGCATTGTGCCTTTTGTATTAAATTCGGATGCCATATCTGTCTTTCATCGTCAATGAGAAGGTCCAAGGGATACAGTAAACCTGAAGTGAGGCATCGGAATCTATACTGGTCCCACAGGAGAGGTTCACATCATAGAAAGTTAGAGTGTCAGTCCTCTTGTACTTAAGACGGCATTGTGCCTTTTGTATTAAATTCGGATGCAATTTCTGTGTTTCATCGTCAATAAGAAGGTCCAAGGTATACAGTAAACCCGAAGTGAAGCATCGGAATCTAAAACTGGACTCACAGAAGAGGTTCAAATGATAGAAAGTGAGAGTGTCAGTCCTTTTGTACTTAAGTCGGCATTGAGCCTCTTGTATTAAATTCGGATGCAATTTTTGTTATTCATCGTCAATAAGAAGGTCCAAGGTACACAGTAAACCTGAAGTGAAGCATCGGAATCTAAAACTGGACTCACAGGAGAGGTTCAAATCATAGAAAGTTAGAGTGTCAGTCCTCTTGTACTTAAGTCGGCATTGTGCCTTTTGTATTACATTCGGATGCAATTTCTGTAATTCATCGTCAATAAGAAGGTCCAAGGCACACAGTAAACCTGAAGTGAAGCATCGGAATCTAAAACTGGACACACAGGAGAGGTTCAAATCATAGAAAGTGAGAGTGTCAGTCCACTAGTACTTAAGTCAGCATTGTGCCATTTGAATTTAATTCCAATGCAATTTCTGTGTTTCATCGTAAATAAGATGTTCCGAGGAATACAGTAACCCTGAATTGAAGCATGAAAATCTAAAACTGGATTTACAGGAGAGGTTCAAATCATAGAAAGTGAGAGTGTCAGTCCTCTTGTACTTAAGTCGGCATTGTGCCTTTTGTATTCAATTCGGATGCAATATCTGTGTTTCATCGTCAATAAGGAGGTCCAAGGGATACAGTAAACCTGATGTGAAGCATCGGAATCGAAATCTGTGCTCACAGGAGAGGTTCAAATCATAGAAAGTTAGAGTGTCAGTCCTCTTGTACTTAAGTCGGCGTTGTGCCTTTTGCATTAAATTCGGATGCAATTTCTGTGTTTCATCGTCAATAAGAAGGTCCAGGGGATACAGTAAACCTAAAGTGAAGCATCGGAATCTAAAACTGGACTCACAGGAGAGGTTCAAATCATAGAAAGTTAGAGTGTCAGTCCTCTTGTACTTAAGTCGGCATTGTGTCATTTGAATTTAATTCCGATGCCATTTCTGTGTTTCATCGTCAATAAGAAGGTCCGAGGTATACAGTAAACCTGAAGTGAAGCATCGGAATCTAAAACTGGACTCACAGGAGAGGTTCAAATCATGGATAGTTAGAGTGTCTGTCCTCTTGTACTTAAGTCGGCATTGTGCTTTTTGTATTAAATTCGGATGCATTTTCTGTGTTTCATCGTCAATAAGAAGGTCCAAGGGATACAGTAAACCTGAAGTGAAGCATCGGAATCTAACACTGGACTCACAGGAGAGGTTCAAATCATAGAAAGTTTGGGTGTCAGTCCTCTTGTACTGAAGTCGGCATTGTGCCTTTTGTATTAAATGCGGATGCAATTTCTGTGTTTCATCGTCAATAAGAAGGTCCAATTGATACAGTAAACCTGAAGTGAAGCATTGGAATCTAAAACTGGACTCACAGGAGAGGTTCAAATAATAGAAAGTTAGAGTGTCAGTCCTCTTGTACTTAAGTCGTCATTGTGCCTTTTGTATTGAATTCGGATGCAATTTCTTTCTTTCATCGTCAATAAGAAAGTCCAAGGGATACAGAAAACCTGAAGTGAAGCATCGGAATCTACCACCGGACTCACAGGAGAGGTTCAAATCATCGAAAGTTAGAGTGTCAGTCCTCTTGTACTTAAGTCGGCATTGTGCCTTTTGTATTAAATTCGGATGCAATTTCTGTGCTTCATCGTCAATAAGAAGGTCCAAGGGATACATTAAACCTGAAGTGAGGCATCGGAATCTAAAACTGGTCCCACAGGAGGGGTTCAAATCATACAAAGTTAGAGTGTCAGTACTCTTATACTTAAGACGGCATTGTGCCTTTTGTATTAAATTCAGATACAATTTCTGTGTTTCATCATCAATAAGAAGGTCCAAGGGATACAGTAAACCTGAAGTGAAGCATCAGAATCTAAAACAGGACTCACAGGATAGGTTTAAATCATAGAAAATTAGATTGTCAGTCCTCTTGTACTTAAGTCGGCATTGTGCTTTTTGTAATAAATTCGGATGCAATTTCTGTGTTTCATCGACAATAAGAAGGTCCAAGGTATAGAGTAAAGCTGAAGTGAAGCATCGGAATCTAAAAATGGACTCACAGGAGAGGTTCAAATCATAGCAAGTGAGAGTGTCAGTCCTCTTGTACTTAATTCGGCATTGTGCCTTTTGTATTAAATTCGCATGCATTTTCTATGTGTCATCGTCAATAAGAAGGTCCAAGGGATACAGTAAACCTGAAGTGAAACATCGGAATCTAAAACTGGACTCGCTGGAGAGGTTCAAATCATAGAAAGTTAGAGGGTCAGTCCTCTTGTACTTAAGTCGGCATTATGCCTTTTGAATTTAATTCCGATGCAATTTCTGTGTTTCATCGTCAATAAGAAGTTCCGAGGTATACAGTAACCCTGAAGTGAAGCATCATAATCTAAAACTGGACTCACAGGAGAGGTTCAAATCATAGAAGCTGAGAGTGTCAGTGCTCTTGTACTTAAGTCGGCATTGTGCCTTTTGTATTAAATTCGGATGCAATTTTAGTTATTCATCGTCAATGAGAAAGTCCAAGGTACACAGTAAGCCTGAAGTGAAGAATCGGAATCCAAAACTGGACTCACAGGAGAAGTTCAAATCATAGAAAGTGAGAGTGTCAGTCCACTTGTACTTAAGTCAGCATTGTGCCTCTTGTATTAAATTCGGATGCTATATCTGTGTTTCATCGTAAATAAGAAGGTCCAAGGGAAACAGTAAACCTGAAGTGAAGCATCGGAATCTAAAACTGGACTCACAGGAGAGGTTCAAATCATAGAAAGTTAGAGTGTCAGTCCTCTTGTACTTAAGTCTTCATTATGCCTTTTGAATTTAATTACGATGCAATTCCTGTGTTTCATCGTCAATAAGAAGTTCCGAGGTATACAGTAACACTGAAGAGAAGGATCAAAATCTAAAACTGGACTCACAGGAGAGGTTCAAATCATAGAAAGTGAGAGTGACAGTCCTCTTGTACTTAAGTCGGCATTGTGCCATTTGTATTAAATTCGGATGCAATTTCTGTGTTTCATCGTCAATAAGAAGGTCCAAGGGATACAGTAAACCTGAAGTGAAACATCGGAATCTAAATCTGGACTCACAGGAGAGGTTCAAATCATAGAAAGTTAAAGTGTCAGTCCTCTTGTACTTAAGTCCCCATTGTGCCTTTTGTATTAAATTCAGATACTATTTCTGTATTTCATCATCAATAAGAAGGTCCAAGGGATACAGTAAACCTGAAGTGAAGCATCAGAATCTAAAACAGGATTCACAGGATAGGCTTAAATCATAGAAAGTTAGACTGTCAGTCCTCTTGTACTTAAGTCGGCATTGTGCTTTTTGTAATAAATTCGGATGCAATTTCTGTGTTTCATCGTCAATAAGAAGGTCCAAGGTATAGAGTAAATCGGAAGTGAAGCATCGGAATCTAACAATGGACTCACAGGAGAGGTTCAAAATATAGGAAGTGAGAGTGTCAGTCCTCTTGTACTTAAGTCGGCAATGTGCCTTTTGTATTAAATTCACATGCATTTTCTACGTGTCATCGTCAATAAGAAGGTCCAAGGGATACAGTAAACCTGAAGTGAAGCATCGAAATCTAAAACTTTACTCCCAGGAGACGTTCAAATCATAGAGAGTGAGAGTGTCAGTCCTCTTGTACTTAAGTCGGCATTGTGCCTTTTGTATTATATTCGGATGCAATTTCTTTGTTTCATCGTCAAAAAGAAGGTACAAGGGATACAGTAAACCTGAAGTGAAGCATCGTAATCTAAATCTGGACTCACAGGAGAGGTTCAAATCATAGAAAGTGAGAGTGTCAGTCCGCTTGTACTTCAGTCGGCATTGTGCATTTTGTATTTAATTCCGACGCAATTTCTGTGTTTCATCGTCAATAAGAAGGTCCAAGGAGTACAGTAAACCTGAAGTGAAGCATCGGAATCTAACTCTGGACTCACAGGAGAGATTCAAATCATAGAAAGTTAGAGTGTCAGTCCTCTTGTACTTAAGTCGGCATTGTGCCTTTTGTATTAAATTCGGATGCAATTTCTATGTTTCATCGTCAATAAAAACGTCCAAGGTATACAGTAAAATTGAAGTGAACCATCGGAATCTAAAACTGGACTCACAGGAGAGGTTAAAATCATAGGAAGTTAGAGTGTCAGTACTCTCTTACTTAAGTCGGCATTGTGCCTTTTGTATTAAATTCGGATGCAATTTTTGTGCTTCATCGTCAATAAGAAGGTCCAAGGGATACATTAAACCTGAAGTGAGTCATCGGAATCGAAAACTGGTCCCACGGGAGAGGTACAAATCATACAAATCATACAAAATTCGGATGCAATTTCTGTGTTTCATCGTGAATAAGAAGGTCCAAGGTGTACAGTAAACCTGAAGTGAAGCATCAGAATCTAAAACTGGACTCACAGGAGAGGTTCAAATCATAGAAAGTTAGAGTGTCAGTCCTCTTGTACTTTAGTCGGCATTGTGCCTTTTGTATTAAATTCGGATGCAATATTTGTATTTCATCGTCAATAAGAAGGTCCAAGGTACACAGTAAACGTGAAGTGAAGCATCGGAATCTAAAACTGGACTCACAGGAGAGGTTCAAATCATAGAAAGTGAGCGTGTCAGTCCACTTGTACTTAAGTCAGCATTGTGAACTTTGTATTAAACTCGGATCCATTTTCTGTGTTTCATCGTCAATAAGAAGGTCCAGGGGATACAGTAAACCTAAAGTGAAGCATCGGAATCTAACTCTGGACTCACAGGAGAGATTCAAATCATAGAAAGTTAGAGTGTCAGTCCTCTTGTACTTAAGTCGGCATTGTGCCTTTTGTATTATATTCGGATGCAATTTCTTTGTTTCATCGTCAATAAGAAGGTACAAGGGATACAGTAAACCTGAAGTGAAGCATCGGAATCTAAAACTGGGCTCACAGGAGTGGTTCAAATCATAGATTGTTAGAGTGTCAGTCCTCTTATACCTAAGTCGGCATTTTGATTTTTGTATTAAATTCGGATGCAATTTCAGTATTTCATCGTCAACAAGATGGTCCAAGGGATACAGTACACCTGAAGTGAAGCATCGGAATCTAAAACTGGACTCACAGGAGAGGTTCAAATCAAAAGAAAGTGAGAGTGTCAGTCCTCTTGTACTTAAGTCGGCATTGTGCCTTTTGTATTAAATTCGGATGCAATTTCTGTGTTTCATCGTCAATAAGAAGGTCCAAGGGATACAGTAAATTTGAAGTGAAGCATTGGAAACTAAAACTGGACTCACAGGAGAGGTTCAAATCATAGAAAGTTAGAGTGTCAGTCCTCTTGTACTTAAGTCGGCATTGTGCCTTTTGTATTGAATTCGGATGCAATTCCTTTGTTTCATCGTCAATAGAAAGGTCCAAGGGATACAGAAAACCTGAAGTGAAGCATCGGAATCTACCACCGGACTCACAGGAGAGGTTCAAATCATCGAAAGTTAGAGTGTCAGTCCTCTTGTACTTAAGTCGGCATTGTGCCTTTTGTATTAAATTCGGATGCAATTTCTGTGCTTCATCGTCAATAAGAAGGTCCAAGGGATACATTAAACCTGAAGTGAGGCATCGGAATCTAAAACTGGTCCCACAGGAGGGGTTCAAATCATACAAAGTTAGAGTGTCAGTACTCTTATACTTAAGACGGCATTGTGCCTTTTGTATTAAATTCAGATACAATTTCTGTGTTTCATCATCAATAAGAAGGTCCAAGGGATACAGTAAACCTGAAGTGAAGCATCAGAATCTAAAACAGGACTCACAGGATAGGTTTAAATCATAGAAAATTAGATTGTCAGTCCTCTTGTACTTAAGTCGGCATTGTGCTTTTTGTAATAAATTCGGATGCAATTTCTGTGTTTCATCGACAATAAGAAGGTCCAAGGTATAGAGTAAAGCTGAAGTGAAGCATCGGAATCTAAAAATGGACTCACAGGAGAGGTTCAAATCATAGCAAGTGAGAGTGTCAGTCCTCTTGTACTTAATTCGGCATTGTGCCTTTTGTATTAAATTCGCATGCATTTTCTATGTGTCATCGTCAATAAGAAGGTCCAAGGGATACAGTAAACCTGAAGTGAAACATCGGAATCTAAAACTGGACTCGCTGGAGAGGTTCAAATCATAGAAAGTTAGAGGGTCAGTCCTCTTGTACTTAAGTCGGCATTATGCCTTTTGAATTTAATTCCGATGCAATTTCTGTGTTTCATCGTCAATAAGAAGTTCCGAGGTATACAGTAACCCTGAAGTGAAGCATCATAATCTAAAACTGGACTCACAGGAGAGGTTCAAATCATAGAAGCTGAGAGTGTCAGTGCTCTTGTACTTAAGTCGGCATTGTGCCTTTTGTATTAAATTCGGATGCAATTTTAGTTATTCATCGTCAATGAGAAAGTCCAAGGTACACAGTAAGCCTGAAGTGAAGAATCGGAATCCAAAACTGGACTCACAGGAGAAGTTCAAATCATAGAAAGTGAGAGTGTCAGTCCACTTGTACTTAAGTCAGCATTGTGCCTCTTGTATTAAATTCGGATGCTATATCTGTGTTTCATCGTAAATAAGAAGGTCCAAGGGAAACAGTAAACCTGAAGTGAAGCATCGGAATCTAAAACTGGACTCACAGGAGAGGTTCAAATCATAGAAAGTTAGAGTGTCAGTCCTCTTGTACTTAAGTCTTCATTATGCCTTTTGAATTTAATTACGATGCAATTCCTGTGTTTCATCGTCAATAAGAAGTTCCGAGGTATACAGTAACACTGAAGAGAAGGATCAAAATCTAAAACTGGACTCACAGGAGAGGTTCAAATCATAGAAAGTGAGAGTGACAGTCCTCTTGTACTTAAGTCGGCATTGTGCCATTTGTATTAAATTCGGATGCAATTTCTGTGTTTCATCGTCAATAAGAAGGTCCAAGGGATACAGTAAACCTGAAGTGAAACATCGGAATCTAAATCTGGACTCACAGGAGAGGTTCAAATCATAGAAAGTTAAAGTGTCAGTCCTCTTGTACTTAAGTCCCCATTGTGCCTTTTGTATTAAATTCAGATACTATTTCTGTATTTCATCATCAATAAGAAGGTCCAAGGGATACAGTAAACCTGAAGTGAAGCATCAGAATCTAAAACAGGATTCACAGGATAGGCTTAAATCATAGAAAGTTAGACTGTCAGTCCTCTTGTACTTAAGTCGGCATTGTGCTTTTTGTAATAAATTCGGATGCAATTTCTGTGTTTCATCGTCAATAAGAAGGTCCAAGGTATAGAGTAAATCGGAAGTGAAGCATCGGAATCTAACAATGGACTCACAGGAGAGGTTCAAAATATAGGAAGTGAGAGTGTCAGTCCTCTTGTACTTAAGTCGGCAATGTGCCTTTTGTATTAAATTCACATGCATTTTCTACGTGTCATCGTCAATAAGAAGGTCCAAGGGATACAGTAAACCTGAAGTGAAGCATCGAAATCTAAAACTTTACTCCCAGGAGACGTTCAAATCATAGAGAGTGAGAGTGTCAGTCCTCTTGTACTTAAGTCGGCATTGTGCCTTTTGTATTATATTCGGATGCAATTTCTTTGTTTCATCGTCAAAAAGAAGGTACAAGGGATACAGTAAACCTGAAGTGAAGCATCGTAATCTAAATCTGGACTCACAGGAGAGGTTCAAATCATAGAAAGTGAGAGTGTCAGTCCGCTTGTACTTCAGTCGGCATTGTGCATTTTGTATTTAATTCCGACGCAATTTCTGTGTTTCATCGTCAATAAGAAGGTCCAAGGAGTACAGTAAACCTGAAGTGAAGCATCGGAATCTAACTCTGGACTCACAGGAGAGATTCAAATCATAGAAAGTTAGAGTGTCAGTCCTCTTGTACTTAAGTCGGCATTGTGCCTTTTGTATTAAATTCGGATGCAATTTCTATGTTTCATCGTCAATAAAAACGTCCAAGGTATACAGTAAAATTGAAGTGAACCATCGGAATCTAAAACTGGACTCACAGGAGAGGTTAAAATCATAGGAAGTTAGAGTGTCAGTACTCTCTTACTTAAGTCGGCATTGTGCCTTTTGTATTAAATTCGGATGCAATTTTTGTGCTTCATCGTCAATAAGAAGGTCCAAGGGATACATTAAACCTGAAGTGAGTCATCGGAATCGAAAACTGGTCCCACGGGAGAGGTACAAATCATACAAATCATACAAAATTCGGATGCAATTTCTGTGTTTCATCGTGAATAAGAAGGTCCAAGGTGTACAGTAAACCTGAAGTGAAGCATCAGAATCTAAAACTGGACTCACAGGAGAGGTTCAAATCATAGAAAGTTAGAGTGTCAGTCCTCTTGTACTTTAGTCGGCATTGTGCCTTTTGTATTAAATTCGGATGCAATATTTGTATTTCATCGTCAATAAGAAGGTCCAAGGTACACAGTAAACGTGAAGTGAAGCATCGGAATCTAAAACTGGACTCACAGGAGAGGTTCAAATCATAGAAAGTGAGCGTGTCAGTCCACTTGTACTTAAGTCAGCATTGTGAACTTTGTATTAAACTCGGATCCATTTTCTGTGTTTCATCGTCAATAAGAAGGTCCAGGGGATACAGTAAACCTAAAGTGAAGCATCGGAATCTAACTCTGGACTCACAGGAGAGATTCAAATCATAGAAAGTTAGAGTGTCAGTCCTCTTGTACTTAAGTCGGCATTGTGCCTTTTGTATTATATTCGGATGCAATTTCTTTGTTTCATCGTCAATAAGAAGGTACAAGGGATACAGTAAACCTGAAGTGAAGCATCGGAATCTAAAACTGGGCTCACAGGAGTGGTTCAAATCATAGATTGTTAGAGTGTCAGTCCTCTTATACCTAAGTCGGCATTTTGATTTTTGTATTAAATTCGGATGCAATTTCAGTATTTCATCGTCAACAAGATGGTCCAAGGGATACAGTACACCTGAAGTGAAGCATCGGAATCTAAAACTGGACTCACAGGAGAGGTTCAAATCAAAAGAAAGTGAGAGTGTCAGTCCTCTTGTACTTAAGTCGGCATTGTGCCTTTTGTATTAAATTCGGATGCAATTTCTGTGTTTCATCGTCAATAAGAAGGTCCAAGGGATACAGTAAATTTGAAGTGAAGCATTGGAAACTAAAACTGGACTCACAGGAGAGGTTCAAATCATAGAAAGTTAGAGTGTCAGTCCTCTTGTACTTAAGTCGGCATTGTGCCTTTTGTATTGAATTCGGATGCAATTCCTTTGTTTCATCGTCAATAGAAAGGTCCAAGGGATACAGAAAACCTGAAGTGAAGCATCGGAATCTAACACTGGACTCACAGGAGAGGTTCAAATCATAGAAAGTTCGAGTGTCAGTACTCTCTTACTTAAGTCGGCATTGTGCCTTTTGTATTAAATTCGGATGCAATTTTTGTGCTTCATCGTCAATAAGAAGGTCCAAGTGATACATTATACCTGAAGTGAGGCATCGGAATCGAAAACTGGTCCCACGGGAGAGGTACAAATCATACAAAGTTAGAGTGTCAGTCCTCTTGTACTTAAGACGGCATTGTGCCTTTTGTATTAAATTCGGATGCAATTTCTGTGTTTCATCGACAATAAGAAGGTCCAAGGTGTACTGTAAACCTGAAGTGAAGCATCAGAATCTAAAACTGGACTCACAGGAGAGGTTCAAATCATAGAAAGTTAGAGTGTCAGTCCTCTTGTACTTTAGTCGGCATTGTGCCTTTTGTATTAAATTCGGATGCAATTTTTGTATTTCATCGTCAATAAGAAGGTCCAAGGTACACAGTAAACGTGAAGTGAAGCATCGGAATCTAAAACTGGACTCACAGGAGACGTTCAAATCATAGAAAGTGAGCGTGTCAGTCCACTTGTACTTAAGTCAGCATTGTGAACTTTGTATTAAACTCGGATCCATTTTCTGTGTTTCATCGTCAATAAGAAGGTCCATGGGATACAGTAAACCTGAAGTGAAGCATCGGAATCTAAAACTGGACTCACAGAAGAGGTTCAAATCATAGGAAGTTAGAGTGTCTGTCCTCTTGTACTTAAGTCGGCATTATTCCATTTGAATTTAATTCCGATGCAATTTCTGCGTTTCATCGTCAATAAGAAGTGACGAGGTACACAGTAACCCTGAAGTGAAGCACGAAAATCTAAAACTGGACTCACAGGAGGGGTTCAAATCATAGAAAGTTAGAGTGTAAGTCCTCTTGTACTTAAGTCGGCATTGTGCCTTTTGTATTCATTTCGGATGCAATATCTGTGTTTCATCGTCAATAAGGAGGTCCAAGGGATACAGTAAACCTGAAGTGAAGCATCGGAATCGAAATCTGGACTCACAGGAGAGGTTCAAATCATAGAAAGTTAGAGTGTCAGTCCTCTTATACTTAAGTCGGCATTGTGTCATTTGAATTTAATTCCGATGCCATTTCTGTCTTTCATCGTCAATTAGAAGGTCCGAGGTATACAGTAAAACTGAAGTGAAGCATCGGAATCTAAAACTGGACTCACAGGAGACGTTCAAATCATAGAAAGTTAGAGTGTCAGTCCTCTTGTACTTAAGTCGGCGTTGTGCCTTTTGCATTAAATTCGGATGCAATTTCTGTGTTTCTTCGTCAATAAGAAGGTCCAGGGGATACAGTAAACCTAAAGTGAGGCATCGGAATCTAAAACTGGACTCACAGGAGAGGTTCAAATCATAGATAATTAGAGTGTCTGTCCTCTTGTACTTAAGTCTGCATTGTGCTTTTTGTATTAAATTCGGATGCTTTTTCTGTGTTTCATCGTCAATAAGAAGGTCCAAGAGATACAGTAAACCTGAAGTGAAGCATCGGAATCTAACACTGGACTCACAGGAGAGGTACAAATCATAGAAAGTTAGAGTGTCAGTCCTCTTGTACTTAAGTCGGCATTGTGCCTTTTGTATTAAATTCGGATGCAATATCTGTCTTTCATCGTCAATAAGAAGGTCCAAGGGATACAGTAAACCTGAAGTGAGGCATCGGAATCCGTACTGGTCCCACAGGAGAGGTTCACATCATAGAAAGTTAGAGTGTCAGTCCTACTGTACTTAAGACGGCATTGTGCCTTTTGTATTAAATTCGGATGCAATTTCTGTGTTTCATCGTCAATAAGAAGGTCCAAGGTATACAGTAAACCTGAAGTGAAGCATCGGAATCTAAAACTGGACTCACAGAAGAGGTTCAAATCATAGAAAGTGAGAGTGTCAGTCCTCTTGTACTTAAGTCGGCATTGAGCCTCTTGTATTAAGTTCGTTTGCAATCTTTGTTATTCATCGTCAATAAGAAGGTCCAAGGTACACAGTAAACCTGAAGTGAAGCATCGGAATCTAAAACTGGACTCACAGGAGAGGTTCAAATCATAGAAAGCTAAAGTGTCAGTCCACTTGTACTTAAGTCATCATTGTGCCTTTTGTATTAAATTCGGATGCAATTTCTGTGTTTCATCGTCAATAAGAAGGTCCAAGGGATACAGTAAATCGGAAGTGAAGCATCGGAATCTAAAACTGGACTCACAGGAGAGGTTCAAATCATAGAAAGTTAGAGTGTCAGTCCTCTTGTACTTAAGTCGGCATTGTGCATTTTGTATTTAATTCCGACGCAATTTCTGTGTTTCATCGTCAATAAGAAGGTCCAAGGAGTACAGTAAACCTGAAGTGAAGCATCGGAATCTAACTCTGGACTCACAGGAGAGATTCAAATCATAGAAAGTTAGAGTGTCAGTCCTCTTGTACTTAAGTCGGCATTGTGCCTTTTGTACTAAATTCGGATGCAATTTCTATGTTTCATCGTCAATAAAAAGGTCCAAGGTATACAGTAAACCTGAAGTGAACCATCGGAATCTAAAACTGGACTCACAGGAGAGGTTCAAATCATAGAAAGTAGAAGTGTCAGTCCTCTTGTACTTAAGTCGGCATTGTGCGTTTTGTATTAAATTCGGATGCATTTTCTGTGTTTCATCGTCAATAAGAAGGTCCATGGGAGACAGTAAACCTGAAGTGAAGCACGGAATCTAAAACTGGACTCACAGGAGAGGTTCAAATCATAGAAAGTTAGAGTGTCAATCCTCTTGTACTTAAGTCGGCATTGTGCGTTTTATATTATATTCGGATGCAATTTCTTTGTTTCATCGTCAATAAGAAGGTACAAGGGATACAGTAAACCTGAAGTGAAGCATCGGGATCTAAAACTGGACTCACAGGAGAGGTTCAAAGCATAGAAAGTGAGAGTGTCAGTCCTCTTGTACTTAAGTCGGCATTGTGGCTTTTGTATTAAATTCGGATGCAATTTCTGTGTTTCATCGTCAATAAGAAGGTCCAAGGGATACAGTAAACCTGAAGTGAAGCATCGAAATCTAAAACTGGACTCACAGGAGAGGTTCAAATCATAGAAAGTGAGAGTGTCAGTCCTCTTGTAAATAAGTCGGCACTGTGCATTTTGTATTAAATGCGGATGCAATTTCTGTGTTTCATCGTCAATAAGAAGGTCCAAGGGATACAGTAAACCTGAAGTGAAGCATCGGAATCTAAAACTGGAATCACAGGTGAGGTTCAAATCATTGAAAGTGTGAGTGTCAGTCCTCTTGTACTTAAGTCGCATTGTGCCTTTTGTATAAAGTTCCGATGCAATTTCTGTGTTTCATCGTCAATAAGAAGGTCCAAGGGAAACAGTAAACCTGAAGTGAAGCATCGGAATCTAAAACTGGACTCACAGGAGAGGATCAAATCATAGATTGTTAGAGTGTCTTTCCTCTTGTACCTAAGTCTGCATTATGCCTTTTGTATTAAATTCGGATGCAATTTCTGTATTTCATCGTCAATAAGAAGGTCCAAGGGATACAGTACACCTGAAGTGAAGCATTGGAATCTAAAACTGGACTCACAGGAGAGGTTCAAATCAAAAGAAAGTGAGAGTGTCAGTCCTCTTGTACGTAAGTCGGCATTGTGATTTTTGTATTAAATTCGGATGCTATATCTGTGTTTCATCGTCAATAAGAAGGTCCAAGTGATACAGTAAACCTGAAGTGAAGCATCGGAATCTAAAACTGGACTCACAGTTTCAAATCATAGAAAGTTAGAGTGTCAGTCCTCTTGTACTTAAGTCGGCATTGTGCCTTTTGTATTAAATTCGGATGCAATTTCTGTGTTTCATCGTCAACAAGAAGGTTCAAGGGATACAGTAAACCTGAAGTGAAATATTGGAATCTATAACTGGACTCACAGGAGAGGTTCAAATCATAGAAAGTTAGAGTGTCAGTCCTCTTGTACTTAAGTCGGCATTGTGCCTTTTGTATTGAATTCGGATGCAATTTCTATGTTTTATCGTCAATAAGAAGGTCCAAGGGATACATTAAACCTGAAGTGAGGCATCGGAATCTAAGACTGGTCCCACGGGAGAGGTTCAAATCATACAAAGTTAGAGTGTCAGTCCTCTTATACTTAAGACGGCATTGTGCGTTTTGTATTAAATTCGGATGCAATTTCTGTGTTTCATCGTCAATAAGAAGGTCCAAGGTGTACAGTAAACCTGAAGTGAAGCATCGGAATCTAAAACTGGACTCACAGGAGAGGTTCAAATCATAGAAAGTTAGAGTGTCAGTCCTCTTGTACTTACGTCGGCATTGTGCCTTTTGTATTAAATTCGAATGCAATTTTTGTATTTCATCGTCAATAAGAAGGTCCAAGGTACACAGTAAACCTGAAGTGAAGCATCGGAATCTAAAACTGGACTCACAGGAGAGGTTCAAATCATAGAAAGTGAGAAAGTCAGTCCACTAGTACTCAAGTCAGCATTGTGCCATTTGAATTTAAGTCCAATGCAATTTCTGTGTTTCATCGTAAATAAGAAGTTCCGAGGTATACAGTAACCCTCAATTGAAGCATGAAAATCTAAAACTGGATTTACAGGAGAGGTTCAAATCATAGAAAGTGAGAGTGTCAGTCCTCTTGTACTTAAGTCGGCATTGTGCTTTTTGTATTCAATTCGGATGCAATATCTGTGTTTCATCGTCAATAAGGAGGTCCAAGGGATACAGTAAACCTGAAGTGATGCATCGGAATCTAAAACTGGACTCACAGAAGAGGTTCAAATCATAGGAAGTTAGAGTGTCTGTCCTCTTGTACTTAAGTCGGCATTATGCCATTTGAATTTAATTCCGATGCAATTTCTGCGTTTCATCGTCAATAAGAAGTGACGAGGTATACAGTAACCCTGAAGTGAAGCACGAAAATCTAAAACTGGACTCACAGGAGGGGTTCAAATCATAGAAAGTTAGAGTGTCAGTCCTCTTGTACTTAAGTCGGCATTGTGCCTTTTGTATTCAATTCGGATGCAATATCTGTGTTTCATCGTCAATAAGGAGGTCCAAGGGATACAGTAAACCTGAAGTGAAGCATCGGAATCGAAATCTGGACTCACAGGAGAGGTTCAAATCATAGAAAGTTAGAGTGTCAGTCCTCTTATACTTAAGTCGGCATTGTGTCATTTGAATTTAATTCCGATGCCATTTCTGTCTTTCATCGTCAATTAGAAGGTCCGAGGTATACAGTAAACCTGAAGTGAAGCATCGGAATCTAAAACTGGACTCACAGGAGACGTTCAAATCATAGAAAGTTAGAGTGTCAGTCCTCTTGTACTTAAGTCGGCGTTGTGCCTTTTGCATTAAATTCGGATGCAATTTCTGTGTTTCTTCGTCAATAAGAAGGTCCAGGGGATACAGTAAACCTAAAGTGAAGCATCGGAATCTAAAACTGGACTCACAGGAGAGGTTCAAATCATAGATAATTAGAGTGTCTGTCCTCTTGTACTTAAGTCTGCATTGTGCTTTTTGTATTAAATTCGGATGCTTTTTCTGTGTTTCATCGTCAATAAGAAGGTCCAAGGGATACAGTAAACCTGAAGTGAAGCATCGGAATCTAACACTGGACTCACAGGAGAGGTACAAATCATAGAAAGTTAGAGTGTCAGTCCTCTTGTACTTAAGTCGGCATTTTGCCTTTTGTATTAAATTCGGATGCAATATCTGTCTTTCATCGTCAATAAGAAGGTCCAAGGGATACAGTAAACCTGAAGTGAGGCATCGGAATCCATACTGGTCCCACAGGAGAGGTTCACATCATAGAAAGTTAGAGTGTCAGTCCTATTGTACTTAAGACGGCATTGTGCCTTTTGTATTAAATTCGGATGCAACTTCTGTGTTTCATCGTCAATAAGAAGGTCCAAGGTATACAGTACACCTGAAGTGAAGCATCGGAATCTAAAACTGGACTCACAGGAGAGGTTCAAATCATAGAAAGTTAGAGTGTCAGTCCTCTTGTACTTTAGTCGGCATTGTGCCTTTTGTATTAAATTCGGATGCAATTTTTGTATTTCATCGTCAATAAGAAGGTCCAAGGTACACAGTAAACGTGAAGTGAAGCATCGGAATCTAAAACTGGACTCACAGGAGGGGTTCAAATCATAGAAAGTGAGCGTGTCAGTCCACTTGTACTTAAGTCAGCATTGTGAACTTTGTATTAAACTCGGATCCATTTTCTGTGTTTCATCGTCAATAAGAAGGTCCAAGGGATACAGTAAACCTGAAGTGAAGCATCGGAATCTAAAACTGGACTCACAGAAGAGGTTCAAATCATAGGAAGTTAGAGTGTCTGTCCTCTTGTACTTAAGTCGGCATTATGCCATTTGAATTTAATTCCGATGCAATTTCTGCGTTTCATCGTCAATAAGAAGTGACGAGGTATACAGTAACCCTGACGTGAAGCACGAAAATCTAAAACTGGACTCACAGGAGGGGTTCAAATCCTAGAAAGTTAGAGTGTCAGTCCTCTTGTACTCAAGTCGGCATTGTGCCTTTTGTATTCAATTCGGATGCAATATCTGTGTTTCATCGTCAATAAGGAGGTCCAAGGGATACAGTAAACCTGAAGTGAAGCATCGGAATCGAAATCTGGACTCACAGGAGAGGTTCAAATCATAGAAAGTTAGAGTGTCAGTTCTCTTATACTTAAGTCGGCATTGTGTCATTTGAATTTAATTCCGATGCCATTTCTGTCTTTCATCGTCAATTAGAAGGTCCGAGGTATACAGTAAACCTGAAGTGAAGCATCGGAATCTAAAACTGGACTCACAGGAGACGTTCAAATCATAGAAAGTTAGAGTGTCAGTCCTCTTGTACTTAAGTCGGCGTTGTGCCTTTTGCATTAAATTCGGATGCAATTTCTGTGTTTCTTCGTCAATAAGAAGGTCCAGGGGATACAGTAAACCTAAAGTGAAGCATCGGAATCTAAAACTGGACTCACAGGAGAGGTTCAAATCATAGATAATTAGAGTGTCTGTCCTCTTGTACTTAAGTCTGCATTGTGCTTTTTGTATTAAATTCGGATGCTTTTTCTGTGTTTCATAGTCAATAAGAAGGTCCAAGGGATACAGTAAACCTGAAGTGAAGCATCGGAATCTAACACTGGACTCACAGGAGAGGTACAAATCATAGAAAGTTAGAGTGTCAGTCCTCTTGTACTTAAGTCGGCATTGTGCCTTTTGTATTAAATTCGGATGCAATATCTGTCTTTCATCGTCAATAAGAAGGTCCAAGGGATACAGTAAACCTGAAGTGAGGCATCGGAATCCATACTGGTCCCACAGGAGAGGTTCACATCATAGAAAGTTAGAGTGTCAGTCCTATTGTACTTAAGACGGCATTGTGCCTTTTGTATTAAATTCGGATGCAATTTCTGTGTTTCATCGTCAATAAGAAGGTCCAAGGTATACAGTAAACCTGAAGTGAAGCATCGGAATCTAAAACTGGACTCACAGAAGAGGTTCAAATCATTGAAAGTGAGAGTGTCAGTCCTCTTGTACTTAAGTCGGCATTGAGCCTCTTGTATTAAGTTCGTTTGCAATTTTTGTTATTCATCGTCAATAAGAAGGTCCAAGGTACACAGTAAACCTGAAGTGAAGCATCGGAATCTAAAACTGGACTCACAGGAGAGGTTCAAATCATAGAAAGCGAAAGTGTCAGTCCACTTGTACTTAAGTCATCATTGTGCCTTTTGTATTAAATTCGGATGCAATTTCTGTGTTTCATCGTCAATAAGAAGGTCCAAGGGATACAGTAAATCGGAAGTGAAGCATCGGAATCTAAAACTGGACTCACAGGAGAGGTTCAAATCATAGAAAGTTAGAGTGTCAGTCCTCTTGTACTTAAGTCGGCATTGTGCATTTTGTATTTAATTCCGACGCAATTTCTGTGTTTCATCGTCAATAAGAAGGTCCAAGGAGTACAGTAAACCTGAAGTGTAGCATCGGAATCTAACTCTGGACTCACAGGAGAGATTCAAATCATAGAAAGTTAGAGTGTCAGACCTCTTGTACTTAAGTCGGCATTGTGCCTTTTGTATTAAATTCGGATGCAATTTCTATGTTTCATCGTCAATAAAAAGGTCCAAGGTATACAGTAAACCTGAAGTGAACCATCGGAATCTAAAACTGGACTCACAGGAGAGGTTCAAATCATAGTAAGTAGAAGTGTCAGTCTTCTTGTACTTAAGTCGGCATTGTGCGTTTTGTATTAAATTCGGATGCATTTTCTGTGTTTCATCGTCAATAAGAAGGTACAAGGGATACAGTAAACCTGAAGTGAAGCATCGGGATCTAAAACTGGACTCACAGGAGAGGTTCAAATCATAGAAAGTTAGAGTGTCAATCCTCTTGTACTTAAGTCGGCATTGTGCGTTTTATATTATATTCGGATGCAATTTCTTTGTTTCATCGTCAATAAGAAGGTACAAGGGATACAGTAAACCTGAAGTGAAGCATCGGGATCTAAAACTGGACTCACAGGAGAGGTTCAAAGCATAGAAAGTGAGAGTGTCAGTCCTCTTGTACTTAAGTCGGCATTGTGGCTTTTGTATTAAATTCGGATGCAATTTCTGTGTTTCATCGTCAATAAGAAGGTCCAAGGGATACAGTAAACCTGAAGTGAAGCATCGAAATCTAAAACTGGACTCACAGGAGAGGTTCAAATCATAGAAAGTGAGAGTGTCAGTCCTCTTGTACATAAGTCGGCACTGTGCATTTTGTATTAAATGCGGATGCAATTTCTGTGTTTCATCGTCAATAAGAAGGTCCAAGGGATACAGTAAACCTGAAGTGAAGCATCGCAATCTAAAACTGGAATCACAGGTGAGGTTCAAATCATTGAAAGTGTGAGTGTCAGTCCTCTTGTACTTAAGTCGGCATTGTGCCTTTTGTATAAAGTTCCGATGCAATTTCTGTGTTTCATCGTCAATAAGAAGGTCCAAGGGAAACAGTAAACCTGAAGTGAAGCATCGGAATCTAAAACTGGACTCACAGGAGAGGATCAAATCATAGATTGTTAGAGTGTCTTTCCTCTTGTACCTAAGTCTGCATTATGCCTTTTGTATTAAATTCGGATGCAATTTCTGTATTTCATCGTCAATAAGAAGGTCCAAGGGATACAGTACACCTGAAGTGAAGCATCGGAATCTAAAACTGGACTCACAGGAGAGGTTCAAATCAAAAGAAAGTGAGAGTGTCAGTCCTCTTGTACGTAAGTCGGCATTGTGCCTTTTGTATTAAATTCGGATGCTATGTCTGTGTTTCATCGTCAATAAGAAGGTCCAAGTGATACAGTAAACCTGAAGTGAAGCATCGGAATCTAAAACTGGACTCACAGGTTCAAATCATAGAAAGTTAGAGTGTCAGTCCTCTTGTACTTAAGTCGGCATTGTGCCTTTTGTATTAAATTCGGATGCAATTTCTGTGTTTCATCGTCAACAAGAAGGTCCAAGGGATACAGTAAACCTGAAGTGAATCATTGGAATCTATAACTGGACTCACAGGAGAGGTTCAAATCATAGAAAGTTAGAGTGTCAGTCCTCTTGTACTTAAGTCGGCATTGTGCCTTTTGTATTGAATTCGGATGCAATTTCTATGTTTTATCGTCAATAAGAAGGTCCAAGGGATACATTAAACCTGAAGTGAGGCATCGGAATCTAAGACTGGTCCCACGGGAGAGGTTCAAATCATACAAAGTTAGAGTGTCAGTCCTCTTATACTTAAGACGGCATTGTGCGTTTTGTATTAAATTCGGATGCAATTTCTGTGTTTCATCGTCAATAAGAAGGTGCAAGGTGTACAGTAAACCTGAAGTGAAGCATCGGAATTTAAAACTGGACTCACAGGAGAGGTTCAAATCATAGAAAGTTAGAGTGTCAGTCCTCTTGTACTTACGTCGGCATTGTGCATTTTGTATTAAATTCGAATGCAATTTTTGTATTTCATCGTCAATAAGAAGGTCCAAGGTACACAGTAAACCTGAAGTGAAGCATCGGAATCTAAAACTGGACTCACAGGAGAGGTTCAAATCATAGAAAGTGAGAAAGTCAGTCCACTAGTACTCAAGTCAGCATTGTGCCATTTGAATTTAAGTCCAATGCAATTTGTGTGTTTCATCGTAAATAAGAAGTTCCGAGGTATACAGTAACCCTCAATTGAAGCATGAAAATCTAAAACTGGATTTACAGGAGAGGTTCAAATCATAGAAAGTGAGAGTGTCAGTCCTCTTGTACTTAAGTCGGCATTGTGCTTTTTGTATTCAATTCGGATGCAATATCTGTGTTTCATCGTCAATAAGGAGGTCCAAGGGATACAGTAAACCTGAAGTGAAGCATCGGAATCGAAATCTGGACTCACAGGAGAGGTTCAAATCATAGAAAGTTAGAGTGTCAGTCCTCTTGTACTTAAGTCGGCGTTGTGCCTTTTTCATTAAATTCGGATGCAATTTCTGTGTTTCATCGTCAATAAGAAGGTCTAGGGGATACAGTAAACCTAAAGTGAAGCATCGGAATCTAAAACTGGACTAACAGGAGAGGTTCAAATCATAGAAAGTTAGAGTGTCAGTCCTCTTGTACTTAAGTCGTCATTGTGCCTTTTGTATTGAATTCGGATGCAATTTCTTTCTTTCATCGTCAATAAGAAAGTCCAAGGGATACAGAAAACCTGAAGTGAAGCATCGGAATCTACCACCGGACTCACAGGAGAGGTTCAAATCATCGAAAGTTAGAGTGTCAGTCCTCTTGTACTTAAGTCGGCATTGTGCCTTTTGTATTAAATTCGGATGCAATTTCTGTGCTTCATCGTCAATAAGAAGGTCCAAGGGATACATTAAACCTGAAGTGAGGCATCGGAATCTAAAACTGGTCCCACAGGAGAGGTTCAAATCATACAAAGTTAGAGTGTCAGTACTCTTATACTTAAGACGGCATTGTGCCTTTTGTATTAAATTCAGATACAATTTCTGTGTTTCATCATCAATAAGAAGGTCCAAGGGATACAGTAAACCTGAAGTGAAGCATTAGAATCTAAAACAGGACTCACAGGATAGGTTTAAATCATAGAAAGTTAGATTGTCAGTCCTCTTGTACTTAAGTCGGCATTGTGCTTTTTGTAATAAATTCGGATGCAATTTCTGTGTTTCATCGACAATAAGAAGGTCCAAGGTATAGAGTAAAGCTAAAGTGAAGCATCGGAATCTAAAAATGGACTCACAGGAGAGGTTCAAATCATAGGAAGTGAGAGTGTC